>NW_026901866.1:3362500-3820000 GCF_033783945.1 Neopsephotus bourkii | reverse complement strand
AAATCAACAAATTTATTCCTTCTTGACTTATTGCTATGAGTGAAGAATGACACTCAAGATAGAAATTCAGTATTTATACATTTTTTTTGTAGCTTTTGTTTTCTATATACATTTTACAATGTATACATTTACTTTAGGTCTCAAAGTTTTAATATACCATCTGCTTCATGATATCAAATTGGTTTGATGCTTTACCTTACAAAAATGCATTTTTAGTAGCCTACTGGTATCTATTCATCCAGGTTTTGCGGACCATATGTGTAGGGATAACACTTTTAAATTTCTCAATCCTTTCAACAAAATGCTATCTAAAATCTCAGCAACAAGTAAATACAAAATACAATTAAAATTTTATTGGCAACATTTTCATTTTACTGCTTCATTAGAAAGTCAAAATAAGGGCAAATAAAAAGGCATGCCCTATAAATAAGCTTTTTCTAGTCTTACCCAATTTAGGTATTTCCACTTGTTATGATACCATCAAAATAAAATCTTTGAAAATCCAGCACACTATAAAGTTGAGAAACATATTTTCCACTTGTACAATATGTACAATAAAAACTGTAACACAACATGTTTTATTTTCAATGAATTGTTTTACAGCATATATAGAATTCTTAATTCCTTAAGAATTTCACATTCATTGACATCAAAACAAAAGATGTTCTATGGAATAAATAAAAAAAACATATTAGGTGCTGGCTTAGTCTAAATGTAACATACTTTTATGTAACCTTTATTCTAAAAGTAACATAAAAGTATGGTATTGAAAAAGCATTTAGCCCACCCATATCATCCTATAATAATCCTATAAAAACACAAACATTTCAATATGTGTATATACTTACATACATTATTTGTGTATATACACACACATTGAAAAGTTTTTTATATGTGTTTATAGACACACTCATTTTTAAGTCAGGACACCTCACAGTCATTTTAAAATTCAGTTCAAACTATTTGGTGATTTTAGGTGGTGATTTTTAGTTTTCCAATCAGAAAAAGGAGGAAACCACTCTTACATTTGATTTGGTATTTGAGATCTAGTTACAAAATGTATTAACTGCTTGCTAAATATAAGGAATTTTCAGGTACCTGTTATATACATTTTTTTAAGGTTTCTTGTTTGTTTTGTTTGGGTCTTTTGTGGATGGCGGCTTTTTTTTTTGTTGTTGTTGTTTGGTTTTTTTTTAACTAACATTCCAAAAATGCAAAGTTGTATAAAAACAGAGTCACTCAGGAAAACTCAATAAAACTGCCAATCTTTTATTGCATGGCACAGCTTTCATGATTATGGCTTTGTGCCACATATGATTGAAAACATTTACTGGACTCCACTGATTTAAAGACATACTACTAACAGCTTCCTGAGGAGATTTTGGAAACTGTGGTTTGCCAGACCCTGCTTGGTTTCAATGCGCACAGTTCTGACGAAGTTAGGCATAAGCGCTTATTTGAGTTTAAGAGAAGAAGCTAAGAAGGTATGAAAATATATTCTCATAACCACACATGCGATTGCAGAAGTGACCATAATATTTAATTTCAGGGCAGCATTGTAGCATATTGGTACTGTATTATGGCTATAATTACGTAGTAAGATAAAATAATGGTTTAATTCAGCTAGAAAATTAAGAAGGAAATGTTTTGTATGCAACAAGAAATATTTTCTCAATAAGAAACTACTACTTTTCCTACTTGACATCACAAAAGTTAATTTGGTTCACCACTAACAGCACTAGTTGTTCAACAAAATTATCTAACCAGAGGAAAGATAAAGAATGAGCTCCTCTTTCATACCCATCCACTCACACCTTGTTCAGACATGTTTTTGCAGTTAGCCATATAAACAACATAGAAATTCTGATGCATTTTGGAAAATAAATCTTGGATTTGCTAGATTAATATATGTTTGTCAGCTCCTAAGACAAATACCCTTTTCTAAATATCTGTTTTAAAAATATCAGATTGTATGTTTTAACTGAGAACTCTTCAATTGTTTAGTATAGGAATATACCACTAACACCCTTTCAAATACAACCCCTGCCATGGTTAATATTTCACCTATTAACATATAGGACATCTTTAAAAAATATACATGTATTAAAAAATAGACAATATGCACAATCTACTTTATACTAGGATGTGACAGAAAACATATTCCAATTAAAATTCAGTTTTAAAAGAAAATAAATACATCTGTATGCATTTTGCTTTAAATATAAGTAAAATTCTGCTCTTCCTGAAATGAATAGCAACATTTGCATTATTTTGAGATATTCAGTTGTAACATTATTTTTCTTTTTGTGACAACTGGTTGAAACTTTTATTTAAAAAAGAGAAAATTACTTTAAAAATCAAAACATAGGATTTTTTCTTCCCCCCCCCGTTTAGGCCATTAATCTTGCTATGAATTTGTAATTCTTTACCTGTTTCCTGCATTCACTCAGTTTTCCCTTGTATATATATTGGAATGTCAACTCTTTACAGCAAACACTGATTGTATTGTATACTAATACAGTTGCTAGCATATTAGGCCACAGACCTGTAGGTGCCAGTACAACTGAAATAATACTTTTTTGTTGTTGTTTTGTTGAAGCCTAAAATCTGTACGGTCACTAAGTTACAAGTTATAAAATGATACAACAAAATACTTAAGCCTTGACTGTGGTTATACAAACAGAAACTGAAATCAAAGAGTATCTGGTTTTGTTACCTGCATCACCACCATCTTAAGTACTCAATGTCTGTCAGAGAAACTGGACAGTGCTCTTACTTCCTTTCACAGATAAGAAGATCAGACAGTAATTTGGATGTAGATGGGAGAAACCTAACTACTACTCAAAATAAGTGCTCTGAGCTACCCAGTAAAGGTATCTTTGAGACTATTCAGGAAGGTTAGGTTTCCAGGTTTGTGTGCATGCTCCTGGCTATGCTGAAATTCGTACTGCAAAAAGGAGACTGAGTATCTAAAGCAATTATGAACATAAGCTTAAAATACATTTGCAATTTGATTTTTTTCAAATGCTATAGAGAGAAAAAACTGGAAGGAACTTGACTTTTATTTCATGCTAAATGGATTTTATAAAAAAATTAAGGATTGCAATTATGATATTTGCTTACTCACAAAGTGAATTAATTACCTCCACAGTCATTACTCTCATCCTATTTTCATTACCATTACCAAGCTCAAAATCAGGCTTAGAAAGTTTAATACTTCTACCCTGAAAAGGAATCAAGCTGTAACAAAAGTAAAAGAAACAAAGTAATTCCACTGCATGTTTTCACTAATACATTACTATGTCTTCAAAAGCCTTGACAAAGGTGCAAGAAATTGTGGTGCTTAAGAAGGACTCAAACTGGAAAGCAGTTTGTTGCCCTCAGTTCCCAGCAGTCAGCAGAGATTTGGTAAACTCTGCACTTGGGAGAAGGTTTACTGGTACATGTGGGATCTCAGCCACTACATTACAGAGGAGACAATTCAAATTGCTTTAACTTAGTGGCTCATATGCACCCTTGAACACTGCAAAGTCCTAGACTCCTAAACTCAACTAATTCCTTAATCTTTTTCCATTTACTGACAACACACTTGCATAACCCCATGCTACACTCATCATTATCACCTACAAGTCCTCTGATTTACCAAACTGCAAGTCCTGGCTCAGTTCTGAGAGCTGAATACCATCTACTGTGGAATGTCGGATGTTCAGTGATTATGCTATGCCACTTCTCATCCCCCTCCCTTATGCTGAAATGAGATAATCTGCACTGAGCAGCTATGAGTGTACAACAACACATGCAAAGTACCTTCACAGGAAGCAGAACAATGATCAAACACACTGACACTTCATTTCCCGTCTCCCCAGTCCTCATTTGCACCCCTCTCACGTAAACACATCCTCTCTGATGACATGTTCTCTGGTTATATTATCTTCTCACTGTCTTAGGAAGTGGGAGGATGGCAATCACAAACTAACATTTTATGTGCCACCCAGATGATTGAAAGTATTTACCTGGTGAACTTAGGGGGATGATGAAATGCATGCTGACTGGCTGGACAGTAAGAATTAGTACTTGATGTAGCTGTTATGCCAATTAGAGTAAGCACACATAAGGAGGCATGGCTTTAAGTTGAAAACTCCACATAGTGGTGTGATATATGCCAGCACTAAATTGCACCAGAAAAGAAAATGTCTCATTATCCAAACAGCATAATTGGAAAAAAACAAACACAACAATTTGACAATAGAAGCATTTCATTGCATCAGCCTCTCCTTATTCCACTTCACAGAATTGTTTCTGAAGACTGCATAGAGATTAATGAACAAATGTGCTTTTACATGTGTTATTCAGCTTTACTTTTTCCTCATATTTTCTCATGTTTAACTATAACTTATGCCATGAATCTTCTGCAATAATCCTTTTTTCCTTCTGTTAAATGTTTCAAATACATTCGTAATGTTATTTTATCTTAACAGAGAAACAGCTTTACAACAAAAGTTCCATCTAATGTAATTGTACCCGATCTAACACAATTCCACATTTTAGTCTCCCTAAAGCAAATCACTGTGTTTCTTTAAAACGATATTTAAATTACTATCTCCCATTTTATCTCTTTTTCCACCTTCATTGCTCATCAATTACTTTAAACTCCTTAAAACTCTATCCGGGCTCTGGATTCTACACCTATGAGTATTCTATGCTATTTCAGCTGCTCATTTGACTATAGGGTTGGAGTTGATGAGAAGGTATTTCAAAACCACAAGTTTCTATACAGAGCAGTCAATGAAGAGTAAGAGCCATCTAGTTTTCCCCTCTGTGGTAGGCTAAAAAGACTGCTACAATAAGCTTGTATTGTTTGTGAGCAGTCCTGTGCCATCCACCCTTAAACTGAAGTGGCAGTGTGATGAAAATCTGGGAGAAAAATCTGGATCAACAGAAGATGTGATAGAAGTCTAGTGGAATCAAGCAGGAAGACAAGAAGCACATTACCAGCAAGATGATGCCTGCATACATTTAGAATTTACAGCTATGCTCCATGGTATCAAGCAACCCGTGGAAAGTCCCTGGCTAAACACCCAGTGCAAACCACAAGTTCAAGGCAGAACAAGATACCGAAAGGTCCTATATGTACAGCAGGCAGAAACACCAGGCTGGTCTGGCCAGGTGTTTGTTCACGTCAGACTCGGGCTTAGCCTCTGGCAGTAGGCTTACACAGCAAATCCCTACTGATTGCACATACGTACCCTCAAGACATTCAGAATTTCTCCGAGTAATTTAAATAGCTCTGGATTGGGTTCCATATGTATGTATGTTGAAATATGAACCTTTCCAGAGGGGTCATGCACTGAATAAATTCCTGGTTGCTGAGTCAAAGAGTATACATTTTCTTTTTAGAGAAAACACTTACAAAGGATAGAGATATCTTTGTAATGGACTGTTCAATATTTAGATTAAAAAATATGTAAATATCCATACAAAGAGCAGTTCTTTGTAGATCATAATGTAAATAAACCTACATCGTAAATTAGTCTTCACCTTTCCTGGTTATGTTCAAATTCTATAAATCCCATTCCAATTCAATTTCCCTTTTTCTATTAAAAAATGATATGTAGAACTGAAATAGAAAATATTCTATTGTTTGCAGAAAATATTCTGCAATTGGATCATAGTAAGAGACGAGCTGCTACTTTGTTCCTCAACCTAATGCACTTTTCTAGTCACGTCTGTGGTCCTGAGATTTTCTTCTCATCACAAGCAGTGCATGCATTTGTAGAATTTCCTTTATATAGTCTATCCACAATTATTGGAAGATGTCATTTTGCTATTTCTCTGTGTTATTCCTTTGTGGTATTTCTGCCCTCATAACTACTGATTCTTTCAGGTGAAAGTTAATCTCTTGAATAAATACTATTGCAAGTAAGATGTCCTCAAGTTAAATCATTCTAGCTTATTATAAATACAATAAATAAACAGTGCAAAAAGATACTATTAAATATTTATTTGTATCTGCCAGTATATTGCAGCAAGAGTTTGGTCTGATTCCCACTCTAATGTTTATTACAAATGTTCATTTTGTTCCAGTTCCCACACCTCCTCTCAGATGAAGTTGCATTTCTAAAGAGCATTATTTCATTTTAGTCCTAAAAACTACCATGCAACAGAAATCTTACTTCAGCTTAAATGCTTGGCAATAATTTACATCTAAAATTATGAGGCTTAGAACGTTGGAACTAAGATGGAGAAAGATTTACTAGAGGAAAGAATGTGTAAGGGTTGTTTTCTTCTTTGCACAGATTGCTGCTTTGGCTTAAATCTAGACCATTTTTCAATTAGTATTTTATATTAAACCTTGACTCTTCAGGGGACTGACAAAAAGTACCTCCCACTTCTTTTAGTTACTACCTAATTATGATGGTGCCTACTTAGAAGTATGAAAATTAAGATTTTTCTTTCATGCTTTTAACTAAAGATGTAATTTAGAACGCAAATTTCTCACAGCAAGGAATTAGCAAGTCATGTTTAAACAAGCAAACAAAAAAATTCTCTGGTCTCTGCTTTAGTTGCCATTCTTTTACCACTGAGTCTGTAGGCTCTAACTCATAAATAGAAAGGTTTCTTTCCTCAAAAGCAGTTTTTACTAAATGTGTGCACATGCAAGTTGTGTTAAAATTACCAGCATTATGTTAGTTATTCAGGTGGTTAATTTTATGAGAACAAAGTATTATTAAAAATTTACACATGCATGCACAAAAAAAAAGTCTATGAGTAGTTTCATGAGTATCCCTCATGAAAACATCATTCAGAAGTGTGGGAATGGAAGCAAGCAAATTCTCCACGAATTCTCCAATACATACTCCAATACATACTTTTGATAACATAGAGAAGAAACTCAAGTTTTCTATTTTTTTCTGTGTAGCATAAAACCAACATCCCATATTTGATGCATTAATGTTTCAGAAGTTTCAAATTACATTTCCAGAGAAGTGTAATGTATTTTGAATAACTTCATTTATACTTTTCACATTTTTATAATTAAGAAAGAAAAAATGAGCTGGTTACATACTGAGGTATGCAAGAGCAAAAAAATCACAGATTTACACTCAATTGCAAAGTATGTAGTACACATAGAAAAATTAGACATCTATATTGACTGTGCTATTGTTCACCAAGCACATCTTTCAAGAAAGATGTTTAAGAAAGTGAGAATGCTAGCTGCTCTGGCCAGTGAAGTCTGAATGAGACTTTCAGTGACAGCAGAATGTTAAGCCTGTTCTCTAGCTAAATTCACGATAGTTCCCCCTCCTATCAAAAATCACCCTGTTTTCTTTTCCTCACCTAATTTGTCACATGGTGTTCTATGAACACATGCCAACATTCCACAGCATCAATATGGATTTCACAAAAGCATGAATATTTACAGTATTATTGAATATAGCAATTTGGGATGCTTCTGACTGGAAGACATCATATAATGTAAATTTATTACTGGAATTGCAGAAAAGACTCTTATCTATACAAAATAATCTACATAATATTGCAGATAATATACAAAATACCTTTTTGATGCTATTAAGAAAAAATCACATTGTTTTGCATTGGACAGGGTCTAACTTAGAAACTCATAAAACCCACTCCTGATTCCAAAGATCTTCCCAACACCAACTGGGGCAAAGTTAGTGTATCCCTTTTTTCATGTTTTGCCATTCACAAAAAATTATTGTTACTCTGGCTCCTCATGGATATCAGTTCACTGTCCAAAGAAGCATTGTACTGGTTGCTTTCCTGAAAAATCTTCAGGCAAAAGAAGTGAAGTATATAAACAACTAGGATACTTCATACAACCATACAATGGTTTGGACTGGAGGGATCTTAAAGATCATCTAGTTCCAACTCCTCTGTCATGTGCAGGGACATATTCCACTAGATCAGGCTGCTCAAAGCCCCATCCACCCTGGCCTTGAACACTGCCAGGGATGGGGCATTCACAACTTCTTTGGGCAACCTGTTCCAGTGCCTCATCACCCTCACAGTAAACTACTTCTTCCTTATATCTATTCTGAATTTACCCTTTTCCAGTTTAAAACCAGTACCCCTTTGTCCTATCACTAAATGCTCTTGTACAAAGTCCCTCTCCAGATTTCTTGTAGGCCCCCTATAGGTACTGGAGGGCTGCTATAAGGTCTCCCAAGAGAATCCTCTAGAAGACTCCTCCAGGGTGTTCCAGCCCTCTGATCATTTTAGTGGACCTCCTTTGGACTCACTCCAAAAGGCCCACATCCCTCTTGTGTTGGGACCCCATGGCTGAATGCAGTACTACAGGTGGGGTCTCATGAAGGGGAAGAATCACCTCCCTCAACCTGCTGGCCATTCTCCTTTTGATGCAGCACAGCATACGGTTAGCTTTCTATGCTGCAAATTTACACTGCCAAGTCATACTGAGCTTCTTGTCAACCAACACCCCCATATCCTTCCCCTCAGGGCTGCTCTCAATCCAGTCCCTGCTCAGCCTGTATTTGTGCTTGGGATTGCCCTGACCCAGGTGCAGAACTTCTAGCCTTCTCAAGAGAATCCTTAAAAGGCTGCATCCATTATCTTCACATGTACTCACCAGTAGCAAATTAGCCATAACCTTTTTCTGAATGATATATTTTTACTAGAAGTCTTGTACATGATGAAAGCAATTAGTGGGAGAAATCCTGTGGCCAAAATATATAGCTCTGATAAGATGGCAATAACAAATCTTGGCTGCACTGACACTTAGGAACCCATTTTCCATGAGTTCAAGGAGACTGAGGCTTCCAATTTTTTTATAGTGGCTGTGAACCTGCAAGTCCAAGAGAAGCCTATGAGCGTTGTTAAATATGCCTTTGACTAGAGTGGAAATTTTCAAGAATAATATGCAATGCTAACATTACAGAACCTCAAGGCTACTCAATAGTAACCAATTTTCAGGATAAAGTGATAAATGTGTCTAAAATACACCATGATGTGGTTCTAAAACCAGTGCAGAAAATTACATACTGTAGTTATGTCCTTTAATTAAATTTAGAGGAAAGGACAGCCAACAGAAATATGCAAAGAGACTTGCCATTACTGTGTCAATGACACTTTCTTTGAAGCTGAACAGAACCGAAAAACATGGAAAGCTTAAAACATGAAGTTAGAAATACACTGAGATATTCATTCTGTGATATTGCTGGTCATATTAGAGCATTATTTTAACAGCATTCCAAGTTTCATCCAAATTAATTTAGGATTCAAATCCAAAATCAAAATCACATTTTAGTACTACATGTAAAAATGCCCAAAATCAATCTCTGAAAACTACCTTTTAAAATTAATCTAACTAGTTTTCAGATTATCTTGGACACAGTTGATTTCTACAAGGTATGTAGCACATTTATTTGGCAATTCAGAAAAAGGAAAAAAAGTCTAAGTTCTCTATGCTATCTACAAGAGGCCTCTCTTTTCAAAGCTGTCGAAATATGGTGATTCAGCAGAGCCATTTAAATTCTGTGGTATGGAAAAAAAGGATTTCTAAGGACAGTTAAGAAAAGTCACTTCCCTTCTTGCTCAAAACTAGAGATCTTTTTTGTGGGAGGTCAAAAGAAAAAGAGTTTGATGATCAGGCATAGGAACTTTATAGTTACTCCTATCAAGAGGCTTGTGATTTCCAAAGAGGGTACTGCTATCTATTCTAGTAATTTGAAACATGAAAAGAAAAAAAAAGTAAATTTGAAGCCTCAAATGAACAGAATGGTGGAGATTGAAAGAAGGAGGTAAAAGAAAATGCAACTACCTTTTGCCTAGAACCTGAAACATCTTGTTATTCTGAACTAAGAAACAAGGCAGACCCCAAGAATATAACAGACAGTATAGAAACAATACAACAAAGATCAGAAAGGTATGTAAATTAATATCAAAACATCAAATTTGTATTTCAGAAGAAATACAGCAATATAAATCACACATCAGCATCTACTAGCACTTGTCATGTAGTAATACAGCAATCTTTTTGTAATTTTCTGTGACAGATATTGTGATAAATTCTGCTAAACACACTTTGGTTTTGACTGATAGATGACAGCAAAAAATTATTTTTTAATTGCTTCAGTTCCTCACAGCTACTAAAATATTTTAGAACTATGCACCAATAGTTTCTCTTGATCCTTGCTTAGACTTTGTACATATAGGGATAGAATATTATTCCTAAGATTTAGCAGTAGGTGTAAGCATTTATATAAGTATGTGGCCATTCAGCCACTCTTTCTCTAATAGCAATTAAAAAATCCTACACATTCATCATTATTTTTCTGGGGGACTTTAAAGTTCCACCAATTCAACTTCTAACTGATCACAATTATTTCTTTGAGAGAGAACACCCCTGGATGAAATTACTAAAGAAGGCTTTTTTGATTGTGAGTAATTAAAAGTTGTAAAATAGGAACCTGTATACTGAGAAGACAGTCTCTGACATAAAATACAGCCCAAGATGGGATGGATGGAGGACAGTAGGAAACAGAACAGAAACACATGTGAATGTACTCCAGCTGCAGAACACCACACTACCAGTGCTGGAAAAGCATGTGGCAAAGGTAAACATTCAGCCAGTCAGTGCTCTTAAAATACCAAACCCTAAGTGTTTTGTATCACTGATCCACCTCAATCTCACCAAGCACTCATTTAAGAAACTCCTAGTGATGATTTATTGCCAGTCTCAAATTACAGCTGCATGCCCATGTCCTTTTTCTTGAATGTTTCCTTCGTAATCTTGTAACAAAGAATTTCTGAATTGCTGATCAGGAATATAATTACTCTGTGTAAAAACTCCTCAAAGTCCATTATGTAAAGTATTCTAACATGAGAAGGAAGAGTGGAAGGTACCTTGACAGGTCTAGGCACTAAACTGTGAAGACAAAATGTTTTCATAGAAGCAATACAAATACGACTTTTTTCATGACTTCTGTACTAAGTAAATAGCAGCTTTCTTCAGATATAAACAAGTAGTAAGATGGTAGAGCAAGTTTTTAAAATGAGTAAGATTTTAAACACTCACAAAAATCTAGCTGGGCACACAATTTGGAAAAAAAACCCAAACCAACCAAACAAGAAAAGCAAAGTTCTTTTTACAGTTCCCATCTCCATAAGAGTTGATGCAAAAGCACAGAGACGTAAATACATGAAGTAAATCCCAAACCACCTGAATATATTGCTACTATATATAAAAATATATCTACACACACACACACTTTTTAATATATATCTATACGCACACACTTCCATACTATACGTATATACTTCTATATGTGACTTTATAATACTTGACTACTTCTAAGGAGAAACAGTTGTATTGCATTTAGTATCCAACCAATAACTGCAGCTCAGAGAATACAGAAGCTATTTATTCAGTACTGCCTCTTTGTTTGTTCACAATTCAGCTAATTCTGAAAAACCTTCTAAGAACAATTAGGAAAAACAAATGCCATGTTTTGAATGGAGCCACCCCTTCTCCCTAAGCCCATCATGTCTTAGAATCGCACAGCTGCAATCATGTCAGACATGAATGTACTTATGCACATAACCAAAAGAAAGCTCTCTATGTTACAAGACCATGGTATAAAACCCTTTTCTGTTATGGAATTATTTCAAGAGATTCTCCAAACTTTCTTTGAAGCCAAATTTCTGCTTTTAATAGTATTAATTAATTTAAATAATATATCTTTTAACTGAGAAATATCTTTTGTCTTCTGTCTATATTTAACTACACAGAGAATAACAATTGACAGAACAAGGCATTTTTAATGGCATACCTTGACCTAACCTGTCCTCAGTTATGCACATGCGCTTTACTTGCAGATCATAAAATTGTAAGTTAAAACAAAGGATAAAGCTTATAACGTCACCTAATATGCATAAAGTAAGCATGGTGGAATGATAAATTACTTGCTACGTTTATAACTGTAATGAGAACGTAGGCCCGCTCAGGAAGCTCTCGGGTGAACTAGCTACACAGGATTTGGAGAAGGCTGATGTTCTTAATGACTTCTTTGCCTCGGTCTTCTCTAGCAAAGGCTCTGACCGCACCACCCAAGTCTTGGAAGGCAGACGTAGGGACTGTGAAAATGAAGACCTTGGGCCCACTGTAGGAGAGGAATTGGTTTGAGGCCATCTTAAAAATCTGAATGTCCACAAGTCCATTTGACCTGATGAAATCCATCCACGGGTCCTGAATGAGCTGGCGAATGAAGTTGCTATGCCACTGGCCATCATATTTGAAAAATCATGGCAGTCAGGTGAAGTTCCCGACGACTGGAAAAAAAGGGAAATATAACCCCCATTTTCAAGAAGGGGAATATGGATGACTCGGGGAATTACAGACCAGTCAGTCTCACCTCTGTGCCTGGCAAAATCTTGGAGCAGATTCTCCTGGAAGGCATGCTAAGGCACATGAAAAACAACAAGGTGCTTGGTGACAGCCAGCATGGCTTCACTAAGGGGAAATCCTGCCTGACCAATTTGATGGCCTTTTATGATGGGGCTACAGAACTGATGGACAGCGGTAAAGCAGTTGATGTCATCTACCTGGACTTGTGTAAAGCTTTCAACACTGTCCCACACGACATTCTTGTCTCTAAATTGGAGAGACATCAATTTGATGAATGGACCACTCGGTGGATAAAGAACTGGCTGGACGGCCGCACACAAAGAGTTGTGGTCAATGGCTCAGTGTCCGGCTGGAGACCTGTAATGAGTGGTGTCCCTCAGGGATTGGTGTTGCGACTGATCTTGTTTAACATCTTCATTGCTGACATGGACAGTGGGATTGAGTGCGCCCTCAGCAAGTTTGCCAATGACACCAAGCTCTGTGCCTAAGATGATACGCTGGAGAGAAGGAATGCCATCCAGAGGGACTTTGACACACTTGTGAGGTGGGCTGATGCCAACCTCACGAAGTTTAACCATGCCAAGTGCAAGGTCCTACACCTGGGTCAGAGAAATCCCAGACACAGCTATAGGCTGGGCAGAGAAGAGATTCAGAGCAGCCCTGTGGCGAAGGACTTGGGGGTGCTGGTCGATGAGAAAATGAACATGAGGTGGCAGTGTGCGCTTGCAGCCCAGAAAGCCAACTGTATCCTGGGCTGCATCAAAAGGAGTGTGACCAGCAGGTCGAAGGAGGTGATCCTGCCCTTCTACTCTGCTCTTGTGAGACCTCACTTGGAGTACTGGGTACAGTTCTGGTGTCCTCAACATAAAAAGGACATGGATCTGTTGGAACAAGTCCAGAGGAGTGCCACGAGAATGATGAGGGGACTCGAGCACCTCCCATATGAAGATCGGCTCAGAAAGTTGGGACTGTTCAGCCTGGAGAAGAGAAGGCTGTGTGGAGACCTCATAGCAGCCTTCCAGTATCTGAAGGGGGCATACAGGGATGCTGGGGATGGACTCTTCATTAGGGACTGTAGTGGTAGGACAAGGGGTAATGGGTTAAAACTTAAAGAGGGGAAGTTCAGATTGGATATAAGGAGGAAATTCTTTCCTGTTAGGGTGGTGAGGCACTGGAATAGGTTGCCTAAGGAGGTTGTGAATGCTCCGTCCCTGGCAGTGTTCAAGGCCAGGTTGGACGAGGCCTTGGGTGATATGGTTTAGAGCGAGGTGTACCTGCCCATGGCAGGGGGGTTGGAACTTGATGATCTTAAGGTCCTTTCCAACCCTAACTATTCTATGATTCTACGATTCTAATATGGTAAACTGCAACCAATACAGATGACACAAGATGAGCACACTATTTCTAAATGAACACCTTTGAGTTTTCATGGTCATAACTAAAATAGCAATAAACCCTAACATCCCCTTCTACATTATTTGTAATTAATATCCTGGGATAATTATTCTGTTCTCCATTCTTTGCAGCAAAAGAAGGAGACACACATGCATTAAAATCTTTATGACAACCCCATTAATATTTCAGCTCAGTGAAAACAAGAGCAGATTTATTCATGTTCTGACCTAGAGATTGTTCTGCGTTGCTTCACAGTGTTTTTCTCTGTAGGAATGGTGAAAAACAGAACGAAATTTGGCTTATGAATTAGTTCACCTAGATAGATCAGATACATATCTAGATTAAAGGTATCAAGCACTATGGGTACTTTGCACCCCTCCCTAGCTTTGCAAAAGACAATCAGTAGCAGAGGCTTGATCCTTTGGATTGACTGCTGCTTAACTATTAAAAAATTTGGTGCAGCAAGGACTACACAATGACATTTGAGGGGAGGATCTCTCATGGGTCCCATGTGAAAATTGTTTCCAAGTGAAAAAGGAAAGACAGTTAAAGATTAAATATTAAATCTCTCTAGGTCATAAAAAATAGTAATCACCAGAAATGCTTTGTAGAAAAAGGATGTAGTTTCACTAATGGCTGGATTACCTTCAAACTTTATAAACACTACTACAGGACTCCACAGCTCTTTAATGCTAATCAGAGTCTTCTTACAAGACAATTCCTCTCAAAGTCTGATATTATATATCAGTCAAAAATCAGAAACCAGAAAATGTAATACCAAACTGCTGGTCTCAGGACATATATTAGTAACTACAATTAACTACAAATAACTACACTTAAGTGGCTGGCTCAGAACTTAACATTCACCCAATTTCTATGTGTATGTTTAATTTATATGTATATCTCTTTTCTGGTTTACCCTTCTGTAAAATTTTAGTTATACTTTTTTAATCAAGATAGCCACAATGGAATAGTAACTACTGCTGGAAGATAGAACACTGGATTAAGTGGAGGCAATGAGACGGATTAGCAATTATTTCAGTAAACAAACAAATGAAATGGGCTAGTTATGAAAGTCAACATAGCTTATCAACAAAAACAATAATTACAAGAGATGAGTAAAGGTACAACTGCATGTTCTTTCTTAAATGTGAAGATCCTGGATTTACCAGGATACCAAATTTGGCTCAGTGGGGAAAAGTGTATATATTTATCATTAACCCACATATTTGCAAACTATACTGTCTCCAAACACCAGTACTCTGCTTATATTTCTCATACAATGAGAATCTATGGAGCAAAATTTCATTAAAATAAACTATCTAAAATTAAGTAGCAACTTGTAACGTTTAATTAAGCCTCACAAAAGTAGACACAGGCAATATTTGAATATAGATAACTTGCACCTATTAGGAATTTTGGCTAGATAATCACCTGATATAAACATACACGTGGAAAAAAATGACTCTATGGAAAATGAAGCTGTGTTGAACAAATGTTTTATATGGATGTATTTACACATATACATCAGAATTTTTTATATCTATATTACATATATGTAATTCTTTGTTTGTATTAACTTTGAAAAATACCTTTCCAAGAGTAAATCTGGAGGCAGCATTCTCGTAAGTTAGATTTAAATATCTCATTTTAAAGATACACTGAAACAAAATTTGCATATAACTCTTGCCCTGATGTCAACTCCTGTGCACATTATATGCATACTTTTCAGCTTTCACAGATTGTAATTTATTTTTATTTTGAGAGAAAAGATACTAGCAAATACAAAAATAAAAATGAAAAAAAGAAACTGATCTAAATGCGATAAAGGTGAAGAAATCAACAGATTTACTAACCAGTTTTGATTTCATCACACATTTGTCCTGTGTTACTATTTAACAAATGTTTACTGTGAACCTCTTCAGACAGAGCTCAATAAATGCATTATAAATCATAATCTCAAAGTTTACATAAAAATCATATACCATCTCAATTAGTTTTTTATCAGTATTACTATGTGATATTACTGCTAACAAAGTTTTATTTTACTCTTTCAACAGCAAAAATAAGTTATAATTCAAATAAAATTAGTATTTTATTAATTTTGAAATGACAAAATATTCATGGTGATGTTAAGAAGCACTGACTTTACTGAGCACTCTGACATTCAAATTGACAAGTTTATGCTCTTTCAATTTTATTGATTTTTCTTATCATCAAAATAAGGGTCTTCTGTATTAATAGTGTAAAAAGGACAATTAGTAGTATAATAAACATTTTGTATTTCAGGAGATATAGAATCATAGAACGGTTAGGGTTGGAAGAGACCTAAGAGGTCATATAACTCAAACACCATGCCATGAGCAGGGACACCTTCCACTAGAGCAGGTTGCTCAAAGCAAAAATATTTTTATAATAAAACATACATGAAATATCTAAATTAATTCTTAAATTCAGATTTAACTTTCATCCCATCAAAGTTGTAATCTCCTCCTTTTATTATCCTTATTCACATGTGCTCCTGTTAATGTAAAGTAGCCATAACTTACAATTTTCTTAGAAATTGCATGCCGTAAAGACAATGCTCAGTGTATGTGTACTCATTGTTTACAGCCAATCAGTTTTTACTGTAAATGTTAAAGTGTAGCATTAATTACTTAATTACTTTTGACATAATTAAAGCAGGTAATTACATTAAAAACTCTTAAATGCTCAAATACAGGTGACATTTAACCTGTGAAATGTCTTTAACAAATGGCTATTATTTCCTTCTGTTTCTAAAAGTGAATGTGAGAATACTGGTTTTAGACAATATTTACATATTTATTTTACTAAAAATGTTAAATGTATTACAACCAATACATATTCTGCAGAGATCTAATCTTTTAACTTGTTTTTTTTTTTTCCTCATCACTTTAATTATACATGAGTGTGGTCTGCTGATGATCTGATGGAATTGTATTTTGCTTTACTTCTCTTTGCTAAAGAACATCATTAATCACAGTTTAATCTGTTTCATGAACAGTTTTATTCCATAAAGCAGCAACACTTTAAAAGATCTTACATGGAGACTGCATTTCAGTATCTCATGGGTAGGGGGCAGATGTTAATTTATTACCACAATTCTTCCTATTATTATTAAGAGAATAAAGTGGATCAAAATATTCTTACTGCATTTTTGTTTTGGTTAAGTGAATAATGAAAATAACCATAAAATGCTGAGAAGCACGAAGACATTTATTAAGTTACTAGAAACACGAAAGAAGAATTTACACCACAGTAGAACTGCCAAAGTGCAGGCTTTCAAAAACTTTAAAGAAACAGAAATCTAAAACATACTTTTCTAACCCTATCCAAATCACAGGTGCCAAGTTCAACTGAATGAATAATTTGTCATATACACGTTTATTATTGCTGAAGAAGAGTCCAAAAAGGTAATAGACCAGTGACTCAGCCCCTGGGCATTTCTAAGGATGCTTATTAGAGTCTATGGTCAGGACCCTCCCACTGATTGACTATTTACAAACTATGTCTCTGAATAACTGTAATTGATTTTCAGAAAAAAAGCCCCAAAATCCAAACTCAAACCACCAAACCCAAAATGAAAGAGTGTGAAAATAACTACAGGCACAAAACTGGGGGAAAATACTGCTTCTGAATAAGATCCAGTTACATAATGTTTTGACTGCACACTGCAGGTATTGACTGACTGTCTTAAGTCTAAGATGCTATGCTATGGGCAAAGATCTCAACAGACAATGCACCTTGTCTCTGGATGAGAAAAAAACCTCTCACCTCTTACTCTCTATAGTGCAATAAGTCAACCAGCTTCTTTCCATGATTTGCATACAAACAAAACTCCTTTTTCACTCAAATGAAGCAGACCCCACTTTAATTGGTGGGTTTGGTTTACATCTATGTATGACCAACCATGTGATGAATTCTCAAAGTATGCAAAAGACAGACGGTGCATCTAGCATACAGCCTGCAGAACAGTGCCGTGCACTGCTGCACTATTCCTACAAACAGCTCGTGGAAGCGATAATGTTTCACATGGCACAAAGAAACATTAACTAACGTATGGTCAAAGCAGGATCTTCTAGGGCTAGGTTAACCATGTCTCACACAACTTACCTCTGACATGTGAGAAAAATATGGTATTGCATTTTCTACCTTATAGTCTGTGATGTACAGGATCTGTCCTGATGTGATAGTAAGCTCTTGTAGCCTCAGTGTTTCTTTCCACATTCTCATACTCTTGATCACATAAATTCTCAACTCTGCCAGAACTGTTAAATTAGATTTTGAATAGTGGAAAACATAGAGTCTAACCTTCATGTGACTGATACAGTACACAGCAGAAAAAAAGCAACAGTCATCCAGATTGGCATTCTGGAAATTGCTCTGACATTGTTTTCTACTTGTTCAACAGCAAAGACTGCAGTAAGTGACTCTTTGCCTGTATACTTTTAGAACATGGTTGGCTTTTTTTCCCAACAGTAGTTCTGAACGAAACAGTATGTCACCTATCACTAAGAACTTGAAGTCAAAGATAATCTTGGTTAGACCACAGAGTTACATGCCGCCGACTTTCACTCTAACTTACATAGGCTGTAACTTGAACACGGAAATATCTGGCACTTTATAACATGCTGCTTATTTTTATTTTGTATTGATAAAAGAAGTATGCTTAAAACTGCTGGAACAGAAAAAAATGAAAAAATTAAACACCCTCTTGCACATGACATTTGAAGACCTTTATCATATTTTGACAAATAGAAAAATGTGTATTTGCCAACTTTAATGGGTTTAATGATCCCTTTTCATAAGCAGATAGGACCTTTTCTTAGTACAAGGACATGGACAAATGCCAAAACCTACATATCATATCTACAAATATCCTTAAGTGAAAGAACATCATCTTTAACTACAGTGCACGATTTTTCTTTAAGTAAGACTTGAATAAGATATCCATGCACATCTAAGGAAAAATCCATTCAGTCCTTTTTACATCCTCACTCCAAAATATTTTAAGGTGAAAAAAATGTTAGAAATCATAAGCATACAGGGAAATATAATGATAACTGTTCTCCCGAATCTCAGAATGTTCACAGAAGTGATACTGATTTAAAAATAAATTAATGTGATCAAAAGCAGGCTTCACTAAAATCACACTAAAATAAAATTTATGCATTTTCTGAATCACTTAAGTATGTTTCTGAAATTTTACTCTTATTCACTTCCTTTGATGAGTTCTGAAACTAGTGACTAACCTAAGGATTAAAGCCAGTGATAGCCTAAGTCTTCAGAAATGCACAACAGGGGTGACCTTATAATATCTTGTTAAAATCTGTTCTCTTACAAGAAAGTAAATTTTGCCCTTGTTCTGATTTTTTTTCCCCAAGCTTTACTTTTACATTTTATCTATGTGGGTAAACAACAAAAGATCTAATAAACAGGTAGAGTTCAAAACATGAGAATAAACTGATTTAAGACTTTTATCCAATTTAATAGAAAAGGAATAGTCATCATGTCCATTACACTGTGAAAGTCTATCCTTTTGAAGAGGGGATAAAATAGGAAGCTAACTGATTCTAATTCTTTTTAAGCATAAAATCTAAACAAGAGAGACTAACACAGAATCATATTTTTACTAACAGGACTGTAAGTGGCAGATCATTCATAATATCCTGTGAATGATATGCCAGTAGCATTCAGAAGCCACATCTTTCCCCATCTCTCACGAATGCTTCTGATGTTTCCTTTATATTTAAGAAACGAACAATAAACGGTGGTTGGAACTAGATAATCTTTAAGGTCCCTTCCAACCCAAAACCATTCTACAGTTTTATGATAAAACTGTTGTGTGGTGGGAGCCAGAAGAAAGAAAACAAATAAATCAGTATAGGGAATATGAAAATAATTACCTACACAGTTGTCCAAAGGGGAAAAATTGAAACAGACAAGAAAAATAATAAAAAATACCCAACTAAATTTGTATATAAGATCTTTAAAAATTGTTATTTAAAGATCTTTATAGCATATAAAAAATTATGGTTTAAGGAGACAATGCAAAGTGCTAAACTCAGATACTGCAAAAAACTGAGGAAAAAGCAGTTGAAGAACAAGAGAAATATAATAAAAGTATTAAACTGAGAGCCAGAAAAAAAAAAATGTCTACAGTTAGTCTATTTCATACAGGCTAATTCTGCTTAGTGTTTAGCCATGAAATGAAGCATTTCAGCTGAAAAGCAATAGGAAAGTTTATCTCTGGAGCACTGGAACCTCTACTGGAGTCCTCTTACTTGAGCAGAGCAATAATTCTCCCTAGCCCTTTTTTGATTCAAAAATTATTTATTATGTGCTGTCCACAGTGTGCCACAGGCAACTTATGCTCAAAAAAGGAACTCTGCCTTTTCATTAAATTGAAACAAAAATTTCACTTTATAGAGATATGAATTTACAATTGATAACATTATATACAAATCTGAAATGTACATTTTTTTCTCACACTAGAAAGACACGTGTTTTTCTAACTAATGTAGGCACTTTTATTCAACCTTGTTACAATGCACAGTGTTCAGTGGGAAGGAGTCAAAATTATTACTGGGTAAGTCCGTGATAGCAATAGCAGACCTAAGCAAAAAAGAACTCTGAAAGTGAAGTTAAATAACTACTGAAACTGAAGAGGAAAGTCCTTGCATAAACGTAACTAAAAAGATACACTATGTTGAAAAATTATGTGAAGATTTTTTTCTGTAGGGGGCAAAAGTATAAGTTTGGGGACTTTCCAGAAAATGTCAGCAAAATATGGAGCCTGTTTCTTCAACTCTATTCCCCTAAACATCATTATAAGGTTCTTCTAGTTAAACAGTTCTCTATACCATTGCCACATCAAAACTGATTTCCTTCTCATGCATCTACATGTGAATAAAGAAATGGTTTGATGCCATAATTAGAAGAGTGTATTTGCTTAACATATTAACGATGCTGTATTTGTGGTCTTCATGTATTTATTTTAAAATTCAGTGTACAAAATTCTTTCGTGACAGGTCTGTATGAAACATTTTGCATTAGATGAAGTGTCTTTCAAAGAGTGCATAAATTCTGTGCATGGAACTTGGATATCTTTTTCTGGGTGTAAATAAAATAGTTATATTTATCAATGACCCATCTGACAGGTTGAAATTGTAAAACTGTTATCTCACAGAGAACTACCATGGCAAATGTTCTGAGCAATCAAATTGAAATAATAAAAGTTTTTTAATTCTAAAGAACGTTTTATCAGAATTCTAAATATATTGACTTTGGTTTTAAATACATGGTACTGAGATTTGGACAGATCAAGTGATAGACCCAGCATCAGTCAACCTGTGACAGACCTAAAAAGAAAACAGATTTGCTTAATACCACTGTAAGAAATGACATTAAAATTAGGGAATTAAAATTAGATTAATATTGTGGTTAAAATATCAGAGACACAGTATTTTAACCCTCACATCATATTATCAAAGGCAAATAGACATAGTATTTTGATGTCCTATCTAGGAACCTGGGATCATCATTAAAATTTACTATTTGTACTTTAAAATTAATCCATTGATAAAAACTTTATAATTCGATTATTATACATAAAATTCCATGTCCTAACAACAACAGAAGACTAAAATAAACCTTTCTTTCCTATTTCTTCTTCCACCTCCCACAACAATAACTGATATGAGTTTATCAACCCTTCAAAAGCTGTCAGTATGCTTTACAGAGAGCCTCTATTTCCAGATTCTACCTCTCTATCAGGAATGAAAGATTACACTTTTGCAAGTCATTTTACAGACAGAAATAGGACTGACTGCTCCTTAAAGTCAGAAATAGGGAGACCAATGCTTACAATCCTTACAGTTTAGAGATATTAATTAAACCCCCAGTCTCTAGTTACATGTCTACTATTATATTCCTTTGCAAGCTACAGATTTTGCATAAAATAAAGATAAGTCAAAAGTACAAATCCCTAATACCAAGACTGTAACAGCTATGTACTTGCTCTGTGCCTGTTGGGTACAGTCAGTACCAAGAAAAAAGGCTCAGTCCCACCATGTAAAAAGGTAGAAAAGTATTATTTATGACAATTATTACGGTGACCAGATATTGCAGATATGCTCCACAAAAACTGTAAACCTTGAGGACTAAACAGGCAAATCCTACATCTATCTGCACTCTACAGAATTTATATTAGAGTATACTAAATGACAGAATAAGGATTTCAAGTGCACCAGCAACGTAGCAAAACAGAAGGTATAACTGTAAAAAATGCAAATGTCATGGGAAAAAATAGTTCTTTAAAAAAGTAAAAATAAAAGAAGCCTTATATCATAACTTAATAACACAAAGTTGTGATGATAAATCCTATCACATTATTGAGCTTAAGCCTACCTAAATTACAAAGGAAGGGGAAAGGCCTCCTACCTGTCACTCTCCTGACTCACTTGTAAGTGGGAACATGCATTTTGGCCTTTTATTCTCTTACAGCTAGTAGTAAAGGTCAGGAGTGGTATCAATCTCATGGAAAAAGGGAGGATTAGAGAAGGAAACATGCAAGGTTTTGCAACTGCATTTACAGGTGTACATCAAACAGATAAAGGAGAAATACACAGCTTCAGTTTATATCACTCGTGTTTCTCCCTCTAAAATAACAGTAACATCAGTAAAGCAGGCAGATAAAACAGAAAAAAAATCCTGTAAACAGAAGAAAATATGTAAACAGTTTAATTATAGAAATACTTGTCCACCTAATGTCACTTAACTGTTAACATTAAGTATTAAAACTTGTACCTTTATAAAGTACTACAGAGGAAAAGCAAATGTGTTTTATATGATGTTTTTGGTGTTATTGATCACTTTGGAGATGAAATTCCCACTTGAAGTTTACTGTAGAAAAGTAAAATTGATTTCCTCCTTCTGTTAAACAGAAGTAAAGCTATATTCCTCCAGCTCCAAGGGCATCAGCAGAACAGTTTCACCACTGTAGCTACATCTCTGTCAGTGTTCTGTTATAAACAAAGCTGACAAAGTTCATGAGAGGCTAACAGAGAGGCTCTTAGTCTAAAAGTACAGAAAGATTGAGTTCTTTTTAGTGATTTACGGGGGCGGGGGGGGGGGGGAGTTATTTGAAATGCCCTAATTCTATTGCATCTTTGGTTCTTTCTTCCTTAGGAAGCTTGCAGTGCATTATTTTTTAACGTGAACAAAGGTCCAAGGAAGCTGTACTGAAAAAATAAACAAGATATTTATGACAATAACACTGACAGATGTATATCTTCCTGGAACAAAGAACTAAAGAAAAAAACACTTCCAACGCACAGATTTCTGTAGCATCCATGGTAATTCAGTGTAACATGACATGTGATAGTTCTGAAGGAACTGTTTTCTTCCACTAGATCAGACTTCTTAGAGACTAACCTCTTCTTGAGAATCATAAAATGAGTAGTTTCACAAATACTGGATTTTTCAAAAAACAATTCACCAAAAGGCAAAACTTCCACACAAAGCAGTTACGGTCACATGTGAATGGAGGCAAAGTGCGTCATTAAAAGGAAGACATAATACAAGCCAGATTTCCTGCCTGACTTCCTCTGACCTCTGCTGGCAGAGCTATTTTTCTCTTGCAGTAAAAAGTGTGCCTAGAAATTGCTCTGCCCACTATGCAAGCTCCGTCAGGGGAACATAACTGACACGATACCCTTGTACAGCAGGAAAGACCACATCAGGTATGCTCATAAACATACGTACTTGAACATACTCTAATTGTAACAACTTACGAGGAGCCCAGCAACCCAGCATTATGTATTGCTTAAATCTTGCTTAATTACATTATTAATTTTTAATATAAAAAATCATGTCACAATTAAAATACTACAGAAAACAATGATCTTAAGTCTGATATGCTACTATATCCACACAACAGGTACACTGTGAATTTATTACACCTTAATACTACATTTCCTGACTTCCATCCACTTAACTAAGCTCTTTCCCATTATCCTAACATAACATCTAGCCAGAAAACCCATACCTGAATGGTTATTTTCTATTGAAAATAGTGATCACATAGTGACATAACAAAACAAATATTAGTTGTTCTTTAATACTCTTCCATTGGGTACTTGAGTACAGACAAGTTTGAGATTACTGTGTTGGAACCTATTTTTGTGTGACAGCCGCAGTGCAGATACTTGTCGATACACTGGCGCTGAATGCTAATGAGTACTACAGTCTGGGAACAATTGCCAGCTACGTCACTTACCACTAGAATTAACAAAAAGGCATTAATTCTCTTATCATGTGCTTTGTACTTCCTGTTGGAAAGGCTAGAAACCACTAGGAAATATTAGGAGGGATAAGAGAATTACAGACCAATAAAAGTTTCAAGGGTTAAGGATCAAAACAGTTCGAAAAGTCACATAAGGAACTTATTACTCTTCTTCATATATAAAAATTTAATACTGTTCAAAAGAGATCTTGATTACTTGGATCAAAACTGAATTGAGGACAGGTTATGAATAAAATGCATTAAGAGATGTAATGCATGATAGAGGCAGGACACAAAACATACATTCGCCTTAGTTTGTATATTCAGCTATATCACTTGCTAATATTCTCACAGAATGACTTTCTAATAAAAGAAGTATTTTCAGTATTAGCGTATATTCTTTATTTTAGTATATTTAGTTAATTCTCATCAAACAACTTTCTACAAACATTTTTAGCTATTAAAAAGTCATTTAAGGTGTATATGCTACACGGTAATTTTGATAATTTAAAATCCATAGAACAGATGCAAAGTAGGTACTTCTCTGATGCTAACTGAACAGTATGATCAAATAGTATTTCCTCCAAATAAAAGCACCTTTTTCTTTTTCTCCACATAATGATCATCAGGGTATACTCATAATTAAAACACAACAAAACACCCACAAACAGTGGGAAAGACAACACAGATGAAAAAGATTAAAAATACTTTAAAAAAAGATCTGTGCATTAAACATTTTCAATACCTTCTAATTAAAATAAACAAAATGCTAAAAGTAAGAGAGAAAATAAAGGCTTAGCAGAATGTTCATAAAAATATCCTAGCTGTTGGCAAAGATTTTATCTTTGTCATTTAATGATGATGAAGCCAAATAACTTGCTGGAATGGAAGCAGGCTGAGGTATAAGGCTTTCAAATTGAAGTGAGGGATATCGCAATTTATATTTTTCTTAGTAGCAGCTCTATGTGTACAATTTCTAAATTTCATTACTTTCTGTAATAGATGTCCCTTTCAACAGATAGTAATGTGTTGATCACAGATACATTGCTCTAATATGCTTGCATTCTGTTGTACGTTGAAATGTTTCTTCATACAGCCAGCAAGCTCTACACAGTTCACAAAACATCCGAAGATCAGTAATTAATAACAATGTTAACTTCCAGGGGAAATCAGCTTTTTGTAAAGAAAACTTCTCTGGTATTTAACAGAATTTGTGCAAGACTGATAGAAGCACTGAGCTAACTTAAATAAACAGACTATGCCCTAAAAAATGTTAGCACATATTATTTGAACACAAAGAACATTAACGGTACATTAAAAAATAAATTAGATACTTATAAAGCATGACTCAGTACTACTAAGCTTGGTATGAAGTAACTTTAAAAACTTTCATAGGGAAGGCAAAAAGATACATACTATGATCATTTGTGGACATAATGAACTGGATATATTTTTTTCCAGTTAAAAGAGAAATAAATGAGTGCAATTAAAATACTGCTAAAAGAATATATTAGCTTATGCGTTTAAAAATAAGACACGAATTCAACTTACTTAGATGTGCTTAGCATGTTTTTAAAGATAATTCTTTTTTTTTACATATGCTATTTAAAGAATCCCCCTATACTACTGTCCATAAGCATGTTTCAAAATTCTTAAACTAAATAAACAAAAGAGGTCAGTCTGCCATTTCTATCTTGATGATATCAAGGTAATTAACCATGATTTTAGGGATATTTAATTTCTAAATGATCCAGGAAGTAAATACGTGTGTGCATATATACGTAAACATACATATACCAAGAGTTACCCTATCTACAAACATACCAGCATGTATCCTTGCTATTTATTAATCGAATCAAACAAAAAACCCCACTATTTTTACATGGCATTTTGCTTTCATCAGAGATTTGTAAAAGACAACGAAACAAATCAAAAGAAAAAAGTTTCCATTTAATTTACCAATTTCTAACAAGAGTTAGATATCTATGGTTATGGGTGTATATATGTGAATGAACGAATAAATCCTTAACCCACCATATCCTTTTCTCCAGTCTGCAAGCTGTCACCCGTGAAAAGTATGGTGTAGATGGTAGGATGATACTGTACCTGATTGGCTCTGGAGGTGGTCATGGGATCAGATGGAGAGGACTTGGTGGTAGTTGGGGAAGATGGCAATGTCTGGGAACAAAGCAGTTCAGGAGCAAATCAACCTTTACAAGCCTTAGACTGAACAGTTAAAAAAATAAATAAACCAACAAAAGTAACATAACTAGAAAATTAAAATAAATAAAAAATGCCTAAGACAAAAATCTTTCTCCTACTCATTGGAACTTAATGGAATTTAAAGTCAACTGGATAAATAATGCATGTAAATATGCATGCTTATGCATGTAAAAACAAATTCATGACTTGAAATCAAGATGGTGTACTCACATAAATACTCAAAAATATGCTGACCACATGAGGAATTCTTTCTCCTCCTCTTGGGGAAAATGAAGACTATAGTAAACTAAAATTCCAGCAAGTTCAATGAGTGCACTAGAAACAGTTATCAGCCTACAAAGAAGGCCAATGTCTGAAAGAAGTTAGAAACATTTACTATGGCACCTTATAACGCACCATTGTATAGCACAGACTATAGCCAGCAAACTGCATTCTATATCTTACAAAAATTACACTGAAGCTATGGAGTTTTTAGCAACATACTAACTGCTAAAATATTTTTAATCAAGAAACAGGTGAAAAAATGTAAACATCAATCTCATGATGGATGAACATGCAACTAACACCTTCACAATAAATTACTATAATATATTCATGATTAGAGTTAAAACTGTTCATTTAGTTGAGCAAAGGTTAATAATTTATCATCAGGGCTGTGTTCAAAATAAACACAAAAAAGAATTAAGAGTCATATTTATTGATCAACTTTTCTAAATAATATACATACGCTTAACATTGATTCTTGAACATATCAAAAAGCACTGCTCTGTTTAAAAACTTTATGTACATTTCTCTTAAAGTATTAGATCTTGACAGAATAATTCTTTTTATAAATGTAGTGAAAATGTAAAACTCCAGTTTTCAAAACATAACATACAATACTTATTCAAAGCATGTTTTTTGACATAAATAAATTGTTATAAATTGTTATAAAATACCAAAAATTACACTACTTTAAGAAATAAGATGTTAAAATGCTATACAATGTAATTTATCATATGGTCATATAATTACTAACCAACACTATTTAGAAATAAATGAAGCAAAATTTCACATTTTCAGCAATTCTGTTACTTACAATCATTGATAGTCCCTCATAAAATAGGTATACATACTTTTGCACTAAAACTCTTAATGCATATGAGAACGTTGGGACACTGTGAATGCATAAAGTTGTGTATTAGCAAAATATGGGCTTGTACATATGCACACACAAATACTTTAGCTGTATGTTAAGCAATATGAAGATCCATTTTTTTTTCATAGTTTGTACATAAACAAGCAGCCAAAACAGGAAAAAAAAAAAACTTAAGAAACTGATCCTTATTTTGTGTTTCCAACTTGTAACTCATGCTATAAAACAATAAAAACAAAAACAGAATATATACAGCTTAAGCATTAACTGAGACTCTTTCAATAGGCTTAAATAAAAAATACTACCATTTATAGGGTATTATAAAAAACATGTAGCTTGGCAAAATTTTACTGGTCAGCAGATGGTATTCATTGTGAAAAATCAAGACAATTATAAAAGACTTTTCTATGTCTTCCTTTGCAGAACATGGGTTCATTTGGAATGATCTAGAATTAGTTAGAAAAAGCTGTCAGATTCCATGATAGTACTATTCGATTATAGAATTATACTTCTGATTCCAATGGGATGATGCATTACCTCTCTCACCAAAGTCTGAAATTGCAATGGACTGATTTTTATCATTTAAGCTTAAACTAACAGGTGGAAGAAGGGAATCTGCAACCAAACAGAATGGAGAACTGCAACTTATTCTGATAGGTTTTATTTATTATGGCTATATATTAAACTTTTCTCCTGAACAAAACAAAACTCCAAGCAAACAAAAAATTATTGTTCTCTAGCAAATCTCTGAAAATATGTTTTGACTAAAATACTTCAGACATCTGATAGTTTGTGTGATCAACACCACTGACAACTAGAGCATACTGTGTTCTGTATTGTTTTGGTATGCTTGTTTTGGTATGCTAAGATAATTAATAAGAGGAAAAATATTTTTTTTTTTCCACAGGTTTTACTATATCTAACTAGTGCATTTATAAGAAAATACACAGAACTCTTCAACACTGAACAAAGACCTAATCACTGATACCACAAGCAATTTAAGAAACTGGAAGCATCACAATTTTCAATTCATATCAATCTTCCTAAAGTACAGATACGTATGTCTGCAATGAAAAAGGAGTCACAATAATAATTTCAGGTGACTGTTGAACTATAACAGCTATTAAGTAGAAGCACTGCACTATTCCATTTGTGCAAAAGCTTGTTTAAAATACAGTGGAAAAAGGACAAAAACATTTAAAAGCAAATCAACTGTATTAACAAAGAAGAATCAAGTACGGGCATACACATTTTTTTCCAAATATACATACCATTGAAAATATACTAAAAATAGCAATAAGGTCTTTCGGTTTGTGCTTGTCGTGTTTTTTTTCCTTTGTATATCAGGTTGTTTATTTTGAGGTTCAATCTCTCTCATTTGCTTACATAACTGCTTTCAGTTTTTAATATATGTGTATACATATATATAAAAGAATAAATATATAAAACCAGACAATTTGTAAAAATCCTTTTCCATGCTTCTGCATAGTTACAGACACACACCTATTTATTTCTTGACTACTAAAGTAACACAAAGTAATTTCTCAAAAATAAAACAAAGAAATACAGGAATATAACATTTGCATTTTGTACTGGATGTCCACTGCCTGATATGTAATTTATTAATATACTCTCAATTACACTGTAAGAACTTTTAGGCAAAATTACTTCTTAAAGTTGGACAGAGCTCAATAATCCTGACTTATTAAGCTGCAAAGAATAATTTTGTTTTTAAATTTGGCAAGTGTTTTGCATTAGGCAAGCACTTGAATTTAGTAGTTATTAGGCTTCTGGGAATGAGATGTATAAAGTTATTAGAAATCATGAGATGAATTTACAATACAGACTTTGAGACTGAAACATACATACTATAATTGAAGCTTTCCTGAAATTGCCAGTTGACTGATGACAAGGTTATAGAAAAAAAAAAACCTTGTCAAAATTTCTACTACAAACCACTTCAAGACTCACAGGGGAGAGTGGGTAAGCTATATTTTGAATAGTATATTCCAAGCAGTGATGAAACTGGTCTCCTCTATTATATTATTTCCTTTCCTATTACTTTCCTATTAGGACAATGAATGGGAGATTATATTTGCAAGTAAGAGAGCACTTCTTGTTTTAACTTAAGCTTCTAAACCAGATGTTTGAGGAAACAGATTTTAAGTAACAAAAAAGGAGATTGGTTTTAGAAATAAAAATCTGTTTGAGCCACATTTACGTTCTAGTATTTTCTGAAAGTCCAAGAAAATATTTCTTCCTTGTGTTGCTCACAAGAATTGATTGTACTGTGAGAGACTGCTCCCAGGCTGCACAACATCCTACAATGTGCAGAAAGACGGTCAAAGCATCACACTTCCATGCTTCATATTTTTGAGTAACAGAGTGAAGATACAGCTCTATGACGGCAGTATAGAATACATATACTCCATCTGGACAGTGTTCCGAAAGGTCTCTGACCTATTTTAATGACTTCTTGAACTGCTTAATGCAGATCTCTGTATAAATGACAAATGTCACTCCTTCATATTACTAAAATATTTCAATAATTCCATCTTAGATAATAAATGCTGTACTGAGAGAGTTAACATCTCTCAGTACCTATTAGTCCATTTATGTATAGAATAGTAGAAAGAAAAGGCATAAAATGAAATACCATTTGAAAACAGGAATAGCGACATGAAAGCATATAAAGAACACCATTTAAATGTGAAGATGAAACTGCATTTACAGCTTACCAATTTCTAGTTTCTCACTACAGTGCTTGCCAAACGAAGGAAATCTTCGTAATGACAATACCCACGTTAAATACTATTAGTACTAAGCTAATACTGAGTTTCAGTCTTGCATATGTTAATATTGGTGCTTTAAGTCACAGAAATTAATGTGATGACAAAACTAATTTGCTTAAGCCGAGATTTTAATGCACTTTAAGAAAAGGTGGTATCTTCTTTGAATTGTATTAAATAGTTGAATACCTTCTGCAGCTAAAATGCGAAACAGAGAGAACTGCAAGGCCCGACTGTGCTGAATAAATTATAAAAGACTGATTTACTAGACTTCCAACAAGTATCAGAGATGAACCTTTCTAAACAGACCACTTGCTTTGCTAAACATATTAAATCTTCTTTTCATCTGCTGTAAACTCCTTTAATCAGTAAATGATCCTAATCTTGGGGTGACTGCATAAATACATAACACATTTCAAAAATAAAATTTCGAAAAATACATAACCAAGGATTAGTAAGTTTTTCACAACCTGGACTGTAAAAATGCTACTTCATGACTTCAGGGATCAAATTTCACTTACTATCTTTTAATTTCTATAAAGAACAAATAAAATGCATTCTGATATTTTATCCACTTTACATTTGGCTTTGCTTTTGCATAAAATAATATACAGAGCATAGAGCAATACAAAAAGACTAAGAAAGCTAGAATAAATAGCTGGAATGCTTATAGGTATTTATAGAGGTAATTTATCTGCATTCATGAACTCTGGGAACTTGCCTTTGAAAAAAGAAAAGAAGTGTGGGAAGTGTCATGTAAAAAAAATAGATTATCTCGTGTTCTGTCTGGGGACAAGAAGGGGTAAGGAGCTTAAAAGCAAACCAGCAGGTGCCATTTGGATCATCAGAGCAACTCTGGATGGAGGGAATGATTTAGGATGAAGACTACTATAAAATGGATAATGAAGAATCAAGACCTTCCCTTTCCTCAAAACTTGTGACAGTAACACAGAACTACTATACAAGATCTGGTTCTTTTACAGAGAAATACCAGAAAACTCAAGTAAGTAAACAGACACAGGCATCAAAACACATAAGATAGAGTCTAAGCATCATGTAAAAAAAAAACAAACAAACAAAAACTAAAGAAAAAATGTAACCTTTTGATTCTGGACTACCCTGGGGTTTTGAAAAATACCACCAAAACTACAAAGCCATAACAACGTGTGAGATAACTTCAGGATTTTCCTTCTGCTAAAAATTGCTGCTGTTCATCCCCCAGCAAAATCTTCTGTTTCCATTCCACTTTTGAAGTATATACAATGAAGAGTTAACAGTCAGCTACAAAGTTAACTGTGTTCCTAAAACACAGTTTCACATATATATTGAGATTATATCCAACACTGATGAAATGTAACAAAATTAAAACAGATATGTGAGGTGGGCTGATGCCAACCTCATGAAGTTTAACCATGCCAAGTGCAAGGTCCTACACCTGGGTCGGAGCAATCCCAGACACAGCTACAGGCTGGGCAGAGAAGAGATTCAGAGCAGCCCTGCGGAGAAGGACTTGGAGGTGTTGGTCGATGAGAAAATGAACATGAGCCGGCTTCAGTGTGGGCTCACAGCCCAGAAAGCCAACCGTATCCTGGGCTGCATCAAAAGGAGCGTGGCCAGCAGGTCAAAAGAGGTGATCCTGCCCCTTTATTCTGCTCTCGTGAGACCTCACTTGGAGTATTGTGTACAGTTCTGGTGTCCTCAACATAAAAAGGACATGGATCTCTTGGAACAAGTCCAGAGGAGGGCCACAACGATGATCAGGGGACTGGAGCACCTTCCATATGAAGACAGGCTGAGAAAGTTATGCTGTTCAGCCTGGAGAAGAGAAGGCTGCGTGGAGACCTCATAGCAGCCTTCCAGTATCTGAAGGGGATCTATAAGGATGCTGGGGAGGGAATTTTCATTAGGGACTGTAGTGGTAGGACAAGGGGTAATGGATTAAAACTTAAACAGAGGAAGTTTAGATTGGATATAAGGAGGAAATTCTTTCCTGTTAGGGTAGTGAGGCACTGGAATAGGTTGTCCAGGGAGGCTGTGAATGCTTCATCCCTGGCTGTGTCCAAGGCTAGGTTGGATGGGGCCCTTGGGTAATATGGTTTAGAGTGAGGTGTCCCTGCCTATGGCAGGGGGGTTAGAACGTGATGATCTTGGGGTCCTTTCCAACCCTAACTATTCTAGGATTCTATGATTCTATCTTCCCTATCACATAAAGCAGAACTCTGCAATGGCTAGCTCTGATTCCATGTGCTTCCTGGACAGGCTTACAACAACTGCTACCTGTAAAACATCTGGAAGGAAAATTCTACTAGCATACAAAGAAGATGCAATAGTTTCTGAAGAGGATGATGTGACAAGAACATATTATGCAGCCTTTTCCATTGTTCAATGCACATGCTATTAATTTAGAGATGAAATTTAAATTTTTGTATGCTAATCTTCGGCATCTTCAGGAACATGCTAAGTAAGATTGCATGGGATACTGCACTAGAGGGCAGGGGGGCCCAAGACTGTTGCTATTCAAGGATCACCTGCAACAAACTCAGGAGTGCTCTGTCCCATCTAGAAGGAAGTGCAGCAGGAGGGCCAGGAGACCTCCTTGGATGGACAAGGGGCTGCTGAGAAAAATTAAAAAGAAAAAAAGAGTCTTATAAAAGGTGAAAGCAAGCACAGGCGACCTGGAAAAAATACAGAGATGTTGTCCGGGAAGCTAGGGACCAGGTTAGGAAAGCTAAGGCCCAGTTAGACTTAAACTTGGGTAGGGATGTGAAAGATAGCAGGAAGGGATTCTATAGGTACACTGCAAATAAGAGACAGGCTAGGGACAATGTGGGCCCTCTCCAGAAGTTATCAGGAGAACTGGCTACCCAGGATTTGGGGAAGGCTGTGGTTCTTAATGACTTCTTTCCCTCAGTCTTCACTGGCAAAGGCTCTGACCACACCACCCAAGTCTTGGAAGGCAGACGAAGGGACTGTGAGAATTAAGACCTTGGGCCCACTGTAGGAGAGGATCTGGTTCGAGACCATCTTAAAAATCTGAATGTGCACAAGTCCATGGGACCTGATGAAATACATCTGTGGGTCCTGAAGGAGCTGGCAAATGAAGTTGCTAAGCCACTCGCCATCACATTTGAAAAATCATGGCAGTCAGGTGAAGGTCCCAATGATTGGAAAAATGGAAATATAACCCCCATTTTCAAGAAGGGGAAAATGGATGACTGGACTACAGACCAGTCAGTCTCACCTCTGTGCCTGGCAAAATCTTGGAGCACATTCTCCTGGAAGGCATGCTAAGGCACATGAAAAACAATAAGGTGCTTGGTGACAGCCAGCATGGCTTCACCAAGGGAAAATCCTGCCTGACCAATTTGGTGGTCTTCTATGATGGGTCTATGGAACTGCTAGACAGGGGTAGAGCAGTTGATAACATCTACCTGGACTTGTGCAACGCATTTGACACTGTCCCACATGACAACCTTGTCCCTAAATAAGAGACATATCAATTTGATAAGTGGACCACTCAGTGGATAAAGAACTGGCTAGATAAGTGCAAGCAAAGAGTTGTGGTCAATGGCTCAATGTCCGGCTGGAGACCAGTAATGAGCGGTGTCCCTCAGGGACCAGTGTTGGGACTGGTCTTGTTTAACATCTTCCTCGCCGACATGGACAGTGGCATTGAGTGCGCCCTCAGCAAGTTTGCCGATGACACCAAGTTATGTGGTTCAGTTGATACACTGGAGGGAAGGAATGCCATCCAGAGGGACCTTGACTGGCTTGTGAGGTGGGCCGATGCCAACCTCACGAAGTTTAACCATGCCAAGTGCAAGGTCCTACACCTGAGTCGAAGAAATCCCAGACACAGCTACAGGCTGGGCAGAGAAGAGATTCAGAGCAGCCCTGCAAAGAACGACTTGGAGGTGTTGGTTGATGAGAAAATGAACATGAGCCGGCTTCAGTGTGGGCTCACAGCCCAGAAAGCCAACTGTATCCTGGGCTGCATCAAAAGGAGTGTGACCAGCAGGTTGAAGGAGGTGATCCTGCCCCTTTACTCTGCTCTCGTGAGACCTCACTTGGAGTATTGTGTACAGTTCTGGTGTCCTCAACATAAAAAGGACATGGATCTCTTGGAACAAGTCCAGAGGAGGGCCACAACGATGATCAGGGGCCTGGAGCACCTTCCATATGAAGACAGGCTGAGAAAGTTATGCTGTTCAGCCTGGAGAAGAGAAGGCTGCGTGGAGACCTCATAGCAGCCTTCCAGTATCTGAAGGGGATCTATAAGGATGCTGGGGAGGGAATTTTCATTAGGGACTGTAGTGATCGGACAAGGGGTAACGGGTTAAAATTGAAACAGTGGAAATTTGGATTGGATATAAGGAGGAAATTCTTTACTGTAAGGGTGGTGAGGCACTGGAATGGGTTGCCCAAGGAATCTGTGAATGCTCCATCCCTGGTGGTGTTTAAGGCCAGGCTGGATGGAGCCTTGGGTGACATGGTTTACTGTGAGGTGTCCCTGCCCATGGCAGTGGGGTTGGAATTAGATGATTTTAAGGTCCTTTCCAACCCTAACTATTCTACGATTCTAATTATAAAGCTGAAACATCTCAGGCTCCTGATCACCTCATGAAAACTGTGTTCTCTTCCTCTGGGTTACAATATGGTCTGGAAGAGTTGGTGTGATACTCCAAGTACTAGAAGAGAGTAAAGGGAGATGAGATGCTTACAGCTGTTTCTGGGAAGTAAAAGGGCAAGGAAATCAGTTACTGCTTAATTTTACATAGGAAACAGCAGATGGCTGACATCTATGAGGAGATTACCTATGTTATGTAAATATAAAAGATGCAAATATTTGTCAATTAAATATCAGACCTGCCTGGAGGAGAAAACTACCTCATATCTACTGATTAATCCATAGGATTAAGAGTTGTGGAAAGATGCAGTGGAGAAAGCTCAAAACAAACCAGACAGACTTGTTTATAAATCTAGTGCTGAAAAGGTTGACAGAGAGTCCAGAAAGTTTGGATAGTGGCTTCCATTAGTAAGGAGAAATGCTAGGCGAGATTCATCTTCCATGTATACCCATGCCTTTTTTGAAGACAGAAAGTGCTGAAACTCAAGCAGTTAGAAAAGGGTTTACCTACTGTCTGTCTTCATTGAAACTGTAGCCAGAAGATATTCCCTTTCTTAGCTCACTTCTCTGAGGTGAGTGCTGGTAAAGCAGTCCAGGAAAAAGAAACGAGGATAGGGAAATGAGAGATGCATATACATGTGCACAGCATTACAAGGCTTTAACTACAGGTATCTGCATTCATGGGGAGAAAACTACCCTTGCTCTTTGGCAGGAACAGTTAGAAAACTAACAGAAGTATCTTCAAAGTCCCTAATGAAGATAAAATTTGTTATTACAAATCAATTCTCAAACTCAAAATGCTAAGTCTACTTTCTTCAATCTACAATGTAATACTTTGGGGTGACAAAGTTCTTAGGTAATAGCTAAGACAGAAAGAACAATGTTAAAGTTAGTGTAAAAGAAGAACTTGTAATTCACAATGCTTATTTTTTGCCAAGTTAAAAATGGCTTGTATTATACATGAAATAAGACAGAAGTTATTCTGACATCAGCCAATAGTTTACTGCAAACTCTAAGAACTAATCTAATAATTTCACTTATTGGTAAAAAGCCTGAATTTTAGATTCATTGAGTCAGTGTTTGTAATATATGAATTTATCATGAATAGATACTGCATCATTAAAAGAGAAGTTAAGTAACTCATTGTGGCTAAAACTGCCCAACACATGTGCATGCATCTCTCCACCTACTTTCAGGCATATAATTATGCACCTGTATGTATTACAGGTAATACATTTTAAAATTTTAAGACACAGAGCCAGTCCTAAGTCACAGACCTTTAAATTACATGTTGTGTTTAGTCTGTGTCTTAAATTCACTAGCAGCAGCTCTGTTCAAAGGTAGAATTATGTTCAAAAAAATCCGAAACAAACAGCAAACCCCAAACCAAAAACTAAGCCCCCAACAAACAATATTAAAAACAGATATTAAAAAAACCCCAACAAAATGCAAACAAAACAACTTCCCCTCCCCCACCTCAACAACTTCAAAAAGAAGTTTTCTAGAGACTTATTGTGGACAAGCTATATCAACTTCAGTTACCAGGGAGGAAGTACTTCTGCATGTCTCACTAGCCAGGTCTGTAATCTAGTTTCTCAGAATCTTACTGACTTGCCTAAAATTTAGCTTAATTTCACTGAGAAGGGGGAAAACACTTTTCATGGTAACAGAGGACACTCATTTCCCATTGGGTTAAGATGTACTGGCATAAAATCTAACATTTTTATGAGCAGAAAATTCACTCAAACTACAGATCACTTGGGCTTTTTCTTTCTATCTCAGGCATAATAATTTTTATGTCTAAATAACTGAGAAACTAACCATGTAAAATCGGGGCTTTTTAGTTATTTTCTTATCAATTATCTAGGCTATTTTTTATTTAAAAGTATTATATATACAGAAAAAAAAACCCACAATATTAGAAAACATATACAATGGCTTATGCACAATTACATCCACCTAAAGCAGTCTGATAGTTCCGAACTCATCCAGTTCAAACACATCTTCATATAAGCATTCTGTGAATGTCACTATATATAATGAAGTAAGGTAATAGCATGTAATCACCAAATTACTTTATAGGTCACTGAATCTGCTAGCATAGAAGGACAAAACAATCTTTTCCCATATAGGACAGGTGAGAAACTAAAATCTATCCTGTATAGGATAGAAAGACATGACAAAATGTTACTAATGTTCACTCCTTTCTTTTTCTTACTCAATACAATGGAAAATAATTTTAACTCCTGTATGACAGATGTTTCGTATTTCCTTACAGGGCATTTTTTTTCCTTTTTTAAATTAACATAATTAAAATTGTTTTGGAAAATGTAATGAACTATGAAATACTAGACCAATAATGCCTTGCAAATATATTTTGCATTGCCCATAGATTTTGAAAGAAGTCAGTGTAAAAGAGGCAAAAAGATGCCAAAAATAACAGGAAATATTAGAAAACATCACAAGTAAAAAATCTCTATATTTTCAAGCTCTCACAGGTAAGATTTGAAAGTACCTATTATAGGGTCTAAAAAACCCGATTAACATTCTTGGGTTTATTTTATGTACATGAAAGTAGGAAACAGTTAATCTGTGATTTTTAGTAATGTTAAGATTTACAAAGTGGTTCATAATTTTAGATTAAAATTCAGTGATCTTTGACTAAAACCTAGAAGTGTATTATCACCTTATACAGTAAAGAAAAGTTTATAAAAAACACATTTGAGTGTGGCACTGAAACTTATAAAACACTGACTAAAAGAACTGCTGAGAAACATGGAACACGTAAGTACAAGGAAAAAGAGGATCAGTAAATTACTAAAGGGTAAAATAACATTCTCTTAAAGAACATGTTATGTTGAACCCTTTCAGCCTTAAAGTTTTTAAGACTTCTAGGGAGCTGCTGTGACTCTCTATTCCCACACAAAAACTCACTTGTTTGATGCGGTCTGGATTAACAGTGGTCTGAGGCTGTAGAATGCTGACAGGTTCTGTCTTGGCCACATTTTGAGGCATTTCTCGAATCTTCTCTGCAATGAAGCCATGAACCGCATTTAGTGCTTCAACTGTTCCCTGGATCAGACACACCCGCTCTGTAGTACCTGCAGATATCAAAATTTGATCATAATAATGTTGATCTTTCAAGATCCCGCAAACTGCTTTAATGATAGCATAAAGATGGTACTAAAAATTGCAAAACTGACTAGCAATACCTCTGTAAATACACAAATGATAGATTTCCAAAAGATAACATACATATGATCTGAAGATGTTTTAAACAACTCTTATTTGTGTAGATTCTACAAAAATGTAACTTTCCAAGCCAATACAGATAATGTAAGTTAGACCTAAACAAACAAACAAACAAAAAAACCCCCACTAAAACTCCCAACATTAGGTTCTGTTGAAATATTAGGAAATACCATGAGTTAAACCATGTTAATCTTATCTTTTGTATACTACCTCATAGAATTTGCAATCCTATGCAGATTGCCAATAAACTTTAAATAACCATCACAGCTTTAGTTATAGTTCTTTGGAAAAGCTGCACAAAATCACAGGCATTATGCAAGGATTAGAGAAACGTACCAGGGAGGTAACCACCTTCATAAAAGTCCCTTCCTATCAAGTTTACATCTTTAGTAACATCTACTGTTATCAACTCAAGGTATGCTCCTTACAACACTCCAACACAGTCTTTAACAGAGAATGGAACAGTAACCTTAGTCATTTTCAAGAAAAAATTGGCTTTTATTATCAAACGCTTTTCATCTGCTTCTGTGGATGATCTCTAAAGATTAAATATTTTATTACCCAAGGATGAAACAGTAGACTAAGAGCCCTGCATGCTCATTAACTTAATGTATTCATGTACACTTACAAGTCTTTCAAAAACTTTTTCTTAAGAAAGTATCAGGCGATTCTAAAATTCAATTTTGTCTAAGAAGCTTTACAGCAAAACTTATACAATGAGAAACATTTTTTCTCTATTAAAATATATTATTATAAAAGAACTAAAAATATGATTAAAACACGTCAATCTATTTCAAAAGCTGTCAGGCTAATAATCCAATCATCCTTGAGGTAACATTTAAAGTTGAAACGGTTATATTCTTAAAATAAGTTATACAAGTATCAACCAAGTACACATTTCCAACAGCAAAATTTTTAGAATGTTTATTTGACCTGTTATAGTGTCTTTTCAATGAATGAAAAAAGGGAGCTTGCCGTAAGTTTGCATCTCCACGGGAAGTGAAACTTGGTTCCTAGACAAAGTTTTCTTTCTTTTTTTTTTTTTCCCCTTCCTTGGCTTCCTCCCCCTTTCACAAATGACTCCTGTGGTTTCTGTGTAAAGCAATCCATCTCTAAGAAAATGCTCTGGGGAGTCTTTACGCTGCAGTATTAATTGTCTCCTAAATGATGAGATGTGATGCGGATTGATCAATGCAGCTAATGCAAGATTTCTGTAGGTCAGCAGACAACACACCGAAACAAAACACAGATCAGGTTACTTCCGAGCTACCAGAGTCTAATACAGAAAGCACTTTACAAGGATGACTACTGTCAAAACAGCTGAAAGGAAAACAGTCAATGTTAAATACGAATTTCACTAGACTTGACACTAAGTGACTAAAGCATATTCCAGAATCTATGTGATTTTAGGAGGTGCAATATAATAAAAATATGTGTCATGTCTTACTATGGACCAAACATACATTTTAGTCTGTATAAACCAGGATGCAATAAGCTGAAATCACTGCTCCATGAAGACACGCAATTGTGCAAAAGCACATTTCACGCAGAGTAAAACGCAGTTTTAAATGACAATATGTAGCACCTTTTCTTCAAGGGTTACATCAACAAGAAAAAAAAAAAGTGGAGAAATCGTATACACGTACAACTGGGAATTGCTTTAATTTTCTGAAGTAATGTTGTTGTATTGCTTCACACAACTCTAACAGCTTTTCACTCAGATAACAGAGTACAATAATTTACAAGAATCACACAAAAGGAAAACTGCCAGATTTATGACCAACCTGTATAACAAAAATAAGCCTATGAATCACTAAAGTTGGTGAAATTTGTTGTTTAAAAGCTTTAAGGCTCCATTAATGTCTAAAGTAAACTCTCAGATTATTTATCATGTTCAGTTAACAGCTGCATCCACTCTACACATTTCTGTGAACACAAGCCCAGCCATCTATATGCACACTTCTGTCATACAATTTTGATTTTTCAAACTAGAATAATATATAAAATTATGAGAATGCATTATGATAATCAATGCCTTTGGGGGAGGGGGTAACACTGCCAGTATAAAACTAGTATATTTTTTAAATTACTTACAATTAAAAACCGAAATTAGGATCATGGTACATGGATTAATGATTGATTAGGTGCATTATACATTGTCTTCTACATGATAATTTTGCTACAGAAAATGACCAGATGTGGCGTATGTGGGCATCATCCCTGTACATTAAAAAAAACCAGTCAAAATATTTTTACGTACATTTGATAATACTAAATAGAAAAACAACTATCTAAATATATCATGATGATGTTGCTACAGTAATTTCATGTTAACTTTTTCTAAGAAGCCAAGTAAATTGCTCGGTATTTATAAGTGGTCTAATTTTCAGCAAGAAAAATGTGGTTTCTCTCCTCTTTCATCAGAATTAAAAATTAATTTGCATGCGTGTTTTAACTTTTCCTTACCAAATAAAAGAGGCAGAATGTAACTGAACAAAAAAGGCTATCTGTACTGCTCACCAAAACAAGATTTTTAAAACCAATACAGAAAAAAAGAAATCTTAATCAGTTGTGGGTTGCTTTTTGTGGGTTTTTTTTAGCTTTTAGGGGATAATTGTTTTCAGACTATTTTTTTCCTATAGAAATAGAATGCCATTATATAAAACAATCTTTCTCTGCAGTTCCTTGGGGGTGGGGAGCAACTGGGGGGGGGGGATATGAAACTATTAGCAGCCATCAACAATTTAAAAGTAAGTGAATAAAAACCTGCTTTCAAGCCTAATAAGTTAGCTATGCCTAAATGCTTAACAGCTTGCAACAACTTTATTTTAATAATTCATTTTTCTTCCACCTCCTTTAACTACCTAAAACTTTACTTCTGGCAAATATCCTTGGCAACTGCATCACAGTAATTTTATCAAGAACTTCAAAAAAACAGACCAGAAGCTTTTAAAACAACCAATAGAATAAATGCTAGAAGATGCAACAGGATAAAGGATGCTAATGCTTCCAATGTTTTTCTTTCTATATTTAATAGGCATACATCTATATATATGGCTACCATTAAACTCTTAAGTGTTTGCTTAAAGACTAATTCAATGTGTAAGAGTTCTACTGTATTCACAGAAACACTCATTAAATGTCAAGTATGTTTCTGTATTTTATAAAGTTGTAAGTTTGGGGGAATGCTGTGTACCTTCCAGAAAGGACTGCCTGGCATTTATATGACTATATACTTTTCCTTGGGCTTTTACACCAATCTTAAAGATCATTTGAAAACCTAAAAAGCACAATGCACTACCAGCCCAGGTTAGCCCCAATATATCCAGCTAACTAAGTTTCCTTATGTTTTTCCAGAATACCATGACGATTTCTTTGACACCGAAAGGGAAAACCTGACAGAGGAGCCAAAACTAAAATCTTAAATAAATGAAAGGCTGCACTGCAATCTCTCATCAGCTGATCTGCATTAAGCTTTTCATCTGACAACTCACAATACAGCAATCTACTAACACTAATGTCCTATATATTTATTTTTGTGATCAAATGTCTTTTAGAGTGGGATTCTGTATAACACTGTCACCAGCTGCTTCAGGGTAACACTGATCTTGCAAAAGCTCTCAGTAACACAGGACTGCACTTTGACACGACGACAAAATGCACACAACCTTAAACAGCAAGACATTAAGAACATCCCTTGTACGTGCAGTCCCACAGAGATCACAAGACAGTTTTCTCCTTCAGTCCTTATCTTCCCTGTTCTTTAACCTTTGTTTCTTGAGAGAGAATTAACTGATCTTAATATAGAACCTCTTCTCATATTTATCACAGATAGAAAGATGCCTCTCTTAAAACAAAGCCTGATGATCTAATAGATTTCCCAAACTGAAAAGGGAGCAAAGGCTGGTAGGAATTTGAAAGCACTGATGTTCTGCATTTGTTTTTATCCAGACAAAATAATTTTGGACAGTTTGTACAAAATATACAAGTAGGGAGTAAAATGTAACTTTTTCTAATTAAAACAGCATTTTAAATAGCAATTAAAATGGCTGAATAAAAGTAAAAAATATTGAAGAGAATTTATGAAAGAGACTATCTCCCTGTAAGAATTTATTAATATCTTTGTTACAAAAACAGGATACCCTTGACTTTGATTTTAAATTTCATGATTACTAACTGGATGATTAGAGCTCCACTCTTCTTTCAGAGAGAAATAAACTGTTCCCTTTAAAGTTTCATTTGCAGTTACTCCCACGTTAACATCAGGAAGAACTTCTTTACTGTGAGAGTGACAGAGCACTGGAACAGGTTGCCCAGGGGGGTTGTGGAGTCTCCCACATTGGAGATATTCAGTGCCTGCCTGGACAAGTTCCTGTGTGATGTACTCTAGGTTACCCTGCTCTTGCAGGGGGGTTGGACTAGATGATCTCTTGAGGTCCCTTCCAACCCTTGGGATTCTGTGATTCTGTGATTCTACAAATTTTAACTATTAACGTTTTCTGCAGCTACATTATCCTTCACATGAGTCAGGCACCTAATAAAAGCAGAAAGTTAGAATAAGTGGTCTATTTCTTGATACATGTTAGCAGACGTGATGATTAACAAGCACGTGCATTTATGCATGGGACTTGCTGAAATCTGAAAAAGTAAGTTAGAACTTGGGGTCCTCTAACATCAGTCCTCAAGCATTTTCTGATCAGGTGTTTGCAGGAAGCTTTACTAGCTTTAGCAGAAGAAACCGATTGCTGAACTCATAACACATCTTCTAGGCATCCCATACAGATAGCAATGCACATATATGTGCATATATATACACATTCATACCCACATATATTCCAATTTGTTTTACTTTAATTATGTGACTCTTTCACTAGAATTCATATATCATACCGAATCAAGTTTAACAATTTCTATAAAATGTGTGAACTGCGTGAGTTCTCAGAGTTTTATGAAAACGTCAAGTTTACAGTCCATTGTGCTCTGGTCACAAGAGTGAACTACATGAATCCAGGTTTAACATAGTTATGAGTCTAAAGAAACAGATTATTCTCATGTGAGAGAGAAACCTAAGAAATTAAATAGATTTAAATAAAAGGAAAAAACCCCATTACTCATAATTTTTATTGAATACTTAGAATGGATGATGAGTCACCTTACAAAGCAAACAATCCTTTGAATATAAACCACTTTGCTGGGTATCAGCTAAGGATTTTATGATTTTCCCCAAATTATATAAAGGGAAATGAGGAATTAATGATTATTGTTACACTGTTATGTGTAAGGCAGGAAACAAGGTTTATAACTAGGGTTTTTTTTGTTTAGGAATTATTCATAAAACCCCTGTAGATTCCACTGCAAAAGCTGGTAAATTTCTCCATAACCAAAGACAAAGGCCAGAGATTTTGTCTTCCTATGGTTTTATGAAGGAATTTACTCAGATAAGAACTATTCAGAGAGAAAGTATGTGTGTGTAGATCGGTAACAAAGGACTGCAATTGAAAGCGAGCACCACCTAACTATGATTTGGGAAAGCCTGTTTCTGGAAAATAAGGCTCTAGAACTAAGCAAGACCTCAAACCATACATAGTTCATTTCGGGAAATGGTTGTTTTCATATATTATGTGTAAAATGATCTGTAACAAATAACTATTTAAACAAAGAAAATGAAAACCCACCTGATTCCATCATAACATTAACATCTAACTGTGAAAGCAGTTAGAAAGGGATCAAGAAGAATTTTTACATTTTGCTGCTATTAAATTGTATATCAGAGAAGAACTTCTCCAAAACAGTACTTGAGGAAACAATGCCCTACCTATTTTCCCTTCTAGCTCTCAAATTGTTCTGTAAGTAGGCTAGAACTGCCACCTTCTTCAGTTTCATTAAGCTGGAAAGCGAAAACATTTCCTGTAAGGGTCTGTCCTCAAGAACAAAATAATGAGAAAAAAAAATAAATCAAAACTATGGGAATACAGAATACAGAATTTAAACAAAATACACTTACTTTAATGATTTAATTGCTATTTTAATGTTACTATTCTTCCCCATCAGTGAACTGTTAGCATCTAAGTAAATAAATAAAACATATCCATAGAAATCTAATACCCAAGTTTGATGAAAATGTGAAGGTCTCTGAGAAGCAAAAGTTGTCAAAATCATTAAAAACCAAGCACAAAAAAAACCTACTAAAAGACCAAAATTGGTGAAAAAAAAACAGAACTGACCTTATTTTTGGAAGAGGACCATAGAATAGAAACAGAAAAATTGCATGTGATTTTCAAGATATCTGGACTGAACTGTCCTATCAACAAAAGCACTTAAGAATATTTTTCATGTAATACTCAGTTGGCAATTACAGCTTTTATGATATCCTACAGTAATATGAACCTTCGTTAATATTGCCTCCTACACATACAATTACCAAAGGGAAAAAACCCACCTATTTAAACAGAAACTATACTTTGAGAAATGTAGGAACTGATACATTTTATAATTTAGAGTGATAACACTTCAAATCACCAAGGGAGCTTTTTTTTTAAAAACGTACTTCTCAAGTTCCATAGTTTAAAAGCCTGTGAAAAGCTTTGGAAAATCCTCCCGGATTGCTCCAAAAATGAAATCACTTAATATATTCCTTACTACATATTTTTTTTTGAGGAAGACAATAGCATATTTTAGGTAAATGAACTATACTCAAGGTTCAGATTAAAGAGTCTATTGTAATATTTGTAATCAGATTGGGAGTTTTTAGATATTGTAACCATTGACAGTGATAATGGAAACATGAATTTTCAGAAGTATGGTTATTATTACTGAGTGGGTTTTTTTTATTTAAAACATGATCATGCAACAAATTATCTATAGTGTTCAAGTTGATTACTAAACACAAACATAATTTCAGGTAGGGTTAATATGTATACAAACACACTATAGCAACTGTATCATAAGAATTACTCTACATCCCAGTCCAGAAATATAAGGAAAGAGACAAGGATGCATACACCTTATGTTTTCAGAACAGGAAGAATACTGCCATGTCAAAACCAGGATGACATTTTGATGCACAGATACAGAATGGACACTTAGAAATACACATGCACAAAGACACTTCTTTTTGTATTTTGCTCCTTTGTGTTCCTCTCTAAATCTTAGTCCAAATCCATATTGTGCTTATAGAAAATTCCTTTCTGACTTCCAGACTGGAACCCTTTTAGAGCATGTCCTTTGGTTCTTTGATGAATGGCATTTACACCTCCCTAAATTTAGCTTTCTAAAATTTATGCATTGAGTCCAAGGTAGCTGTTTAAGAAAGACAGGGACATCCAGGAACAATGCACAGCATTTACCTTTGGATGGAATCAGCCCACAAAGATAGAAAGCTCTCACCCTTAACTATACAGAGTATATAGTATAGGCTCCTCGAAGGCTCACTATATGCACATACACACATAAGATAATATTGTTTTCCAGAGAAAACTACAACATAAATGTTGGATTAATCTTAATATTAAAGCTATAATTACTACTATTAATACTATACAACAGCTTTAAAAGCATTGCATGGGTGTAGGGATAAGGCAGTATGTTAAATGATCTTGACGCCGTAAGAGGTAAACTGAAATGTCAGTAAAAAGAGATATTTCCCTCAAAAGCAAATGCCAGAGTTATTTCCAACCAGAAGATTTATATAAATTTACAAATATTTTGTCATACAGAAGTCCACAATGAAAGAAGGAAAAACACTACCTAGGCAGAATTTTCTAAACAGAACTTCTTCATAAATTTTTGCACTGGATGAGAGCTAGTTTTTATTTTTATAGCAAACACAGTCACACATTCCTAAGCACTCAAAAATGCTTGCTTCACAGATATTTGCTGAACTATTTTCATTCTTGCACAAAATCACCTTTAGAAGAGTAAAGGTAGATATAACAGCCTTGGCAAGTTCAGTAACAATTTCAATGTTTATATTATTGGTTTTAAGGAAATCTAGGCAGCTATCTCATTTAACTTCACTGATAAAGAACAGGGCTGAAAAACAGCTTTTTTTCCTCTGCTTTTGAAGCAAGTCTGCTTGTAAACTGAATGGTGTCAGAATTCATCTGGAATAAATAGTCAAAATGTTAACAGCCACAACCTCATCATCATATCCTTAATTCTATGGATATTGCCACTGAAGTCATTGGTATTTCACAGACAATAAGTCTCCAACATAAATCTGACTGTGAGATAAGAACCTGGACTGAATATACTACTAACCTACTGAATATATTACTGGGTTTCATTCTCCACATTTCTGTTCAGTATTAAACAGAAAAATTTAAGCCAATAAACCACTGTATTCTTCTAGATAGGATTATAATTGTTTATTTTTTTAATTACATCAATACATTTCTTTTTAATTACATCAAACGCATAAGTCTATTTAAAGACTATCTGGAACTTTTGTTTCTTTTGCACCAATAGTCCTGGGTTTTTTTGTTTTTGTTTTTGGTGTTTTTTTGTTTTAAGATGGAAATCCAGTAAATCCCTTTTTAAAAATTTAAATAAACTTTTCTGACGAGTCCTAGCTTAAGGCTTTCTATATGTTTAACACAGAAATCCTTTAACATCCTTAAATGTGCTATTATTTACCTAGCAGACATGTGTTAATCTTTCAGATTAATCAGATAGATCTTGATAAACTAAAGAATGATCATTTTTAACATGAATTCATACACAGTACCGTCTGTGATGGAGACTGCCAGGTTATTAAAAGTTTATAATAAAAATAATAATAAAAGTCATATTAAAACAGGATGATCAGATCTCATTACACACTGATGTGATTAAAAAAATAAAAATCCCTAAAAGACAAAGTAAACATTTACTATCACTTCACAAAGATAATATTACAACAATGAACGGAAGTTATGTATACCCAAATGCACAAGCAACATATGTAAACCAACATGAAATAAACACACTTGAAATGTAACTACTACATAATTTGCTAAAGAATAACCCATCCCCCAGTTAAACCATAAGCTAAACATCATGCACAGAAAACATCAGGAATCAGTGGGAAAGTGGAATCTGCATCTGAGATGACTCCAGGGCAGCAGCTTTTCCACTGCTACTCTTCCAGAGAGCTTCGCCACGGGCTGGAATTCCTAATGAATCTGTGCAAGTTGCTAATGCTCAGATATTCCTCCATGGTCCTGCTGTGCAGTAATATAAGACTGAGTTCACAGAACTGAGAACCTTACAAGTTTTCCTCCTGAACAGGCCAAGGAGAAAAGACAAATTCACCTCTAAAAATTAGATTCACTACTGGTGCAAATACCCATGAAGTTGTTTCTTTTCTCTATTTGCCTAAGAAATTATGTGATGGCAGCAGAATTATAAATGAAGAATGCAAGCTTCATGAACAGAACCTACTCTCTCCTAATTACCTGCAAGAATTCTATACCAGGAACGGTCCAGCTTTCTACAATCTTAAGTCTGTTTCCTTCCTCAACACTAAACCAGGGATGCTTATACCGCTTCTCTATTTTAGCAGCAGGGGAGCACTGCAGTTACATGTATTGGGAAGACAGGAATGAGGGTGCAGTGGCTATACCACTCCTCTCCAACTGCAGAAATTGTCCCTTGCTGCAGGAAGGAGGTGGAGCCCAGTTACTCTGCTGAAGGAACAGACAAATACCAATACCATTCCAATCATCATGTATCACTTGGTATTACACTTTTCATCACAGGATTTACAGCCTTAGGGATAGGCACTCCCACAGTGAGATCACACTAGCCAGCAATTAAAGACCATTTACACTCCCCAAGCCTTATGATCCCTAACCACCCAAAATAATAGCATCAGAGTGGGTAGTTCTCTTCTAATACACTTTAACATTATTGTGACAAATTCAGATAGTATCATCAATCCAGACAAAGTATAATTTTTAATGCGCATTAACAAGCTAAATTAACCTGAGATAGGAATATATGTTAAGATGAATGTAAGCATGAAATGCTCTGAAGGACTTAAATGCTTGAGAAGGGGACAGCCTAACAGCCCCCTGCCCCTTCTCTTTTTCCCCAGTATCACTACCATCAATAAAGATAATGCCTTCAAAACTTAGTTATTAAAATGTATTACTTGTGGAGTCTTTGAGATTTCCTATTTCACTATTCACTAGCCACTTTCTCAACTCCCTTTTTGGCAAAATAAAACTCTTTGGATTTTGGAGTTAGGACCTACAAAACCCGGTACAGTATGATGGCTTGCTAACGAAATGTCACTTCAAAGCTAACAAGGTGCGTTATCAAGGAAACATTCGAAGTTTCAGTAAGCAGAGAAAATACTAGCTAAACACAGTGAAACTTTCATGTGGAAAAATGGATTGAAATCAGCTGCATGGGAATACTAATTTTAAAATTTGTACATCCAAAGCATTGGTAGTTGAAACTTTCAGTAACTCCTAACAAACATTTCTTGACATCAAAGGAGTTAAGCTACTTTAACTGTAGGTTGAGATAAATTATGTCTAACAGGAGAACAGACTGGGAACAACAAAAGTTGAATAAAAGTCAGAAGAACCAGCGCCATTTAAATCATTTGCACAGGCAGGATGCCTATCAGTAACATATTTTGATCATTTCAATCTAGACATAGTCAAAATAATTACCCCCCCAAATAAATACTGCTCAAGTTTTTAAATGAAAAAAATTTAGTCAGAGATTTGATTGCATATAAGCATATCCATATTTTATGTCCTTTTTTTGACATAGGTTTGATAGGCTTTCTGACAACCTGATCTAGTTGAAGATGAACCCGTTCACTGCAGGAGGGCTGGACTAGATGGCCTCTGAAGGTCCCTTCCAACCCAAACTATTTTATAATTCTGTGTTTCTGGAAGTAGGTAAATGCACAGTACCTTAAAAAATAGCTTTCTAAAATGAAATAGATTCAGCTACAAGCAATTATAAATAAAGAATTGTGAACTACTATAAAATGAATGCCTAGCAAGAAACATTTAGTCTAGGAATAAAAAAATTGCAGTACATAGCTTCTAATCACGGACAGAAACAGCATACAAAAAAAGTGAGAATTGTCCACAGGTATCTTGTAATGATCCAGACCATGTTTCACAACTATACACAGTAATACTCTTTTCTGAAACTTTAACTTGTACCTACTTAGAACAAGTAGCAAACTGAACAAAGCTTCAGTACTAACAGTATATCCTCTGTTTTCACAGCTTAGAGGCTGTAAGGTGACTGTTTCCAAAGCCGTTATTGACCAAATATATCAGAACTATATCAGGTTTTAAAATATACCTACTTTCCCCTAAATCTGATTTTAGATTTCTCTTGGCAAAATCAATAAACCGTTCTGAAAATAAGAGTGAAATTCCTATTCATTCTGAATTTTAACACTAAATAAACACAACATTTTACAAGGTATATAACAACTTTGTAACAGACTAATGCATCCTAAAATGAGAAAAAAACATATGCAGTACAATCTTCACTCTTTGACCATTCATGAGATTTGCATTGTCAAGGAAATAATTTTTGCCCATTTGAAAAAGATCTTTCCAGTCTCATTAGATTCCTTAATCTCACAGACAGCCAATCTGAATCAGAGATTGTTTATTCCTGCATGCTACAAAAAAAAAGCTTTTTTTTTTTAATCCCCACTCCTGAGAAAAAAGAAGATCAGAATCATGACAAAAATAACATCAAAATCTTCAAGTAATTTCATAAAAGTGGAATTAATAAAGCATATTTCCCTACAGATTTGCGTCTTCATGTCTAAGGTAAGAAGGTGAACACTCTGACTGAAGCTTTCCCCAGAGCTGTTTATTTTCTGAAGACAACAAATACAGGCTTTTCGGGAGGCCTTCATAGCATCATTCTTCAATCTACAAATAGTTATCTTCACATAGCTTTTCAGAATTAAATTATGCAAGAGATGTTACCTCTGTCAAATGTGGATCGTGTTAGTACAGGATTCAACATTGTTTCACCCAAACATCAGGCAAGGTAGCGCTGAGGCTGATCAAATAAAGTGTCTTGCTCAGAATCATCTTAAAACAGTGGTCTATTCAGAATCAATGGTATATGCATACACTGATAAAAATCTAAATTCAATTATTATGCTTTTGTGTATTTAGGCTTTTTGTATGTTTTTGATAAACTACGACTATTCATTATGAACTTGCCTTTCAACTGAACATACAAACCCTTCTTACAGTCACAAATGGAGCCCTCAGAAACATTATTATGACACAAATCAAGTGTCTTTAAAGAGACTCTTGCAACTCTTTCTAATTCCTCCCTAAGGCTAGCTCCCGAGTTGAACTTTTTGACTGGTAAACAGATACTGAGTGACTAAAGTACTGTGTCAAGTGTAAAAAAATGGGTATTTGCTTATAAAAAAAAAAAAACAACATTTTCTGATTAACATGCACTGAATTTGCATTTCCTGCTCAAAATACAGAGGAATTTTGAGTGCCTGCCCTGGGTTCAGCAGTAGCAATCATTTTTTCCTCCTCTTACTAGCTGGTGCAGTGCTGTGTTTTTGACTTTTGGCCTGGGAACAGCACTGATAACACCGATGTTTTTAGTTACTGCTCAAATTTTTACTCTGACCAAGGACTTTCTGAGCCTCATGCTCTGCCAGGGAGGAGGGGAAACTGGGAGGAAGCAGAGACAGGACACCTGAACCAAAGTAGCCAAAGAGGTATTCCATACCACAGCACGTCATGCCCAGGATGCAAACTCTGAGTTACCTGGAAGGGCAGGTCCACTGCCGGGGTCAGACTAGGTATCAGTTGGCGGGTGGTATTGTATTCTCTTCCCTTGTTATTTCCCTTATCATTATTATTACTGGTGGTAGCAGCAGTGGTTTATGTTATACCTTAGTTACTGGACTGTTCTTATCTCAACCCGTGGGCGTTACATTCTTTTGATTCTCCTCCCCATCCCTCCGGGAGCAGGGGGAGGGATAAAGGGGGATAGTGAGAGAGAAACTGCGTGGCTGAGCTTAAACTATGATAGTGCCGTAACTCTTACATTCTGATACCAAGATCACTCTGAATTACATTAATGACAGTTATATTTTGAGATGAACTACGAGACAGTGATCATTCCTGCCCCTCATCTTTCACAGCTTTTTGTACTACTTCTAATAAAACATACTGCAGGCTGTAGAGTTCTAGATATTAAATTACTGAAAAGATTGAATAAAAAAGTAGCAAGAAATAATAAAGGTGTTTATACATGTACAAAGGAAATAAGTAAATGAAGTTTATAAGTCAATGCCAAATTGAACAAAAAAAGAGTAGAAACAGTTTAAAAAACGGGACTTAATTACTAAGTTGTGAAAAATACAAATAAGGTAACAAATAGATTTTTATCTAAACATTAAATTTTAAAATTAAAAATAAGCATAAAACATGCCACATTATTCTGCCAATTATTGTAAGCCTTGTTATTTTGTACTACTTCATTTCTACAGTGGTTTTCACTGCAGCATTTGGTATAAGGCTGTATTTTGTTTGCCTTACTAATCATGAATATTACATGGACTGTACTCAGAACATAAGCCTTTATATTTCTATGTTTCTTGCTACAGTGCTATGGAATTCAAAACCTGTGGGACTTACGGACTTGACTTTAAGCCTGTGGCAATGAAGACGCAGCTGTTCATTTATAAGCAATCATCACAGCTACAGAAGTTATAAAATTAAATTTGAAAATTCACTTTCCTGAACTTTTAAAATGATTAAATTATAATAGAATCAGTGCTATGTTTTATTAGAAATATTTTTACTCATTAACTTTTTTCCAAGTTTAAAATCAAACCAAGCCAATTTTGCATAGCATTCTACCTGAGTTCACACCAGGTTAGCATTGCAGATTGAGTATCAGTATTTGATTATTATTGTAATGCTTGCTCCTCACATATATAATTAGAATAATATCATCAACCATGACCCACTCAAGAGTCTTTTGAGGTTGGCATTACAAATTTTATTCTACATAGGCTCAGGTGCAACCCAACACTGTTATCAAAACTTATTTATATGAAACTTCTACCAGTGAACCAAACGAGAATTATAAAGTGATGTTACTTGCTGGTATTGTAGAAATGCCTAAACTAAGCAAGCAGATGTGATCCACATATAAAATCCACAGATCTAACCCTGGTTGACATCTACAGATAACAACATATGAAATGTATGTTTTCACTGGTATGAAGGGACAGCTGCATACCTGTGCTACAAGTTACTTTTTAAATTTGATACTTTATTTTACAGGACTAGGACAGTATCCAGGGTGTAAAGGGCTGATTATGACAGAGTCCAGACATTCTTGAAAACAGTGCCAAAGCTGAACTGAAGCTAAAGTCCAAAGTTCTGCTGTGTTAGGTGAAACCTTAGAAAGCAAGCTCAAAGGCAGTGTCAAGATGACAAGGTGATACCAATGAAAGTAATATTTTCAGATGAATGACAGAAATACAATCATATTACCACGGCACTCTTTCTTGGTAATAACAGTTTCCTTATGTGTGTAGGAGCTGGACTTTAATTCCTAGTAGCTCCTTAGTATTTTATCTTGAGTAGGAGACATACTAAAGAAAAGTTTCTTCTCTAATGGCCAGCACAAAAATCAACAAGTTATTAGTCCTTTAAAATGCCAAAAACTGTAAAGCAAAAAAACATTCTTCTCTTTCATTCCTCCACCTTTCCTTAGTGAAATTTTTCTCTTCAGTAAAAATACTACCCTTGGAAAGCAGTGTTTTCTAAAACAGGGCAAGACACCCAATAAGACATAATCACCAAGATTTTCTGATCTTCCTGCAAAGAAGTAGCTCTAGCTTCCTTTCCCCAGATCTAACCACTGACATGAAACTTGGCAGCAATAATCCTCAAGGAACTAAGGGCAGTTTTTCAAAGCAGACAGCCTCCTTTCAAATGCAGTTTCCCTTTTTCCTTGCAGACACCCTGGGGACTTCCTTCAGTAGCACCGTAAAGATATAAAATGCAAGTAAAGGTGAAAATACTACAAAAGAGTGTGGGGTAAGCTATTGGTTAAGAAAAATGTTATCTTAATAGTGGTATGTCTAAACCTAAATGATTTGGGTTGCTGCGGTGGCCACAAACTCAAGTCAGTGAGAATTTCTGAAGTAGAGGATACATGGAATTTCCACTTTTTTGTTTGTCTCTCACAAACTCTCCTTTTTCCCACCCTTCAGAAGCTTTCCACAGTGGTGGTGAGAATTGGAGAGAAGTAGGACAGAAAAGCCACCTAGCTTTTTGTTCTACATTTATTTACAGTGATGGCAACCACCAGGCTTTCTGGCTATCAGCTAAGTAAAATATAGGCAGCATAAAAGGAGATTTACAAGTATGAAGATGGCATTAGCTGCTGGATAACTCTTAAGATCTGTATTTCCTTACTTCTTATGTCACAACCTCTGGCACACAATGCAGAATAAAGTTAATTAAAGATGATATGCCTCTCCAATAAAATTTTAGCAAGACACAGTATTTCACTGTATCACTTGCATGCAGGTATTGCTGACATTGTTAAAGACTCTTTTGTATGGCATGTATCCAAAAGGTAATCAGAGCTTTAATATCAACTTCAACTTTGCCCTCTCTTAACTTGGATGTAGAAGCACCTGTATATAAACTCTGAAAAACTGCTACTGCACTTATATTGATGTTAACTTGACACACTTTAAACATCATATATCCTGTAGACTGATTTATGCAAGTGAAGTCTGCTTCAGAATTCTGGCACAGTGATGTAAATTTTCTTTCCCTACTCAATTTTATTTTATCATTGTTTCCTGTTAGAATTGCATTTCTAAATCAAATCTTCTAAAGGAAACTCTTCAAGACACTTCTCTGATACAGCCACTAAATAATGCTTACAGTGGTAGCATGTAAATGACTAAAATGCTTATGCTCATTTTGGAAATTGTCAAACATCCCCTAACTGCTATCAGGTTGAAGGACTTGGCATGAAATTGTAACATGCAGAAATTTCATGCGCTACTGAAGATTAGAGTCATTGCTTCTGAGCAAGATTCAGATTTGTGCTCAACGATCTAATGTGTCTATGCCTACAATGCCATGCCACAAAAAGCTCCGAGGAAATGTGCATCTCAGATCTCCAAAGTGATAACCAATCAGAAAGAGACCAAAAAAGACCTTTCTCTGCTCACTTGGGTCTATGTGAGAACATGCAAATCTAGGCTAAAATAATCAAGAGTTCTACAGACTTTACTCAAGACTTTACTATTCAAATGCTTATGGTAGATGTCCTAAACAGTGGTATCTCGACTGAACAGGCAAGATAAAAAAGAAAGGCAACCCTCAGAAAACCCAGCAGGATAAACCTTTAGAATTTAAAAAAAGATTGGCAATGAGATTAGCTTTCCTTTTGGGAAAAGTACTTGCCCTTTATCTTTTTAATACACAAGACAGAGACATTTTTCTATAAGATTCAACTGCAGTTCTAGTCATACTCTGGTATACAAACAGATATTACTTATCTGACTTCAAGGATTCAACAATAATTTTTGTGCTTATAGTATTTTCTACTGTATGCAAGATAACACAACCTTTGCTAATCTCTACAGTATCTAATCTAACGGGTCACCTGGAGGGCATGAATAAAAAAAATAAAGACAGAACTACAGTTTGCTGCAAATCCACCACAGAGGATTTGGACAGGCTTAGTTTCGTTTTTTTTTTCTTTTGTTTGTGGGTTGGGTTTTCTTTTCCTCACCAGAAGAACACTATATGCTTTAGATCTTGGAGATTTATTAAAGCAAAAGGATGTGTAAAAGTAGGGCAATCAAAAATAAGAGGGATGAACATAAGGCTTTCCTTTGTCCACAGGGGAGGAAGATACTTTTATATAAATATGTATAGATACATACATACTTCTCACAGTAGTTTGTAAGTAAAAAAAACAAACCAAACCCACTGTCTAAAATATATAAAATCTTTAGTATGAATGGCCTGATTAAAAAAAAAAAAAGGGGGGGGGGGGGAAATGCACAGCAAGCTTGAAGCAAGCAAAGAAACTCAAACATACTTAAAAATGTTAAATCAGCCACCAGGCATTTTTGCAACTACCACTACAAGGCTCCACTGTCATTGTCTTTGACTAAACATCATTTAGCATAATAAGAAAAAGGTAAATACAGAAACAAAGCAGCCCAATAAGTGCCACTACTCCTTTACTACACCTAAAATAAATAACTGGATAGGACATGATGAAACAAAATTACACTAACAAGCATAGTTTATATGCATATACTTTTACAAATATAAACAAGAGGCAATGCCCTATCGTCACTGTCATCAAGTCACCTTTATTTGCAAGGATGTGAATTTGAGCCACGTAGCTCCCCAGTGGATCAAAATTAAAATGGAAGTGAATCAATTTTGTAATTATTAATATAATAGACGAGAGCTAGGGTGGTGAGCCATCAATTCTAATTAAAGGCTGCAATTAAAGGATACTTCAATCAATCATCTCTGTGAAAGTATACTCTATTGATTGCTACATTAATTATTAAAATATTAAAATAAAATTCAGATTTTGTTATCTGCCAGCTACTTCAAAATAATATCCTGAGTCCTAAATAAATCAGTGACGTCATAAATAGGACTAAAATTTCTTTTCTTTTTCTGTAAAGAATGGTGTCAAGACACTTCTCAGGTACTCAAGTGTGCAAGTACATTTTCTTAGACAGGATACAGAAGAATCTTATATTGTGGCCCAGTCTATGTTACCACTGACTCCCCATGTTTGTCCTTTAGTATTTGCTGTTCCTCCACCAGAACTTGTCAAAATAACGATTTATGTATTATGTACTCCAATTTGCACATATATCTAACAATCCTAAACTAGATATTTAAAGAATTTTTGACACAGACAAAACCCAGACCTGGTTGCATAATAAAGAGGAAGAAAAGTTAACACACAACTGAAATAAAGGCAGATGAAAAGCAGAGTTCATAGTTTAATGACAGCCCAAGACGTCCTTAATTCAGCCATATTTTACGTTCCTCTGAAGAAAAGGAACATAGAGAAGATAGTAGTTGAAAAGATTAAAAGTTAGCAACAAAATTCAAGTTAAAGCCGAACTCAGTTAAGAAAAGCATAGAAAGATTGAAGCAAATATGCTGCCAGACACAAAAGAAGCAGAGCTATGGGCACGGCAAGTACGAATTGCGAAAAATTGCTTCCCATCTTAGCCCTTGCATAAGCAGAGCTGTTTAGAAAGGTATAATACAAACACAAAAAGCTGCTTGCTGCATTAGAAAGTACAGATGTTACTAGTTTTATCACATACATTTATCAGCATCTGCAGTAAGCTGATGCAATGACAAGTAACTTACAGTTGAAAACCTCACGAATTCAACTGCACAAGTTCTGTACCTGATGTATTAGTATAAGTATTTTGTTACCTTGTCAAAACAATCAAATATTGTTTAAATGACATTTGAAATTAAAAGTTTACAAGATGCTTTCAAAGACCACAGCCGCTTGACTCTGAGAGAACAAATGCTTTGAGTTACAAATGAGTTACAAATTTGAGTTACAAATGCTAAGAATATCTCCTTAAAATCTTGATTTTTGTAAAAAACTCCTCCAAACTGTCAAATTCCACAGGTGATTTTAAGCTGGTAATTGTACCAGCAGGTGGTCAGGCTACAGAAATCTACGGCAATAAATCTATGGATTTATGATTGCCACCCACTGCTACCTACTGCTCTGCAACTACAGGCTGTAATCAGGTAAAAAAATATTAAAAAAGAGATGAGAAGGAAGAAAAGAAAGGAACAGAAAGGAAAACTGTTAATTCATTACCTTATTTCATTAATCCAATGTCTGTGATAACAGAAGTGAAAGCACTAGCAGCCCCTAACAGCCAAAAAAAATCCATCTGCTTCTTCACAAATTAAGATCAAACTTTACAAAATAAAGTACAATTTTAACTGAAGAATCTAACTAAGTATCTATCAATCAATTGAAACTCCCTTCTCTTAATTGCATTCCACCAACCTTAGCTTCCTTTGAAAGTCAAGTAAGTAACAGCAGGCAATAGCAGCAGGTGAGAAGGAACAGGCAATGGCAGCAGGTGAGATTAGCCATGGATGTCATATGCTGTCTGGCTGAATGCATAAACACAGGTTTCAAAAAAATGCTACTGATTTAGGCTCATTAAACTCAGTCTACTAAAACCAGGCTTTTTTCCACTGAGACTGTGCCTCTTCAGAAGGCAGAAGTCTCCTAAAACACCTAGGGAAATCAGTGATTTACTGCCTACCTTTTATAATACAGTCCACATTTACATGGTGGTAATTCTCTAGTATTACATGCACATCATAAAATCAAATCACATTTAACAAAGACAAATACAGAAATCTCCTAAAATACCTAGGGAAATCAATTATTTACTACCTTTTATAATACAGCCCGCATTTATATGGTGGTAATTCTCTAGTTCTACATGCACATCATAACATCAAACCACATCTGACAAATACAAAGTGTGATGGAGAAAAAAAATTGCCGCCAGGACTTATATGATTTCAGACAAAACTTTTTACAGTGACTATCAATAACATTGTTCGAGATCACTTTTCTTTTGACATACCCATTTAGAAAGTTTATGCAATTGCTGATGACTTCTCTGCAATCATCATTTTTAAGTTATCATAAATTACCAGTGTTTACCAGGTATCACTAAGAATTAAGAAAATAAATGCAGAATAGTAAATATATAAAGACAACCACAGTAATATATCAGACTTGCTCACAAGCACAAATGCATTAGAATCAAGTTAGCTACTGAGCTTCCTTGACAGTGTGAGAAGAGAGTATACTTGTTTATGCAAAAATGGTTAACTTACAAAGAAATCTTTAAAATAACTACCCAGGAAAAAAACCAGGACATAACAATACAGCAACAACTACTATCAATTTATGCAATAGGAATATTCTGCTCCTTCAAGTGCCTCAGGCTCTAGGGACAGGATTTTAAGAACAGTTACATTTGTATAGTAACTGATGCATTCAGTTTTCCCCACAACAGTAATTAAAACGGCTCAGAGAAAGAGCTATCATGCTGAATGGATTATCATTATGCCTAATCATTAAGGATTAGGGAAGCTGGCTTATACAAATCTGTTGGGTTTTTTTTCTATGATACGAAATTACTTAAAAAAATTAAAACACACAATCTGATTCCACCAGTTATCGACTGTCCTCAGTTTTCACTGACTGTGATGTAAGCATCTGCATGAAGCCCAAAATTTATAACGCAATAGATCAGGAACAAAACCTAGTTACCTAATCTTAGTATAAATTTACACCCCATCTACGTGATGGTAACACTTCTACACCCCATTCATCAAAGGGGTTTTTATTTGCTTTTAAGTTGTGGTGTTTGTGTTTGTTTATGGGGGGATTTCAGTAATTGGGTTGTTTTTTCTTTTGTGGTTTTATTTTTTTGGTTGCTTTCTTTTTTTTTTTTTTTTTTAATCAGCAAACATAGTTTTACAAAACTATTTCTAAAGCTGTTTCTACAGTAGCAGCATTTTCTAAAGCGAGATACAACTACATTTTTTTCTTTGCTTGGTACATTATACCGTAAGCAGACCAAGAGTAATTACTAAAACCAACAGTAACAAGACTTAGGATATTCCTTTTTGTCTTTGAAAAATAGTAAGCTTATGTTAAGAAATACTGAAAATATCTGAATAGTTTACCACAACACATTTAAAAATCTAACCACATGTGTTATGTTAAAATTCTCTTTAAAATAATCCACTTTTGGTAACTGTCTCTTCATAAGGGTCCTTGCCAGAAATATGCAGGCTATTACTCCACGATTTCTCTCAAAGCTCTCATATTTGCATTCAATGCTATTCATTTTATTTATCTTGTGTTTATGGTTCCCAGCCAAGATATACAGTATCTGTCAATATTAATTACATCCAACTTGTTCGTTGGTTTATTTGCAACACCAATTCATAGTATACCTGAAACAAGTTTACTAAAATAACTGAGTAGAAATGTTTTTGAATGAGGATTTCACTAGGTTGTTATAATAAAAAATTAACATTAAAAAGAATTACATTTCAAAATAGAATAAAAATGGTTCTTTTATACCATAATAAAACAGTGTGGGGTTTTGTTCTGATTAGGTACAAACAACATCTTGGGCAAACAGGCTGTTAGCATTGGATCATTACACTGTGGATGTGGTAATCTGTATTTACTACTTAAAGTAGTGCAGTGAATGAAAACAAAACTGAGAAGAGATTTACATTTTGAAGATTACTGCACATAAACAGACCACTGCTGTGTTTATGAATAATAAAAAGCAAAAATCCAGTAATTCTGTGTGTAGGTGCAGACTTTGAAGGTCCTAACAGACGTGGAAAGAGACTAAAATCGGACAAACCGCTAAATCGGCTATTACCCCAGTTGCACACAACCCCCTTCTGACAGATGCTGCTGCCCCCAAAACAGTGGCATCCGATCAGATTATAAATGAACTCCTGGACGGTGACGGAACACTGGAACAGGCTGCCCAGGGAGGTTGTGGAATCTCCTTCTTTGGAGACATTCAAAACCCGCCTGGACACGTTCCTGTGTAACCTTATCTAGGTGTTCCTGCTCCGGCAGGGGGATTGGACTAGATGATCTTTTGAGGTCCCTTCCAATCTCTAACATACTGTGATACTGTGATACTGTGACCTTCAGTTTTCAGCCTGACATATCAGGATAAAGCAACACTGGAACTGGTTTACCTTAATATACCTGTCTGAAACCTGTGGCCTTTCAGGAGTTGATTTGTGTGAGTGGATCATATACTCTTCTCTTGAGGACAGAAAAGTTCATCATCAGGGCTGTAGGCAGTAACATCTTCAGCTGTCTGACTTCTAAACCCTGGCCCCATGTCTATCAGAGCTTCAGTGTGCAAGAAATATGAATGCACAATCAGAGCAAACACTAAAAATATAAGAATCACCATAGCGTTTAAAATTAGTGATCTACCAAATCTGGTATTCTGTTCCAGGAGGTGTTTCGTATCAGACATTTAGGAGGACAGCATATTGAAACCCTGTGTTAGGTATATATTAATTACAAGCTATTTTAATTTCATATTTTTTTACCATTACAGAATCATAGAGCAGTTAGAGTTGGAAAGGACCTTAAGATCATCTTAAGGGACACCTCACACTAAACCATGTCACCCAAGGCTCTGTTCAACCTGGTTTTTAACACCACCAAGGATGGAGTATTCACAACTTCCCTGGGCAGCCCATTTCAGTGCCTCACCACCCTTACAGTAAAGAGCTTCCTCCTTAGATCCAATCCAAAGTTCCCCTGTTGAAGCTTTAACCCATTACCCCTTGTCCTATCACTACAGTCCCTGATGAAGAGTCCCTCCCCAGCATCCCTATAGGCCCCCTTCAGATACTGGAAGGCTGCTATGAGGTCTCCATGCAGCCTTCTCTTCTCCAGGCTGAACAGCCCCAACTTTCTCAGCCTATCTTCATACAGGAGGTGCTCCAGTCCCCTGATCATCCTCGTGGCCCTCCTCTGGACTTGTTCCAAGAGTTTCATGTCCTTTTTATGTTGAGCACACCAGAACTGTACACAGTACACCAAGTGAGGTCTCATGAGAGCAGAGTAGAAGTAGCTTTGTCAGAATCCTTGCTACACGCTTTTAAACATTCATAATCTCACCAACAAAACACAAGCATTCTTGACTTTGCCACATTTGTATATGACAAAAAAGGCTTTGGAGCTTGTGCAAAAGAACCTAAAATCCAAGTTATCTTCTGTCTCACACATGCTAAATCTCACCAACAAAACTGGAACTAATGATAATCTTGGAGATACTTAGAATGAGTTGAAACTTTGTTGACAAAGTAGGGAGTAAAACCTGTGGAAGAAAAGCTGTGTATGCAAGCGGAACTAAAACCTGAATTAGGGAAGCACTACTCCAGAGCTCCATTTAAGCCAATTTAAAATATATATTTATTATATATATATTTATTTATTTATATATATATTATATATATTTATATATATTATATATATTTATATATGTGTATATATATTTATATATGTATATTTGTATATATTTATATTATATTTATTTATTTATTATATTCATTATATATATATTTTAAATATATATATATTTATTTTTTTTTAACATAAGACACAATGCAAGCTGCGGCTAAAATTCCTTTAATTTTAAAAAGATGATCTGAAATTTACTGCTGTGTACTTCTGCATCCTCTTTTATCCAAGTATATTTTTATTTTGTCATTTTAGTTTTGGAAATCGTTAACCATAGTATCTTCATTTATTCAGCTAAGACGAAACATATCTGAAACTGGTATTTTAGTAGGGTGAGCAAAGTCTTCAAATCTTTAAGCCTTGAATATGTTCTTGTGAAACCAAGAATACAGATTATGTTTAAGCTCATACACTGAATAAAAGGATGTCCATAGTGACAGGCTTTTTTCAACGAAGGATGAATTTAAGTAATGCGCTGACAAAGAAAGGACTGCAAAGGCTCAGGTTTTGTAGGAGTTTCAACGATCTAAACAATGAGTTCAGTCCTTGTCTGATATTATCTTCAAGCCTATTCAAAGCAGCTTGCGGGTGTGAACTAACTATTAAAGCATATGTTTCCTGTTGTGCTGCCTTTTGTTCATTTAAAACCTTATCTAAAGCACATAAACAGTGCCTCTTACAGCCACTGATTTAAAAATAATAAAAAAAAATCCACCAAAACCATCTCTGAACAACTGTTTTTGGGTTTTAAAATAATAAACCACCTATATTTAATAGCAACATATTTGTCCCAGTTTATGGGAATGACTGTTCTTGTTCTCCCAGAAATGTACCCATGCAGCTCTGCTCTGAAAGAAAACACAGTAGCTAAAACCACCTAAAAATAGCTTCATTTTCACAGAAGTATGATTCTACAGTTCTCCATCTATTGGCATTCAACCAATCAAGCAGTTTTAAATCATAACAGTAAATTAAAGAAATGCAATCTGAATAGTGCACCATGCTCAAGTGATTCACAATAAACACAGACCTCATACATGCCCTAATTTCCCCGAATGGACAAAGGTAGAAATTTCTTTTTAAAGAAACAGCATTTAGTTTTCTTCAAGGGAAAAAAAAAAAATTCAAAACAAACACCAAAACAAAACAACAAAACCAAAACACCAAATGCTGTAAAAAGCAGGTTTTCTTATTCTCTTTTAGAGATGTGGGGTTTGGTTTGATTTGAACAGAAACCTTTCTACTTTAATCAGCATTATTTTCAGATGTCTCTGTGGAGCTGAGCTGATAAGCTTTACAGTGGTTTTGAAAACAAAGCACATATCATGATAATTTTGGATTAATAAGACTTTGGTTTTAAACACTGGGCTTCTGAATTGTTTCTAAGTTCCAGCATCAGGGTACAATGAATGTAGAGTCACACCAGCATTCTAAAAATATATACTATTTTGCCAATAACACATATTCACATATGTTTAAACTTACTTTCTATATAAATTAGACATCTTTTCCATAGCAACAGAGGATTATTTATCAATCACAGATCTGACTTAATGTCTATTAAAAATTCAGGGCTCTGGGAAAGATGTTTTCTGCACTGGTTTTATGATTTAAGCACAATTATTCTCGGTATTTTAGGGGAGTCACATGAATTACTTCTCTGATAGCTCCAAACAGCAAGTGAAAAGTTAGTCATAAGAATAAAATCAAGCGGCAAAATCATGTTGCTTCCACATAAAAGTACATCACTTATTCCATTCCCTTCCTCCAGTTTATCAGCCATTTTTCTATATAGTGAAGGATTATACTAGCATGATGTCATGCTGCAGAATGAATAATGGTACAATGAAACAAAAAATTTCAAGAAGTAATTTTAATATTGCAAAAGGAGACTCAAAAAAGTCTCAAACGAACAAGTTTCAAATATTTCATAACTTTGCTCATTTGTCATGCATATTCAAATGCAAACTGAAAGAAAACTCATCTGATCAGCTATGCTAAGGATTTTAACTGTACATAGTATGTATCGCACCTGCAATAAATGGGTGGAATCCCTAACTTTTGTTTAATTTCTGCTTTTTGTTTAATTGTCACATTTAGACACAATTGTCACATTATTCCTCATATTTTTCACATTAGTGCTTTATAAAAAGAGCCAAGTGCCTATCTAAGGTTTTAAGTTCAGTCAAATGCGCAACCAACTTTGCAAAACATACTGTATTAATGTTATTTTATATAATTGCTGTTTTGAATTATTTTCAAGGCACAATGAATCAATTTCAAAATGAGCACATTAAAAATAAGTTTTTTAACTGCCAAGAAAAATAAATAGACTGAAATCATAGTAATACAATACACATGACAACCAGCTCTCTAATATTTTGGTGTCTTCATTCAATAAACAGGTCAGCACACAACTAAGAGGAATTTGCTGGATAATTAAACACATAACTATATAAAACACATTCTTCAGGGAGAGAAAAGCTAGCTCACTCTTGCTGTTAAATGGTTATCAATTGTTCACTGAGGACAGAAAGTTATTTAAATCCAATATTTACTCTTAAATTTATTTTCATGTTAGTGCATACACATTTAAACAGATATAACAGGTTTTATTTGTCTTGCCCATTTTCTGAGAAAGGTCAACTTATTTGCTGAACTTTCAATATTGGTACTATTAAGAGGATGTGTAAAAGCTTTTTATTAACAAAGTAACTCATTTCTTTATAATGGTAAGGCAAAAATAATGCTATTTCAATGAAAAGAGTTTGCAAACATGAGAGTATTACATCCTAGTTCAAAATGCATATCTTTGTTACTTTCCACAATTATATTTCTTTTCAAATACCTGCTCTAGTTATATAATTCTTTTCACATCATATTCCATTGCCATCAAGATTTTTATTTATTTTTTTAGGCTCACAGAATAATTATCTATTCTTTAAGCTCCAACAGACACTCCTAGTGACAGTAGACTACTATCCATTCATATCTACGGGTATGTAAGAAATACATTTAGACCATGGATTTCATAGCCCTTTGCTGCCTGAAATTTTCAGTACTGGAAGTATTTAGCACTGAAATTTGGGAAGCATACAGTGTAGTTTCACACTGTCTTGTCCTCCTGTCATGAGCACTTTCTCTGTTCCTCCCCCATTAGAGAATTCTTTCCATCCCCTACAATCCTGCATTCCCCACTGCACTGTCCCAGGCTCCCTAGCTTATTCTGAACACTGCTTTCCCTGGAGAAGCATTATGCCCTTACCGTATGCCCTTACTCTGCATAGAAGCTCTTTCTTGCAATACTGCCTTCATCTATTGATAAGAATTCTGAAGTCAGAAAAGGGTAAATTAGTCTCCCCAACCCTTACTTCTGTGGCCAGAACCATCGTTTCCTGGTACAGTTCCGGAAACACTGCACAAAACCCGTATTTTGCTCTACCTGTGATGTACTAAGGACATACGCCAAGGGTAGGGTCTCTTTTTTTGCCACTGAATCAGCTGTTATAGCTGAGGATAAAAAGAAAGATTATATAAAATTCTTGTTTCTTCTAGAGAACAGTATTTTCAGTTCACGTAGTCTTAAGACAGCACATCTGAACTGGAAAAAGCTGGCTGAACTGCTAGTTTCGAGTCCAGCTGAAGGGCAGTATCTCACAGTGCATGTAACACAGAGACCAGTAAAGGAGCCAGTATCTGTCTTCATTAATAGAGAAATGAGGAAAGAGAAATTTCATGAAGTCCAGCAAAATGCAATGCAAAGTCCTGCACCCAGGGAGAAATAACCCCATGCAGTACAGGTGGGAGTTAACAAGTTGGAAAGCAGTGTGCAGAACAGGCCCTTCAGATCTGGTGGTCACCAGACTGACCTTGAGCTAACAATACACCCTTGCACCAAAGCATCTCAATGGAATTCTGAGCTGCATTAGGAAGACCCTCACCAAAATCTTGTCAATGCATATAAATATGTGGTGAAAGAAAGATGAATTCAGACTCTTTTTAGCTGTATCCACTGAAAGGACAAGGACAACTATTCTGTGATTCTGCATGGTCACAAAACAACAAAGAAAAGTTATTTTGTAGCCAAAGGAACATGTATTTAATGGTCACACACCAATTTAATTTTTTTTTAAAGATTTATAATGGTCAAATTTTAACAAAGAAAACAAAAATACATTTTCTACATGTACATATATACCAAGCTTCAAGTTCCTGGTCCTAAACATGTAATTAAAATGGAAATGTGTTTTACTAAAAATCTGTACTTACTTCCTCTCTATAAAATGGCTGTGAGGAAATAAAGGAACTTTTCAAAATACACACTATGTATGGGAAACGAATTTTCATTCTAAGGCTCTAAGGCAGTGATAAATACAGTCTTTGAGGACAACTGACAAGTATGTTTCTGTTGGTAACTATTTCTGAGATATAATAAAAGGTATATAGATTGATGGTTCATCCCTGGCAGTTTTCAAGGCCAGGTTGGACGAGGCCTTGGGTGATATGGTTTAGAGCGAGGTGTCCCTGCCCATGGCAGGGGGGTTGGAACGTGATGATCTTAAGGTCCTTTCCAACTCTAACTATTCTGTGACACTATGATTCTATGAAGAACAACTAAACATCTTTAAGATTGCCAAGTATCCGTAGCAAAGCTTCAACTACATAAAAACAGTAGTTAAGAGCATGAAGCAAGTCACATTAATCACTGCAGCTATGCTAAGAAAGCCCACTGTGCACAGACTCTTATGCATTACATAATTTGGGAAGATATTTAACTATAAGAGTCCCTTGAAAAACACCTGCAGGATTCTTTTCCCAGTATAGACTTAGTACACTGGAACTTTACACATTGGCATGTATTTGAATTAGGTCACTTAGAGGTAACTCAAGTACAACTAGCAATGTGCTTCCATTAATGTATCAGGCAGGCTCATTGGCCCTGTTAAATGAACACACTAAGCTGCAATAAAGTTTTTAACCAGTACCAACAGCCACTCTTGCAGGGAAAACACACGTGGCTACAATACAATTAGGTTTGTTCATGTTAGGCTCCAAGAAGAAAAATCGCAAAAGGTTTATTACACTTTTCCCAGTTTCTATTCAGTGCTGATAAATATAAGTCCAAAAACAGGTGGCAGGTGTTTCTGAAAGTTATTTACAGCCAGTCAGAATAACCATGAGCAACTAAAAGCAGCATCTTTAAACAGGCAGTGATGCGCAGTCCTAATATTGCTCCACTCATAATCAAACAGGACTCCTCGAGCTCTTCCGAAACTGTAGTCAGCAGCTGCCTATACAGTAAACCAGAATGCTTACTACATAACAAGTTACTATGTTACTACATAACAAGCACAAGTCCCTGAAATTGCATAATACATACCCTCCTGTTTAGGAGCAAGAACTGCATATCAAGTCCCTCCTATCTTAAACAAATCCATGTGTACTAAAGAGCAGGCCTGAGCTCTAAAGTAAGATCTGACAACTGCTACGTAAGATCTGATTTCAGAAGCCTAACAATCCTCACTTGACTCACTCCTCTAGCTCCAGAGATTAAAACCTTATTTAGGGATTTATGTACCAATTTAAAGCATTTAAGAATTGTGCCAGTAATGAATCAATAGTTTTCAAACAATAGTAATTATTTTAGGATCTCGTTGAATTTCCATGCCAAATTTAAGGCAAAGTTCCCTGAAAATATAAAAACAATGTCACTTTAATCTGGCATCTAAAATTCCAACATTCAGATTTTACTGCTATTCAAACTTCTCTATGCATCTTCACTGAAAGTGAAAAATGCTCTCAACTACTGAACTTCCCAATCATTTCTTGAAATAGATCAGCTATCTATTACTTGAGGACCGACTCCTGTGAGGATAATCACTAAATTAAAATCAAGACACCAGAAATTCATAAGCAACTCCGGATAAGCAGAGGTGTTAATATCTTTCATAACATATAGGTTACATATTTTGCTTTGTTTGTTAAAGCCTACAACATAATGTGAAGTTTTAACAAGTTGTGATAAACTCAATTCAGAACTCAATTTCTAAAACCCTGTATGTCACAATTCACAGCTAGCTGCTCTCACGATTTGATTATACAGAAAAAGGAAAAGAACAAATCAGTTACCTCCCCCCAGGAAGACCTGGCTTCTCCTCACAGTTATTTCCTGCCTGTTGGCCAACACCCCTTCCCATTCCAGCTCTGCATTGAATTTTGGGTTTTTTTTGTGTTTTTTAGCAGAGGTAGATGGTTAGATCTTTATGCTGATCAAGCACCAAAAAAACCCAAACCAAAAAACACAACCCCAATTTTCATTCACAAGCAAAATGTGTCATTTCTCCAAATAAAAAGATGCATAGTACCTTCAGAATCACAACAGGATAGGATGATTTGCGTATACATCAGTAGGGTAGGACCTACTTCAATCCACCACCCCAGAATAACAGCAGCAACAAAGTCCCCATGTACACAGTACTTTCAAGATACTTCCATTATTTTGTTCTATATTAAAAAAATACAACCAGAATATTTAAAAACTAAACTGTCTAGTCTTTCATGTGTCAAGAAACTGTGCAGCCACCTTCATGCACACAGCTGTTCTGACAAATTTTTTTCAGCACACAGCCCACAGACATTCGACGTCATCCTAATGTTAACTAGTGTAAGTGGGAGTTCAGCAGCACTAGAAGCAGCAATTATGTTTATCACAGCTCAGGACTCGCTTCCCGCTTTTGAAACCCTGCTTCCTGTTTGTGCACGCGAAGCGCTAATCTTTTCCCAACACCTGCATGGCAATTCTGCTGCTCCTCAACAGGATTCCCACAGCGTGCAAGTACCACATCACTGTATCGACAACAACCATGCAGCAGGTCTAAACCAGATTCGGCTTCTGATAGACCTTCCTTTTAGAAATCTTTACAGATGGTGAGTACGGTAACCTGCATGAGCATATTTTAAAAGAAATCCAAATAGCAATGATACAGTATGACAGATGAAAAAAATTCTTTAGCACAGAAAGTCTGTGCAACCTAACTTAAAAGTTAGACAGCCTAATTTATTCAAAACACCTGTAACTGCAGAAGACACAGCAAACTACTCTCTCCTCCAACATGTATTCAGATGGAACTTTATTTTTGGTCACCCGAAGGTCCTTTGTTCCAGTTTCCTGCCTAGATTTCCCCTTTTCCTGTGCCAAGGCAAGCAGTTAAAATCAGGATGATCAGAAATAAACTTCAGAAGCAGATGTCATTACACAATTTGTTACATACTGGTAAACAGAGTGATTGTATGTTTTCCTGACTATTTGCAGTTAAATCCTACTGGAATTTATCTTAGGTAATTATAAAGCAAAAGAGAAAAATTAAAGCAAAAAATAAAAATTAAATTAATAAATATTGCCATTAACTCTCACATCTATGGATTTACTCCATAATATCTATGCAATTTAATAATTAGCTGTTGCAAAAAATGATTTGAATACATCAATTTTGTGCAATTAAAAGATGACAACTTAAAATTTCTTCCAGCAACCTTTATATGCTTATATATTATTACTTTAATTTTAATAATTGGTTGCTATAGCAAATATTTGTTATAGTAATTAAATAACAGAACTTGAAAACAGAAAAGACAACCCATGTTACTAAAATGTTGGGCTTTTCAGAATTTACAGAACAGCATGCACTTATTTTTAACTATGACTCCCACTAGCAAATGCACAATTTCCCTGACTCAAGCCCCACTCCTTTTTATCTCCTAATGTCTACCAACAGAAGCTAAAATAAAGGGCACTGCACTATCTATGCACAGCTGCAAAACGTGAATTCAAGCTTGTAACTCCAAGTTTTGTTCCTTATCGTCTTAATCATTCTGCTGCATCTGTTAAATTTAAAAATATTTCAACTTTCATGCTGCCCGCCTGAATGAAAAAATGCTCTCCAATGAGTACTGCCTCTGTTATCTTCTGTTAGATGTGTTTGTGTAATTCCTCCCCAATAACACATGGTAGAAATTTCTAGTTTAATGCATGTTTGGCATATTACATTTTCCTGAAACAGTTATGGTTGGAATGGGAGAGAAGAAGGCTGGCTGCCTGCTATACTCTGTTTTAGAGGTAACCTTCTGGTGGAAGAGGGCAATTGCTCCTTTTCTGATCCAGAATCATCTGTGCTTGAAATGATTTGATAAGAAAGCAAAACAAGCAGAAAAAAATCACCCTATAATCTCACGGTGAATTCGGAGGTAGGCTCATTTTCTATTTGTCTTTTTCTAATGTTTGTGCCTTTGAGGGAGTGGAAGGGGAGCTAAAGAACACTATATAGTTCTGAGAATGAAGTATTTCCCAGCAGACAGATAGCAAGGCACAGCTAGGGACTGTCAGTAACCCCTTCATCTCTGGGAAACACACCTCCTTTCTCCTGCCTATACCAGGTGATTTGGCTACCTCTTTAACAGCAGCACAAGTATTTCTGTGGCTGCAAAATTAATTAGATAAGCTCAGTGATCAGCTTGCAAACTAATCCTCCTAACTCCCTTAAAAAAAAAAATACAACAAACAAATAGATGAGCAAGCTGATGAGAGCTGCTGCAAAGCTGGACAAATACGATTGCTGATGCAAAGAAAGGACTGAAATGCATGGCTTAGGGCAAGGCTACCTTTCGGTAGCAACACTGAAATTAAGGTCAGAGGACTGTGAAACCACACCACTAAGCCTCTGAGGACAAACCCCCTAGGTTCAGTTCTTTAATTTATTTATATTTCTCTCTACAGAAGGATGAAGTGTTAATTACTATTCTAACCAGCCCCACTTGAACTCACTGAATTTCTCACCTACCTGAAAGGCAGCAATAAAGATTATGTATTATTCTATTTATTCCTGGAGTGGAGTGAATCTCATCCATACTGCATCATTAAATATTTTACTTGAAAATAAAAAAATCTAGCTGTTCAAGAAAGCTCTTGCAATAGGCACAGAAAGAGAACTCTGGTTTGCAGACGTATTCCAGTGTTACACTAGGAATATGTCATTTCAATACAGTATGCTTGAGTCTGATTCTTTAAGCAGGTAGAATATTAGCCTCTTGGAACTGCAGAAAAAAAGTAATAAATTCTAGGTTACTGTGCATGCTAATATTGCACTTAGCCTGATTTGTAGGGAAACTTCATTATTAGAGATGAGTGTAAGCATTTGCAGATTGTTGTCAACAGTTTTAACTCATTCTGATACCATAAAACGCCATTTAGGAATACTGCAGAGTAATTACAGACATTTTTTGTAAAACATATTGAATATGAAATAAGTATAAAAACTGGACTATTGCTAAAAAAGTAAGAAGATATAATGCCATAATAGTTAAGAGCTACACTTGCACTTACACATGAGAATTATTTGAGAATTCTTACAGAAAAATATATTCAGTTAGGTTTTCACACATTTATATAAATAATAATAGAGAACCTCACTGAATCCTCTGGTTCCTTTGAAGCACAGTGCAAGAAAAAAGAATTACCATGGAAACAACAAGAACAAAATTGTGATAAAACCTAGAAGAAATGCCATTGCTTCTCAGCAATGAAGGAAAAATACTGGCACGGAGCTACAGTAACTAATTAATGTCTTCAGTATTTAAAATATTTACTCATGGAAGTGCACGTTATTCAAATGAGTCCTCCCACTAAACTCAATGTGACTCAATTTGGGAAGAAATAAAGTGTGCGAGCTTTGTCTCCAGGGTGGACAAAAAAATTAAATAAATAAAAAAAAGATATTTCGAAATACACAGGATTTAGTAATTACAATATAATTGCCAAACACTGTCCTGAGATCAGATGTTCATCACAGGTCTGTTTCTATTTATAGGTTGGTTTTTTTTTCCACAACATGCGTATGTCTCACAGAATCACAGAATGGTTGAGGTTGGAAGGGATTACTGGAGATCACCTCATCCAAACCCATCCCCCAACAGGTTCAGCTACAGCAGGCTGGCCATCTCCATGGTGTCTGTCTTAAAAAAAATGAGACCTTAGTTTCAGAATGACTGGTTAATTATTTTAAAGGTGTGGTCTTCAAAAAAAGCCCATTACTTGCACAAAGAAAGAACTAATCTTACTTAAAATTACAACTGTCATGGGCATATACAGTATCCCAGAAAAAAAAAACCTCAACTTACTCTACTCAGTCCTTTCCCAAACTTGTCTTCACTTTAATCTTTCTGTGTATTTCATTCAGTACAGTGTGTTGGGCTTTTTTTTGCATTACCATCCTGGCCTTTTACTCCCAGCCATCAACACTCAATCATTTGCTTATCCCATAAGCACCTGTGTATTCCTTCTAGTTTTGTCCTTTCAGGCTTTAATTAAAAAAAAAAAAAAACAAAAACACACAAACCAAGCAACATGTTCACATGTATTAAATATTTGTGTTACCATAATTCTTACTACCTGACAACATGTCCCTTTGTGACCTCTGTTATGGCTAACTTATGTATGAACACTTATCTAAGTCTTCTCATCTCTTACTGTCTTCTCTTCCCACCTACTCCACAATTATTCATCTGTATTTTGTTTACAGTTTAAACACAGAATTCAATGAAACTGATTTTATCACAACCATTTTTGGAATGTTCTGCTCTGGCTGGGACTCACAGCACCACCACAACATGAATAAGCAGTACAAAGTATTTTCTTAAAACAGGTCAAGGAATAGTACTTTTGCCTTGGAGCATTGTTACTCATTTTGTGTCAACAAATCCCCAAACATCAGCATTTCTCCACTTAGATTAAATCGTAAGGGATGTTTGAACGGATAAGCACTGCTAAAGGCATAATCTAAAACAGAATTCTTCTAATGAGTTCAGTGGAGTCTGTATTAAACAGTATGTCTAACTACACACTGTTAATCCCTACACTTAATAACCAGATAATAAAACCAACAACCGCTGTCCTAAGAGATTAAGTTTAAATCAAATAACTCTTAACTTTGTATCAAAATAATTTTTGTGTACTTGTGCTGAAAGTGCTTATGCTATACCTTCATATCATATATTCCCATTGTGAAGCAAATCATGCAACCCTTGCAGCTTCTTTAGCAGGCCAGCCCAGATTACAGCAAAGATCATTGACACAAAACATAAAACCAGCCCATATACCAGGATAACCCCCCCACTTACAAGTACCTGTACATTTTTCTAATTTTTTAGTAAAAAAATATACCCCTATGATAAAGATCTTGTCTAAAAGATCCAACAAATGTGTTAGTGAAAAATACAACAATGTAAAGTTGGACAATGCTGAATGACCATATACCTACTACAGATACCCTCACTTGCACAGATGAATACACATACATAAACAGAAACAGACGTACGTATGAAAGTGTAATCACATTTTTCCTTTTTTTCAAAGTAAATCAAGAGCTTTTTCCTCTTACAGAGTCTGCCAGTTTTAGAAGGAGGGAAAATCATTCACAATCACTATTTAAATATGCTTGCTACTGAAGACATCAAGTGAAAAAACAAAATTGGCTAATGGCTGTGAATTTTAAAGCTGAGCATAAATGAGACTTCTTCATTAACAGGCACGGATAAAGTTTACATAGAAGAAACAAAAAAGTACAGTTTTCCTTTCATTCTATATCTGACATCAATAAAGAAAAGATTTATCCACAGGAAACTTCAACCATGGTTCTAATTACAGATTCTTCCTGCACTGATTCGATCTGGAAAGCACCTTCACTAAAAAATATACTACATCTAAACTTATATTCTAAATTATAATACACAGATAAATCTTGGTTTAATTTGAACAAAAATAATAAAAAATACCCCTAGTATTTCTATGTTATGGCAAAGACCTACCAGAGAAGTTTTTACTACCCAGATGAAGAGCAGCTGCTATGCAAGGATTTGAAATCAAAACACATGAAGAGTCTACTGGAAACAGGAATGGAAAACCACAACCACCCTGATTCAGGGCCAAGTAAAGCAGTAAATCAGACTTAGGTCAAACCACACTCTAGAGAGTTTTAATTTATACCATAAACAGAAACAAAGTTTATCAGATTTTGGCTTATGACAAGTGCTTTGATCTTTGAAAGAAAGCTGCAAACATAGCTCTAAAAACATTTAAAATTGTTTCATAAAATATGGAACATCATATTACATGACTACAAATTAAAGCCACCCTAGTTTGCCTTTTATAAATTAAAATAATATATTCTAGTTGAAGTTTTTCTAAAGGTTGTGGGCACACAATTTCCAACCATTATGTTTAAGAACATAATCAAAACCACTGAAAAATATTCTTTTGGCAGACAGTAGTTACAATGGAAAACATGAGTGCACATTATCTTTCAAACTAATTCTCAGCCTATCTTCAACAGCGAAAAATACATTTAATTTTATAATCAAAGAAAAATTATTCTATTTTTGTAACAAGAATACTCAGAAAATGAAAAGCAAACTTGAAACTCAAATTCTACTGAGGCATTCTCTAGGGTTTTTATAGTCTTAGTTTGATTATTTAATTCAATTTATCTTCCTAAAAACATAACGCCAAATATGGTATCTGAAAGTAAGTCATTATCAAATATACATGTTTTAGAGAAAATTCCTCTTTTAGTATACTCCTGGATGAGATTTTCCTTCCAAATAATCACTAACACATAACTGCAGCCAGGAATACAGAAAAGCAGACAGGTGAGAATGTTAAGGTCAGCCTGAGCAACAGAGTTCAAACCATGCAACAACTTAACACTTCTCTGTTACAAAATACCAAATGCAGTGTTAAGGAAACAGAATGAAAATACACACAACTAACCTTTAGTGGTTATCATCAACTATGTTCACAATATAGCCATTTTTAAAACAAATCAATACTGCAATCATACATCAATATGGACAAATCGGCTTAATATTACAACTTTGAACAGTGCCCCTAAATTCAGTTTTAGTGGTTTTCACCACAAAGTGTTCTGTTTTCACACTGAATTTTGTTTATAGGAAAATATCATCATTTATTAGAAACAATAGTTTCTTACTCACAAACATTTTATTACAAACCACAGAGGAATGTTGCCTTTCCTATGAAAGAAAAAAAAAAAAAAACAAACCCTGAAAATGAACAGCACAGATTCTTCAAGTTGAAAGGCTTACCTAAGACTTCAATCTTCACAGTTAAAGGTCTGTGCTTAATTTCAAGATGACATCTCAAGTTAAAATTTCTTTAAATGATAGTCTCACCTTACCATAAACATCAGCTCTACAACCCCACTGGGATTTTATTCTACTAGTTGTTAAAAAAAACAAAAAAAATTAAGAGCCCTAAATTAACTAGGGCTTTGCACAGAGACAACTACCTCAACTAATAAAAGCAGTAAATACACAAAAACTAATAAACCATCTGACAGTGGCAGATTTCCTGATTTTGATTGATACCTTTCTAGATTTCCTCCCACAAAGCTATACATAGGATATTACAACCAAAAGATACTTAGTTTAGTGCTTTAGTATCTCAAATATAAATGGAGAAGGTGAGTATGGGAAGTGAGTTAAGGCAGTGTCTTAGAGTGACAAGCCATCAGTTGGGGAAGCTATTAACTCATTTAAGACTTGGTAATAATGACAAGTTCTCATTTGCAACACTATTGTGCAATAGGACAATGAACATATACCATTAATAAGGAAACTGATCACAGAAACAAGGAATTCCTTAATACTCAACTTGCATGCACATTGGATACCACCCCCTTTTCAGTAAAAACAGTTGTAGCATTCTAAAGTTTCCTGTTGGAGAAGGATTCCTAAATGGACTATATAGACAAAGAGTAAGTGGAAGAAAATGTTCATAAGGTTCACACGTCTGCATAACTGTGCTACTGATGATGAGAATGAAACATGAATTTACAGATATCAAACACTTGTATGCCTTTTGTTGGTAAAGAAAATCAAAAGTTGGTAAAGAAAATCAAAGACATGACTTTTCTTTAGAAAGAATGGAATTACATAGAATCTGGTTAGCTGAGTATTGACCTTTTTAATATATTCAGCTGGACAGGAGGAAACATGCAGAAATTAAGCAGGTAGACAATGACATTTGGAACCTTTAGCCATGAGAGCTACTGCATTAACAGTTATGAAACACACACATGCTGGTCACAAGCTACTGGAAAGCAACTGAGATACTTATTCATAACTTGGTGCTACTGTATTTTAGTTGGTCACACCTTTGCAGTACTGAAGTAGAAAGAAATGCTGCATTTGAGTATTTTCCTGGCAAATGGTAAATAACATTAAAGGAAATCACATCTGCAAAACATTAACAAGTACTTAGAAAAAAGGAGACAAAAGAAAATTGAGCAAAGATAAGCTCCTAGAGCTTGAGCTTCTCCTGAATTTCTTTCAACATATTACTACACATATAAAAAGAGCAGTAGTCTACTATCTACTAATCTGTCAGCAGTTATTCTCCTGGCTTAAACGTATTTCACTGTGTTGATAGGAATAAAACTAGTATGATGTGTAAACCAGACATTTCTTAGAACTAAGAATGTGATGTGTGTTCAACATTTAGGTTTTAGGCTAAAACAAACACAAATCATCATAATTCCCAATTCCATATAATTTCAGTCCCTTTTATAGAACATCTCATTCAGTGTTCTTACTACACAACACACTAGGAATGGCAGCAAGTTCTATATAGCTTTCTACCCTCTAAAGTGGATATGCAAGTAAATGCATTTAGAGGAGTTTTCACAGAATAATAATACTTTAGCTTACAGAAGGCATCTGCCACAACTGAGACTTGTAGGGTGGTATGTCTCCTCTTGATCATCTATTATATCTGTTATAGATTTAGAATATAATAGAATGGAATGACTCTGAACATAAAGATTAACTTAGGAAATATTCCAGAAACTCAAGAACAAGAACAATCCTCCACACTCTACACCTCAAAAACGGGTAGGAGGGAATGTTTTGAAAATGTTTCAGTTATTTGGGCTTATCACAAGAATTTCTACAGATAAGAAGAAAACAAGGCTACATAAAACTAGCCAAGATACACATATATTGCATTTTATAGGATATTATGAAAGGTTTATACGTGGAGAATCACGGTATTAAAAACAAAGTGAGGGTCAGGTATGAATGAGAAAAAATATAAATTTTGAGCAGAGTACCATTTAGCATTTTTAGAGAACTGAAGAATGTTGTGACAACTTATTTTTCTTCAGTCCTGACAAACTTTTCACCCTGACCATGTACTAGTGGTTTACACTTTAGAAGCCATAATGACACCAAACCAAAAATGAACCTGTCTTTAAAATTAAAAAAAGGCCCCCCAAAACAAACAAAAACAAAAAGATCCCCCCAAAACCAAACAAATGAAGACAAACAAAAAACCAAACAAAAAACCAAAAACAAACAAACAAAAAAACACACCAAAACCACCCAAAAAAAGTCCAAGTTATCTAGCCAGAAGTTACTGAATACTCCTAGGAACTCCTGTTAGTAGCGTTATATATAGTATAGCTTTAAATTACATCTATATTTAGTAGTGGACAGCTTGTTGTGTTTAGAACTGATTACATTCTTTAACTATTTTTCAGAATCTGATGTAAAACTTTACAAGTCATTGGGTAACATGAAGCACAGTTTCACTGTGACAAATGAGCTTAATGTTATTGAACCAGTTGTATCTTCAGTAAAGACAAGGTCTGGAAATCAGCATTAAGATTATAGATATCATTACAGTACGACATGTACTGAGAAATTCAGAAGCTGTCACTACTAGTCTAGTGAATGATTTAAGGTTTCTCTTAAAGGTCAGGCAGCTTGAAAACATTCTGCATCTTGGTTCAGCTGGATTTTAAAATGTTAGGAATCCAGAAGACACACCTGATGCCAGCATACCCACTATTTGATCTGACAAACGAAAGATAAACTCAAGCTCATTTTCACAGAAGAGCACTGGACAGACTAGAAGCAGTGTGTGTCTTTTTCTCTACAGGGAAAAAAAATAATGACAACATAACAGCTAGTGCTATCAGTTCTCATATCTGGGAAAGTGTGAAAAAAGATTCAACTCCCTTGAATGGAAGGTTTTGAAAAGGCATAGAGAAGTATTGTCCATGCAATACCAGTATAATTAAAACAAGGTCAAGCTTAATTTTGCCCAATTACAAAAATTATTCTGATAAAGTAAGATTTTGTGTGGTTTTGGGTTGTTTCTGTGGTTTTTTTAAGTGTTTTGGTAAGTTTCCACAATCCATGGAAAACTAAAAATGTTACCTGAGGCATAAACCTTGAAAAGGATCCTATATAGCATTGAGCAAGATAAATTATTATTAAAGACCCAGTGGATCCCACATGAGAATGTATGAATATCCATAAGGATCATTTTAATAAACAGTATTACAGTATTTTCACATGGTGAAAATCCCAAAATGAGACTTTTGCTATGCAAATTGATGTTGGAAGATCCTCTGAAAATGACTCAACAGATTTCTGAGAAGCAAATGCTCACAGGAACTCTAGCAAGACAAGCTCCACTCCTAAGAGCCCAAAGATACCAGAGAGGAAAGAAGGCACTCCAAAGACATACAGATGGTGGAAAAAAAAGTTTGGCCTGACACTGAAAAGGTATTCTGACCAGAATGAGTGCAAGACAAATGAACCCAGAATAATCCCACTGTAGAAAAATACTTATGATGGTGTAACTTCAATTTACAAACATTTTCCTTCAGTTGGCAATTGGTTCTACTAAAGAATATTATTTGGACAACACTACAACAAACAAATCATTCAAGGGTCAGAAAGTTTTCATACCATAGGATGCAATACCACTACCCTCTTGAGCTAAGGGGTGTAACAAAGAACACAAATATTTGTTTAACAAAACAAACAAACAAAACCAAACAAACCCACCCCACACATTAGCAGAGGGAAGACTGCACTGCCTTGTAATCAAACGACTTTTCAATAGCCTGGAAGACAAACATTACACTTTTACTTGTAGTTACACTTCTGAGTGAACGACTTTGAGAAGAGTTAAGAATGGGTACTTTTTACTGCGAAGCTAGCAGGTGACTGGGAAAGCAGAGGAATGGAGCTGCATGCAAAGAAGTTGTTTCCAGCATTTTGATTCCTTCAATGCACAAGAAAACACAATTTTATTTACATTCAATGTTTATCTATATTCTATGTTTATCTACAGGCTATGTTTATCTACATCTACATATAGACAGACATATCCCAGAGGTATATCCTATTAAATCAGACCCACAATTCAGTTCCTAATACAAAAATCATAGAAGACACTGAAAACCATCTAAACATCAGATGAAAGAAAATAACTGTTCTTAGTTCAGGTCATATATACTTCAGAAATCCTCTGTATATCATGTTCACAGAGACAAAAGGTAGCATAAGGAAGAACACTCATCGTATCCAATCATTAATTCCAAAGTTTACTGAGAAAATGCCTTACAATAGCCAACAATACTGCTTGAAAAAAATGAGATGAAAAAGTGTCAAGCACCACAACAAAATTTCCAAGAAAGTGGTAAGTCATGAATATAGCCTTAGAGGAAGATTGCCTTATTACGATTCTCCAACATCCCTTAAGTCTACCTGACTAACCTCACTTTCTATAGCACCTTTCACAGCTGCTTACGAGAGTAAGAACCAAACCGGGCAATGTACCTGCCATTCAGATGGGACTCCCTACAAAAGAAATAACCAATAATGGAGCTCTGAAAGCAACAGCATGAAGATGCCCACAAATACCCTTATTAGCCATGGAAACAGCTCCGTGAGTTGAGAAAAACCCCTAACTTTTTCTAGCATATGTATCACCCATAAGCCAAACAGAGTAAGAACATGTTTAACTACTATACACCCAGCCTATTCCCTCTTCAGAACTGGTAGATAAAATAATCTGTATTAGACAGAAATTGTGAACGTGAAGGCCAAAGCCTCAACCAGTGAGCTATTCCTGGTCATCAAAATCAGCTGCCAAAGACCAATCTTCCCTGTACGCTAGTAAGCTGTTCTGTTACCAAAACAAGATGTCATGTTCAGACTGGCCACTGGATAAAATCATTGTGATGCCCTGATGCCTGAGCCACGCCATGAAGTGTTCAGGGGCAGTTCACAATGGAATACTCAGTAGCAGGAACAACTATCAGTTCAGTAGCAGAGTCACGCATACTTCAGTAGCTAAGGAAGCACTCTGGCATGCTTGAATTTGCCAACAGATACAACCAAAGATGCAAACTTTTGCTCCCCTTCCCTATCCTTCTTTTTCGTAACTGTAAAAGAGCTTATCTCAGCAGTTCACTATGACATTGAGATTCTTGGTGTGTTGTTTTTGTTCATATCCCCTTCTTTGGAGGTTCACGTATTCAGGGTGTGTGTTTATGAAATAATACATACAGCAATCAGCTTATAGTTGTGAGGCCTTGACTATTGTAACTCTTTTCTTAGGACCTTTCACTAAGGATCACTGCTACTATTCCAGAACAAAATGAGCAATTCCTTACATTTGAGAACCTCCAATGTATATTGGCTCTACTTTAGACCTTTAAATGAGCATTCAATATTGTAATAACTTATCCACAAGACCTCCATAATGGATATATTCACCCTTCTATCACTGCCACTGCATCTTTGTTCTTCAGATTATGGGTTTCCTTTCCCACTTTTGGAATGCCATCTAGTGTGAAACTTCTAAAAGCCATACTATTAAAAAAATTAAATAATCCTATTTCATAATGAATTTGAAGGCACTGAAAGCATTTCCTTTCTTCCTCCCCCAAAAAGGCATTTAAGCTATCAGCATTCTGTTCCTATTCACTACCTTTCCCTCTGTTCTTAGGATTGCAAGATTTCTGTAATGCCTTTGGTATCTGTTTCTATTTATTTCTAAGGCTGTATGCATCCTTTGGATATAATAAATGAAATAAGCATTTTTTATTGACATGAAAAAAACAGTGGTCACCTGTCTAATCTTGACAGATACTAGAAGGTGCAATGAATCTGTTAAGAAAATGGTGCAGCAGCACAAAACTTAAAGATACAGTAAAAAAAAAAAAAACAACTCTGCTAAGCATCAAAATAATAAAACCAACACTAAAATTTCTTCTTAAATGAAAGCTGTAGATACCTCATCCCCTCACAGAAAGCAATTATAATTTTCCTGCTTTATACAATCATGATTAATGAAGTATCTCTACATAAACTGCTCAAGCACATTTCCCCTAATGCATAAACATACTGCCTCCTAACACTTATGGTACCACATTTTATTACACCAGTCTAGGTCACTAATTCTGATTAACTACTACTCGGTTTTAGAACCAGAACCTCTGTTTAGAAGAGAAACCGCCATGCTATGTGCCATAGAAACAGAAGCAGAGACAGCTTGCTTCCTCTACAGAATACTAATAATACCCAAAAGAAAAACACTTGTAGATAAGAAAAATCATTAATGTTTTCTGCATATGGGTAGATACAACTGAGAACTACATGTACACAGAGAAACAACATCCAAGCAAACCCACAAACTGATACTTGGATGAAGGATTAGAAATACCAGTAGCAGCAGCAACTTTGAGATTAAGTAGTAGTGCTGGCATTAAAGCAAACTATTTTTTTAGACCTATTTCTTCTATGCTCACACACACTACCATCCCCTCCCCCGCCCTCCCAACTACAGCTATTACGAACATGATTCAGAGTTTTTACATCCAGACAAGAGTTTCATCCTAGTTCACCAGCACAGCCTAATATGGCAGTAAATAAGTACTAACTTTACAAAGATCTAAGAACTCATCTGAACTGACAAGAAGTAATAGAGCAAGAAATCCAAGACATGGAGTCAAGTATTTATCTGCACTTACTGGACAGAACATACGTGTCTTACTAAAACTGGCAAGTTTCTGAATTTCCCTGTATTCTCTCATTTTATGTTAAGAACTTTTCACCGTTTTCCTTCCAACAAGCAGTGATGAAATTTCATTCGCAGATATGCACCTTGCATAGACATCTCATGTTGTAATTTTTAAGTGCTAGAAGCAACAGAATTTAGATTTAGAAATTAACAAAAATATTTCAACATGCCCTATTTTTGGCTCAATCAATACTCTTTATGTTTCAGATTAACTATACTGACTAATGGAAAGGTCTGGAGTAGATAAGTGCAAGTGATATCCCTCTTTATTTGGCAGCTGTTAGACTGCTTTTTTTACAGTACTGGGTCCAGGTTTGGGCCCTCCAGTACAACTATGATGTTGATAAACTGAAGGAAGTTTGGTGGAGTATCACTAATACAGTCAACCGTATCGAGTACCTGCCCATACAAGGGAAAGCTGAGGTAACTGACCTATTTCATCAGCCTGGAGCACAGGTAGCTCCCTAATGCCTATGAGATGCCCAACAAGATAAACTTATATCCTTTCCTGTGGTGCAAAGCGGAAGGACAACAGACCATGGACATACACTGAAATGAAAGGTTGAAATTAGACATAAGGAAAAAAATTTCATGGTGAGGGCTGTCTGGTAGTGGAACAGGTTGCGGAGAAGCTGTGCAATAAAATAAAGCCATCTGCAGTCTGGTCTGGCAGCACAGCTGACCCTGCTTGAAGAAAGAATTTGGAATAGAGATACTCTGATATCCCTCCTCAACTGAATTACTGCTATTAAGTAGTAGTATTATAAACTATGGAATTCTATTCCATAGTTTTCTTTACTCTTTGTTTCTATTTTTTTCTTTTCATAGACTTTTTTTTTGTTCTGCCATCATCCCCACATTTTCTAATGGAAATTTAATGTACTGCAGCAGTCTTTCTTGCTGTGTTTTCATACAGCCTCTTCCTCATCTACAGTGCCAAGTGTTTTCATGTAGTATGTGGATACAAATGTGATCTGTGAAACTGACACTGATTACTGTTAGGAACTCAGGCTATCAATCTTATTTTTTTATCTGTGAAAATACAGTGTTGAAAATTATCCAGGAATAATTTTCAGTGTTTTGACATCTCCCAGTCCTTTTAGATGAATGCTGTAAAGAAGAACATACGTATAAAGATGAAGGTATTGAATTATGTGACAAAGATGAAACTCAGTGCACACAAGTGCAAGGTAATGCATGGTATCACAGCTATTTTTAAGGCAATTACAGAATAAAAATAAATTACAACTTTTCTGGAAACAAACATGGTTGTCAGTGTCAATGAAGTATATCCTCAATGTGGAAATACCATTTAAAGAAATGTTGGTATGCCAGGCATATGTTAGAAAAAGAGTATTCTAAACTATACACTATTGCCTAAATATGAAGTTTTATTTTGGCAACTAATCTCATATAGACCATAATACAAAAAGTAAAGATCAATTCTAAAAAAGTCTAGATGCATAGTTTCAAAAAGCTACAGATACTGTAATAAAATTAGAGCTATAAAAATTATTAGATCTATAAACCGAAGTTTTTTTAAATGGCATGTCTTAAATACATTGTACAACATTAAAAAAGGAGAAAAATAAAAAAGAACAGTACCACTTTACATAAAAGCAGTAAAATAACAAACTGTCTTGCTGGCTTTAAAAAGGTATTTCAAAAGCTCATTATACTAGTTATATAATAATTTATAATATCCAGTATTGTATTAGTAATATATAATACTGGATATTATACCCCTATGCACAACAAAGAATGAAATAGAAAACTTATTTTACAAGTTTTATTATATAATCTAGAAGCATTTCTGTACTTTCCTTCAGTATTGAGATAGAAAAGTTAAGCTTTCTACTCCAAGTTTACTTTGATATTACACAGTACTATGTTTTCTATTTTACCTCTTAGGTAGTTTTTGGATAATTTATAATCAATGTAATTACCAGGAAAGAAGAGATAATAAAAAGAATGATTCTAGGAAAGACTGAAAGATTACTGTGCAGACACTATGGGAAAAATTTGTTGCATTTGAACAGCATCTACACTGTGGTGGTAACCAGGCAAAAATCATGTAAGATAAACTGAAACATGAACTGTTTCTGACTAAGGACTTTTATATTATATAGTACTATTGCAGTTGTCACAGATTAGAAGACAACAAAGTTGTACCACAATCTAAATAAGAAGAATACAGCATACATTTCCGAACACATATTCTATGTTATTTTCTACTAAGATACTCAACTGAAATGTAAAGATTCAATGATGAAATGCTAGATTAAAGAAAACAATCTGAACAAATCATACCAAGGAAATTGTGAAAGGTCATGTTCTAATTATAAGAACACAGAGAGCTTTTTCTGCCTCCTTTCCAAAAGGTTTTCAATAATGTCCTTTCCAAATACTTACTGGAAAAGAAACCTGCTGTAGAATAAGTAGTGTCCTTAAATGGAAAAATTAACAAGTTAAGAGGAAAGAGGGAAAGACTAAACTATCCATTCTCACAGTAGACAGAGATCACTTACAGTACTACAAGGGATATGCAGTTAGGGGTCTGGAAAATGGCAGCAGACATCAGAGCTGAGAATTTAGGTATTTGAATGATGACTGTCAGGCATAAGGATGCGTGTCACAGTTAAGGACAACACAAGGGTCTCAGGGCTAAGCAACTGTGAAGAACAGCAAATGACATTCTATATACACATGATGTACACAGGAGAAAAACAATCGTAACTTCATACACAAAAATAATGGACTTTCACTATTATTGCACTCAGGAGTGTAAGTTTGTATTTTGATATCCATAAAACTGTTGGCTCAGTATTAACAAACTGAAAACCATATGTTACAAATTTCTAAGTAAAAAATACAAGATAGAAAGAGTATGACAGTGCATATGATGACATAAATAGTATGCCTGTGTTTAAACCGTATTCAGCTCTGGTCCCTTTGTCTTTGAAGAATGCTAGAAATGGAAAGGATTCAGAAGAGACCAAAACGACTGTTAAAACAATAGGCTGGCCTCTAATAAAGGAATTCACATAAGCTTACATGCCTCAAGATACAGAAATCACTTGAGCTAAATGTGTCTTCATGATTTTGCAGAAATCTGACAGGAAAGGGACTGATTCATCCTCTCTCCTAATACAAGAAGTTTCATTGAGTAAGTTCCAAAAATAAACAAAAGAACATGATGGTTCCTTTGCAAGTACTCATTAGTAAATAAGAGTTTCTGTCACCTTTGTAAACATTTCACTTTGTCACAAACTGGCTTGTAATGAGTGTATTTCTGAAGACTAAAATCTGCAGAAACTCATAGTAATGAAGAAGGCTTTAATCATGGATTTCAGCAGACTAATCCGCGCATGTATTCAACTTCATTGACACATATGCGATACAAATACCGAAGTTCAACACATGGTATTGCCCTTCCTGAACACTGAGGTTTTTCCTCATCAAAATATGCTATTAATATAATATACATATTATTATATATAAAATATACAATTATACAGCCTAAGTAAGCTATTATAGAAATACCATTTGTATTCTACACATTGTCACACTTTGTGTTAAAAACATAACACATGAAGTGTAATTTAAGGGATAATTATTCAGAACATTAGATTTCATTAATAAGTACAAGGTCACTGCAAAATTGATCAGGACAGACATTATGTCTTCTATGTTACTACACAAGAAAACAGAATTGAGGACTCAAAATATGTGTAACAGATCAAGATACCTGTAATGTAAGAGACAGAATGTAAAGTACGCACACAATGAACCCCAGCGCTATATGCACACAATGAATCCCAGAGTATACGTTCTTTTTTTATTTGTCTAGCAACAATTTTTTACTATCATGAAGCTCTCCTGCTCTCAAAGGAAGTTCAAACTATGTCATAATATTTTAAAATATAAACCAGTTTAATATATATAAAAAAATTAAAATTATGTAATTGCCAGAACAATAACAAAAATTTTTAAGTCAATATTAAGCAGGCAGGCTTACATAACTATACTCACACAAAAACCCAAATATATGATCTATAATATGCCATAACTGTTTGAAGTTAACTAAAAGCAAATGTGCATAAAGGCTTTTAAATGTGTTAAATATCCAGTACAATGACTACAAAGTTAAAGATGTGAATTTAAAATATGTTCTGGAGAACAGTTATGGTATATATATGTTTGTATACAGTCCATAAGTTAACAGTAACTTACACATAGCTAGAAATAATTTTTCAATGATATTTCACATCAAGTGCACTGACTTTAAAAGAAAATCTGATAATCATAAAAAAGTTTGCACAAAATTAAGTCATACAAAAGAACTGCTGATACCAGCATTTTAAATATTCTATTATATATGCAACTACTAATTTGCCAAAATTAAAAAAAAAAAAAAAGAAATTAGCACAGAACACTCTAAAGCAGCATTTGCATTTTAAAGCTAAGAAAGTTTGCTAAAACTTTGCATGGAAATGATCACAGACATCAATTCATAATAAAAATCCTAGTTAAAATATATCTTAGAGATAATTTACAATACTTTGTAAAAAAATAATAGATGCATGAGTCTACATTTTCTTTATTTAATAGATTACGAGACTTTTGTTCTGAAGTTTCATGATCTTTACAAAAATACATCCAACCAGCATTACATAATGATACAAACATTAGTCAACAATTGTTGTACATTTATCATCAAGACAGTTTACTTTAGGTTGAAACTCCTTGCTGAAAACAATAAACCTGATGTTGCCAAATCCTCCACAAGCATTCTCCTGTAGTCAACATACTTATTTACCAATAAATGTTCTCCTTCTCATACATGCACATAAGTTTCATGGGTCATATTCCTTATGGTCCTGCTGTGTCGATTACCTTAGCTACAATAAAGAATCTATAAACTCCATAATCTTAGCAAGCATATTTTAACTGCTGTTATAATTCCTACAGAATAAACATTATCCTTAGAAAGTGATTTTTACAAAATGAATACCATACTGTTTTTCAACTGCTTAAATGCCTTGCTACATAGCTTTGAATGGGCTGATGAAATAAAACTACACAAACATTATAGAGAGTGAAGCTAGTTTCACAAACGACAATCACTTAAATTATCTCAATAATTCAATAATGTTTTATTTCATGAACTCATAACAAACAACCAGGAGGATTTATCAATACTAAATGTTTATAATTCTATTTATTACAGCATTTCACAGCTAGGGAATTGACTATCTAGCATCTCAACTTCCCATTTCAAGTTTTAATGCTTAAACTATACTCATAGTGAGACTTCACGCTGGAGCAAAACCTTGATCTCCACAAAGTGAGTCTGATTTCTATGTTATGGATCTTAAATTATTTAATAAGCAGAATTTTTCTTAGTCTTATTTCTGCTAGTAATAATACAGTAATAATAATGAATAATACAGCTGAGAAAGCATTCTAGCCTGTTCATCCTGAAAAGACTTGCTCAATAAATATCAACAAATTCAGCCTTACTGAAAGTTGCAGAAATACTGCTCAGAACAGAATTTATAAAAAAAGTACCCTTTGCAGTTAATCTGTAATTTGTGTGATGAGCCTTAATTTGGGCTAGAGAACTATATTATTTTATTTTAATGTTTGAATCTTTAAAGTCATACTTGGTTTCAGGAACGATAGGTAGAAAGCAAACTTCAAAAGAAGCTTCTATGGGAATCTGATAAAATCGTTTCACAATGCCATCTGTCAGTAGAGTGCTCCCATAGTACTTCAAATATTTTGAAGTGGGATGAACAAATGCATTAGAAAGGAAGAAGTGCTCTTTCCGTTAAACTACAATGATTGTCAGTTAAACACATATAATTAGCATCTTACACTGCACCACACCAGACAGACTGCTAGAAAAGTTCTTAAATTAGTAAGGTACTGTCTAAAAGCAGAATGGGTTCTCTTTTTAAGACATTTCCATGTGTACCTTCCCCTCAATTTGAATGAAAACTCTACTATATCAACTAGCAACAAGCTCAAAGAGGAGACATACACACATTTTATTAAAACTCATATTAAAAACATCTGTTTCCTAATGTCTAGCTCTGTTTCATCTAAAAGTCTATCTTTTAACTATACAGAGTTTCCAACTTTTAATTGAAAGGAAAAACAAGTAAGAAAAAAAAGTATATCTCTAACACACAGGTGAACTGCAAATTTCAGAACAAATTATTAAATTTCTGAATTACGGGGTTTATTTTTACAATATTTTAAAATATAGTTATGCTAAAGTTATTTAATCTCACATTAAGAATGGATAGGCCTATTCTTTCATTGCAATCTTCTATAATATTATATACAAGGCAATTTATTTTTAAATGCAACCAACAATTTAGTCCAATACATATACATATTCATTAAGCCTGATCAATCTAATCAAAGATGTCCTTGGAAGTATTCTCAAGGAAGACATTAAATCAGCATAAAATGACTATTATAAGCGACACAGCAGAAGGAAAAAAGAGGTTACTGTATACTGAAACACTTCTTCAACACTATAAAAACTCAGTTTCTACATTTCTAGAAATACATTCTATGACCTTGAAAACAAAATTGCAATGTATGAAAACACAGAATAGAAACTATTTGTGTATATCAGATATTCAGATACAGATGCATTTCTGCACTAAACCTGAAATATACTTACAAATGTAAAAAGTACCTTTATTCTTAATGTGACTCGTACATTCAGCCTAAAACTGGAATGTTTGAACATGCGAATTTTCATCTGCTACAGTGAAAATGACTATCTTCTTTCATGTGCTGAGCACCCATTTTTCCCATTTGATTACAAGAGAGTTATTAACACACAAAACTCACCACAAAGCATAGCTTTCAGAAGAGTAGCATACTTCTCATATGTGATCATTAATACCTTAGGAAAGACACTTAAGCATTCTATAACCACAATATAACGATATTTAAAGTACATACACCAAGTGACCCTTATTATTGCGTCTTCTATACAATTACAGCAACAGGACAAAAATCCTGCAAATGGCAAAAAAGGGCAGCATGTTGACCTTTACACTCTAGCAGAAAAGAGATGGACCAAGACATCTAAAGCAAGAGGAGAAAAGAATCAGTGTTTAGAACAAAAGCAAATACACTTAATGACACATACTATTCAGTTTGTTTTTAAATTTGTGTGGTTTATTCTTTAAAATTAGGAAAGAAAAAGCAGTATTAACTCATAATTCATAAGGTACAGCATCTGTCCAGCTAGAATCCTTGGCACTTACAACTTCACATGAGGACAGGATTGTATGAACAGGATTGGAAAAGAATCTAAAAGTTCAGATGTGTTAAGAAGAACTTTCCTCATGCATGGAATTACACATAGTTTGGGGCAATTATAGTTATTAACAAGGGCCGTGAGTCAAATATGATAAAATTCTTTCTAGGGAAAAGAGCTCAAGTATAGAAAACTTCAATGAGCAGGAACAATACTTCGCATTTGAGAAGACATAGAATTAAAAAGCAATGAAATTGAAGTGATATCATCAGGGAAAGACCTTAGTCAAATGACCTTGGAAGCTGCTTTTTGAAGAAACAAAATTTAAGTATCTAGATAAGACACTGGTAACCTGTAAGAAGAACAAGCATTTGAATGTTTTTACAAACAGCAAAGTTTAGACACAAGCAATCTGAATTTTCATAGATAGGTTATGCAATTTGACACATAATTTACAGTCTTGTGAAGAAAAAATAATTTATCCACAGTAACCAAAAATAGGTAAGAAGGAAGTGTCTGTGAGGAAAACTGAGATCAGATTTAAAAAATAATCAAGTTGCAAGTATCTGTAAGAAGATGAATACAGTGAAGACAAGATGTCCTAGGAATCAAGGACAGAAAAACTAGGTATTTGATCCATCACAAGAAACAAAAAAACCCACAGTCCTGACCACATCAGTGTGTAAGATCACTTAAGTAAATAAAGAATTTTAGGAAGCAAATCTCTGGTACATAGACTGAAATGAGATGATGGCAGGCAACCTACCAAATACTATGATATATACGATAGATGGAGTCACAAATGAATAACAGTTTCTTGTAGTTGATCATGACTACAGAGCCATGCTCAGTAACTGAAATGCATGCGTACAAATTGCGTACATGTGCTACAGAAAGAACAGAGAGAGGGAGTGAGAAAAAGTAGAATCATACCACTTTAACAAGAGGAAATCACTAACTAATAGAACAAAAGCTGAAATGGACAAGCTCCAAAGAAAAGGAAGACAGGATTAACTCAGTATTGGTATACATCATGTACCCAATTATGTATATGGGATTGCTTTGTTCAAAATGCATTAAAAATGCAGAAAAAAAAACACGCTTATGCCTGCCAAATACAAAACAACATACAAACAAGCACTATTTCTGGGCATTGTAGGTAGGAGAAAAAAAATGAACTGCTACCTTCCATCTGATAGTACATTTATGAATCAGCAGAGAGAGTTCAATAAAAGGTTATACAGCTGACCATAGCTTTTCATGCTCATCTTAATGAATCATCTACAAATGCCAGCTACGTAAAGAAAAGAATAGCGGAAGAAACCAGTACCTTAAAAGACAGTTTCATGTTGTGTATCCATTTTTTAAAATCTATGATAAAAACCTAATCTTTGTGGTCTTTTTCACACTTACAGTAGTTTTGCCAAATGAGATTGGTATTACAACTGAAAATATGTTTTGTTAGTGTCACTGCCAACCTTAAGCCAGTACCTATACAAATAAAAAAATCCTTCAGGTTCTCCTTTGACATTACAAAACAGGAAAAGGAGAAGTACTTTCCTTCAAGCTACAAATGAAGTTTGATAAGCTATCATAAATTAGACAAAGGTAGTAACCTCAGGCAAAGAAAGGCAGAATTTTATTATTTTGCAAGGGTACTATTTTTTTCTTCTACCTATGTGCTACTTGTATCATTGTCAGAAAGAAATCACTGGAGTGAAAGCATCCGAGACTTATTTTTGTTTCTTGAATCTCATGTTAGCCAGTGAAATTTAATGTTAAAAACTAGTCAACCTTATTAAAAAGGAAAATTAATTTTATTACTGAGCCCACAAGAGCTCACGTAACGCTGTATGATGAAATATACAGTACAAAATTGTCACATTATCAGATGTGCACTGCTAACACTGATGAAAGCCTATTTAATCTGCTATATTTATTTTAATGTGGTTACTGATATGAGAAAAGTGGCATAAAAAGATGAAGAAATTAGACCATAAACTGTGAATAACATAATAGGATGATATAATATTAGAAGTAATTTCTCACAAGAATCCTGTGCTGAATTAGAGCAACTTTCCAGCGATATGCCATTTCCTTCCTGTGTACTCCATACTCCCTGAAAATATATAAAACGGAATGGGTTTTACAGTACCTGGAGTCATGTTAATGTTCAGTTACTCTCTAGGTTTTATGATTCCCTAAGAGCATACCACAGCCAGGAAGAAAAAATTCACCCTTATTTCACAAATAAATTTACTTTTTTACTGATTCTTCCCTGTAGGAGCCGTAATTGTAACTGTTATGCCACTGCAGACAAACCTGATGCTACCAAGATAGTCAATGAATGCGCTGGAACAACTGTCTGCAACTCACCCTGCACTGAAATACCTTTCAGCAACATCACATTGTTAAAAATAAAACTGAAAAATCTTTTTTTTAATGGTGAGACTCAAAATTGAACTACCTTTTCTCAGGCAGAAATATCAATGAGAAGGGTTAACTTAATTTTGGAGCAACCACACTTAAAGTACATGGAAGAAAATTCCGGCCTCATTTAAATCAACTGGATATCACTGACTTCAGAAATCTATTCTTCAAGCTAAACCCTAGAAAAACACTAGAACTGCACTGCACATAGTGTTGTCTGCTTATTATAAGACAGTATTTTAGGAAGCAACCTGCAAGCAACTCCAAAGTACCTTCTCCTTACATCTAAAAAGCAAAAAATTGTCAATGTATCCACAGAACATCCAGGAACGGTTGGCAGAAAATGAACTCTGAAAGTGTTTCCAAGGTCCAAATTTAACATTTTAGTATTTTTGTGTACCAATTTGGACTACAGAGACTTTAAATATCAGTACCTTTACAGGATGGGAATTACAGCTGCCTGCCGCACTCTCCTTCCCAGCAGTATCAGCCAAAGCTCACATTTCCAGTCTGTGATATCTGGTAAAAAATTGAATGGAATGCCACATCACTGCTCTGCAGATTTCTGAAGCTGAATTATCTGTTCTTTTTGCCTATCTAATCACTACACTCCTCATATGCTGTCTCTTCTCTTACAAGTATATCCAATTTGAACTAGTTCTCTCGTTTGAAAGTGCTAAGGTTTTTAGGCATGTATGGACTAATATGCTTCACAGCTCATGTTACAAACTAATGAATACCAGAAGAACTAACACTGTATTCAGATCTCTGGGAAAAAAAAAAAAACCAAAAAAAAAACCAAAAAAAAAACCAAAAAAAATGTTACCTTTGTTTTTAAACAAGTATACCTACAATATTCTTGCTAAAAAGAGAAATTGAAACCTTTAATAGAGACTCTTGAACAAGATGAACACCACTAAAAGCATTTGATTTGTTCATCTTACTAATTATTCATCCACTACAGAAGTATGTAGAGTATCAATGTATTAAGGGATATGTAGAGAAGTTAAAACAGAAGTTTAAACAGAGCTGCCAGAGGAGGACTTACAGGAAAAATTAGATTCCACAATGGAACATGACCCTTTAAAAGCAGAAGCCCTACAATATATCCCTGACAAAAATCGAGAAATAAAAATTACAACAATTTTTAGATTTGTATCTACAATCTTGAAATTATGTCACAAACACTACACTTAGCCTAAAGAATGCTTATAGGGGTTTAATTGTGCTTTAGAACCTATGTTTTGGCAGAACTTTTGATTTTAGTTTGTTTTTTTAATATGTAGAGGCAAAAAAAAATAACTGGTAGTTAAAAATAATTCTAATAAATATTGCAGGAAAGTGAATAACTAAGATTTACTTGTTTCAGCGTTCTCTGGGTAATGAACAAAAGCACCGTATACTAACAGTTACTACATGAACAATCAAATCATGAAGGGGAAAAATTTAAGAGCTATAGAAAAATCAGCATCAAGAATTTTCTTGTTAGTACTAGTTATGTTCCAACTAGACTTATGAATAAAAGCACAAGCTATATTTTATAGTCTAATCAAATCTAAATAGCCTCCGTGAAAACAATACAGAGTTAAAAAATAGGAAAAAAGATCTTTTTCAACAAAGTCACAAGCTCTTGTACACGTGTATGTTTTCTGATCCTGTAAATCTTATTTTCAAATATGTAATCAGTAGGTTTATCAGATTTTTTTTCAAACTTCAAAACTGCAAGAGGTGGCAACTGTCCAAGCATTACATCCATCCAGAAATACTACTGCTGTAACTGCAATAAAAACTCAGCTAGTCATGAGAAAAGGGAAATATTCAGAAAACTCATATTCATGTATCAAGGAAACAGATAAAATTATATAGCTTATTTTTTAGAAAGCATGTAGATAAAGTGAAACTATGTAGACTGCTGTATTTAAAGGAAGAGACCAAGATGGGCTTGGGATTTCTTCATTTCCAACAGCAGCTTTTGGACACTTCTGGTTTTGACAGTAAAGACAAAGGTCTTCTCAAAAGTTGCAGATAACATCTGTATTTCTTTTTAGGTATGATGGCACATACACGATAATTTTAGAGAAAAAGAGAAAAAAGTTATTGGGGAGTTATTTGAAGCACTTAAGTTTTTCAAAACTAAAATGTAACTGGATAGAAAATACTTCACTTTGTGCCAAGATTCTGTATATGCAGGTGGGAAAATACTCAAAAGCATTTCTTTTGCAAAGGAACTCCTACTTTAATATATAAACACATACATGCATATATTTTCATAGGCTGTTGGAAAGGCATTTCAGTAAACCTTTTTAAATTTCCTAAATTTGACAAGTTTGCTTAATGACAAAATTTAATTGCCTAGATTATCTAATTCTGGTTTTGTCAATTTTACAATTATCTTTAGTTAGAAGCAGAAACTTGAACAGTAGAAGTGAGTCTTCAAACAGCTGCTCAGTGTTCTGCAAGCAAAATGTAGTTACATGACAAACAGCTAACTTACTCTTCCAGAATCCTAGACATACAACCAAAATGTTCGCATTGCCTTAGAAAAAAAAGCCCTATGACTTGACGGTAATTTAAAAGGCAGTTTTATTTTACCTCTCTAATATGACAGGACATCCTCATTAGAACACTGCATGTTGTGGAACTAGATTTATGTCAGTGTTGCAAGAAAATGGTTTTAAAGATATATTAGCAACAACTTTCCCTTTAGTACTACATTGCATTGTAGCCTTCTGTTTTGAGTTAGAAATACTAGTGATTACATATTTTTACGCCTTTTACAACTACATCGTATATTGAAGACCTGAAGGAAAACAAACATTAACACTCTTATTCTCCTCCACAATAATACATTCTAAATACTAGTAAACAAGACATTGAGTTGAAAGCAAACTGAAACAAAAGGCACTTTTTTGTAAGCAACTACTACAACATGCCAATGACACAACAGTTGCTTTTCACATTAGAAAGAGCTTATACTTCAGTTGAAATATTATTTGGATAACAAAATCAAGAACTAATGTGCATCCATAAAGTACGTATCATATGCTTATACAAGACTGACCTTTGTAATATTTATTACCTCTATTCATTGTTAGACCACAAAGCTTTCATCTCCTGCTTTGGGAGAGAACAAAATTGTACTCCATAGCATATTTCAGAAGGAGAAAGTGCATACAAGCATGCACAATGCAGAGTAAAGTCAGAATAAACCAAAATGTCACTTGGGCAGATGCAACTATAAAGTAAGCAGAGAGGCTACCCAGCCCAAAATCCAAGTTGAGATACATATGGTGAGGGTGGCAACAGCAAGAACTTTGAAGCCTCACAAGGAGATCCTTGTCTAAGTCAGGATTTGGTGGCATAATCCTCTTCAGCTGCTCCAACTTTTATTTATTTTCTTTTTTTTTTTTAAGAGAGTCTAAATGTCTCTCCATAAAATAGCAACTGCTTGGCAAAGTGCATCCAAAGTAAGTGCTGCATCTCTGTGAAATTCACAACTAAGATTAAACTAAAAAAGATTTTTAAAAGGCCATAAAACAGAACTACAACTCCACTAACGTTAGCATATCACTACACACAGACTACTGCGTTTAGCAAATGAGCAAACTTTAAGCAGCATAAGCATTATAGCACATGAGAAAGCTGCAGATTTTAACATGAAGATCGGGAAATTGTTTGGTGTTTGGTTTTTTTTTTCCTTTTTCTAGTGACAGCCTGGCTGTCACGTTTTCTAGTGAGTAAACAGATCAGAAATTTTGCACAACTCACATGACCGTAAGCGTAGCAAGCCACCCCTGTTTGAGGGATGTTGAGAAAAGCCTTTCATTTAGTTAGTTTTTGAGTGCTATTAATGTGAGGAGATTAGGGGAAAACTATCTTGTTCAAAGTTTAAAAGACATATTGTACTCAGATCCCTGAAAATTACATAGTTTTGATTGCTGGGAACTGAGACTCAGCTTTCTCTAATGTTAGAGAAGTTTAATGAAATTTGAAAAATTGATTTTAACAAAAGCTGAATATATGGACTTCATCAAAACTAGACTGATGTTTTGACAACTTAACTATCTACAGTTTAACTCTAGTTAGTTTTGTACTAACTCTAGTACACAAAATTAAGAATTCCAACACAGGAGAAAATGACAACACCTGGAAGAAGGTAGAAATGTGATGAGCTAAAATATATTTTATTACGCTTCAGAAAATTCATTAGTAAGAAAGCATACTACCACCAGAAAGCATGCAACATACACTTATTATTCATGCTTATACATTTCTAAACATGTAAGAATACATAATTTTAATTCATATAAAGATTTAATAAAACTACTTTGAATTGTTATTACAATATTCTTGTTTTGATATATCTGTAGTTCATACTGATTTGTTATACCTGAAAAAAGTAACAGACAAAATCATTGTAAAAAAACCACACAATTTTCCATCAAATACTACGACAGCGTATTTCTCAGTATGCCTTACCTCATTCACACTAACCACAGGATTTTTTCCAAAGTATTAAAATAAGCAAGGTTCATACAAAAAAAAAAATAGATTTCCATTACACTGCATAAGCGAAAGTCAAATATAGTAAATTACTGCAATAGACATGAAGTTACTAGAAGTATATAAACACCGCTAACCTAAAATGAAAAAAGCCATGCTGCTGTTTAACCAAAGTTTAAACTATGGGCATTTCAGCTTTTAATAGTGTATGACTTAATATTGGATACCTCCATCTTTGCATATTTTTATTTACAATTTTACTGCATATACATCACAATAAAACAGGTCTGGAGAGTTCTTGCTCTGTTATTTTCTATTAGACAAAATAACTAAGAAACCATGAACATCTACCCACTAAAACCAGCTTCAATATTCTACTACATTGTAAATTTGTACTGTCATTAACCTACCATTAGCGGGTAAGGGCTGATCTTGTTGCAGTTCAAACTGAAATAGCTCAGACTTCTAAAGCTCTGAAGACTTCATTATTATGTATTATTAAATATTAAACGTTACCTAAGATACCTTCTCTAATCTGAAAAGCAGACATATCTTCTTAATTGGTTTATCTGGCATTTAGGTAACTTTCCAATTACCACAATTTGGTACCAGTGTACAATATCCAGCCTTCTTGTTATTAATATGGACAGTGAAGAGAAAGCTCAGGTACGAAATAACTATTTGGTTATTTGAGACTGAATGCTTACACAGCCTAGAAGACTGTCACTCCCAACTAGATTCAAGGTCATGTCCAAAGTAGAATGGGAAGAATCAGAATACCTTTAACAATTAACAATGCTTAATTGTCAAAAGAAGCATGGAGTTCTCTATGTCTCAAGGCTACAAAGTGAGTAATTGCGAAAAATGAATCGTAGATGGGCTGCTCAGTGTATCAGCCAATGATTACATGCAAGATAATTATGATCTTGTTACAAAGGCTACTGAAACTACAATTGATAATTAAATACTGTATTACAACCCTCTGAAGGACAACCTTGTCAATATTAGTTAATTCAGGAAATAAAGACATAGCATTGTGAATAAGCCTTTCTTTGTAAGCCGTAACTTACTTTACCTTTGAAAACAAAAATTAAAGTCTCAATAAATACACCTGCAAAATAGACTTGTTCAACATTAAACTACTTTATGAGGCAAGAAAAATACTAAACCATAACCGCACGAGACTTTGAAGGCACAGATATTGTAGTAATTGACATACTTCTGATGCATGAAAGTTAATTCAAGACAACCCAGTGTCAAGAGAGACATTATCAGAACTAGTATTTTGTTTCATATTAATGCAGCTTAAATCATGTCTGAAACGCTTCTTTGATGAGTTACGTAATATGTAACATACAAACACATAGAAAACTGAACGTATACTGCAAATGAACTTTCGTCAAGCCTACTGCAGAGTTCAACAGGAGAAGAATATACATATGCAACGAAGCTGAAAATAATTTTTTCAGATTGTTCTGAAGACACTCAGAAACTAAATGTGCTGTGAAAAATTGGCAAAATACTGTATTGCCTGCCCATCCAGTATTCCCACACACCTGATGTTTCACATTGTGAAATATAAACACAGTAGTTCTCCCAAAACAACAAAACAGAATAATTATTGCAAAATAATGATAACTTAAATTGGAGAAAACACATTCTCTTGTAAGAGCAAACATACAATTCTCAAGAGCCCTGTTTTCACCTTTAAGGTTACACCATGCACTAATCCTTAGCATTTGACAGACCATCATTAGGGACTGTAGTGATAGGATAAGGGGTAATGGGCTGGAAAGGACCTTAAGATCATCAAGCTCCAACCCCCCTGCCATGGGCAGGGACACCTCACAATAAACCCTATCACCCAAGGCCTCGTCCAACCTGGCCTTGAACACTGCCAGGGATGGAGCATTCACAACCTCCTTGGGCAACCTTTTCCAGTGCCTCACCAACCTAACAGGAAAGAATTTCCTCCTTATATCCAATTTAAACTTCCCCTCTTTAAGTTTTAACCCATTACCCCCTGTCCTATCACTACAGTCCCTAATGAAGAGTCCATTCCCAGCATCCCTGTATGCCCCCTTCAGATACTGGAAGGTTGCTATGAGGTCTCCACGCAGCCTTCTCTTCAAGTGTGGCAGACAAAATGAAGCCCCATAAATAAAACCCCACCCTTAATTCACTCTTGCTAACCTCACATCACAGATTCAAAACTAAAGTAAAATAGACCTGACAAATGATGGCCATTTCCATATAGTCGTATTTGGATAAAAAGAAATGAAGGAAACCTTAGATTTGGCTGTGTTTGTTGGTTTGGGTTTGTGGTGTTTTTTTTGTTTGTTTGTTTTGGTTTTGGTTTGGTTTTAAAAAAAAAACAAAGCACATAGTAACTCAACAGAGAAGAGGTTTGTCACTACTTAAGACAGCAACAAACAAAAAGGAAACAGAGGTAATAAAATTTTAGTCTTTAAAAACATAAGATTGTTAATTTTATATGATGAACCTATATTGCTTCTCTAAACTTCTGAAGCAGAAGTTGGGCTACTTAATGAAGAGCCTCAAGTGGCAATTCCTGTCTTGTTTTTAGATCCGATTAGATGATCGCAGCAAGATCCAAGACAACAGTAACTGAACTACTGTTTAGAGAGTAACTTGAGAATTCAAGTTAGTACTTGAGAATTCAAAGGGAATAGATCAAGTGCAAGTCTGACAGTCTGTCCTAGATAAAATTTCAAAATTAAGTCTTAGAAATCCTGTCCCTGTTTCGCTTATATGACTACCACTTCCATGCCATATTCATATGACTAAAACAGGGTTCCTCTTTATTTCTGTAAACACCAGAGCAGACATTGAGGTAATTTAGCTCAAAATATGTGATTATTCAAGCATCTAAAGCAATTATTTTCCCTAAAAGGTCAAAGATGGAGAGGCAAGACAGAATGACCTACTTAGGTAAAAATGCTAAAATTCAAGTTACCACGTAACCTTCCACAAAAGGAGAAATAATGTGTTTATAAATTAAACCTTTAGTATTTAAATACATTTTCATATGGCTTTACTGTGCCAATTAATAACAGAGCTTCTTAACAAAGAACCATTGGCATACCGCTATCGAGTCTAAATAAATTCTCAGTAATTATCAATGGCAATACAAAGGGAAGTATAACTTCAACATACCAAAGATTCAATTGATCAAAGCAGGACAAGTCAGCCAGAGAATGTAAGGACACTTTCAGACCTCTGTCATCACTCCAGAATACCAAATTAGTATAAATCCGCTCAGTATTTCTCGTGAGACATGGAAAACTTCTTACAATAAGATTTAAATCTCAAGTATAATTAATAAAATACAGAATATGTTGGTGCTGTTTCTCAAAGACACCTACAGAAATGTACAAATTATGTTGTACTGGCCTCAAAAGATAAACTGCTGAATTTCCTGCATCTATTTATCTCTGTGAAATCTTCCCCTCCTCCAGCTCAACAAATGACCGTAACTTTTCACAAATGTTATAAAAAGAGAAAAGTGTAAACGTCAAACTCTCAACAGTTAAAGGCAAAAGGCTTCTTAAGATTATACTATGGAACAAACACAGAAATCATACCATAGTGATTACACAGTTATGATTTTAAAATGGAAATGGAGAGTCCTAGCAAAACCCAAGCCATACGATACCATAAAAGTACCAAGTCAAAGTACTGACTCATTTCCCAAAACAGAGGCCCTCTGGAAGTTTTGTTTCACAATGGCCAGGCAGCCTTAATAACAACAGAGTTTATTTAAAACTTTTACATATCAATTTCTAAAATGGCAGTGGTGAATTATCACCCATTTTTCTGACCTCTTGTAAACTTTAGCTCCATTTCAGAGCTCAAGGTCTTGCTTAGCAACTCTGCAGGTGAAGTACAGATTTTAAATGCATCAATCACATGTTTGCTGCTACAATTTGGTAAGCTCTTAAAGCAACAGTAAAGAATCTTCAGAGAAAGTATGGTTTGGTTCAGAAAGACAGATGAGTGGCAGTGTATGGGGATGGAACAGAAAAGAGAGCTACTCTAGTAAAGATCAGTACTGTTATCTTTCCTCTTCCTTCATAAATTATATTGCACAGGTCTTCTACAGCTGTTCTGCCTCTTCTACAGCAGTTCTACTGTCACTATGTGACCTTGGCAGTAAGATTTAATCACTTCCTTTACGCTGTGATTTTCTGCATTTTTCATCAGCCATCTAATAAAATAGGCGCAGTTACTGCATGTAATCAGCAATAGATTAAGAATACAATATTGCCAGAAAGACTTCTTTATTTAATTCTTTGCCTGTAAAGGAAACAAATGATTTTCCTATTTTAAGCAGTGTAACAGCTTCTGAAAGTCTCCAGTGGGACTCTCTTAACAGCAAGCTTCTTCAAATAGCTGTGCACCTATAGTCCATTCACTTTATGAACAAACATGCAACATCTACCCTAGAGGATGAAAGCTTTTAACCTATTCTTTTTAAGTTATCTGAGACTACATGTACAGTATGAGGGCTTTGCCATGTTTTAATTGGAACGGATTGGGGAAAGCTTATTCTACGGAACCAGTACTGTTCAGACTATAGTTTCAATCCACATTTTTAATTAAAATGTTACGTTTTATCATATGTTCTGTCCCTCCTCAAAGCCAATTTTTAGAATGGAAACTGATGCAAGAACCGTGTCCTTGTAGCCTAGTAAAATTATCCATTATCCTGAAAGCATTAACCAGTAACACTGTTTTTTATAATTACTGAAGACTACATTTAGAAATGTTATCTATACACTACTACAAGTCAACTAATGGGATCAAAATTACACATGAACATACACTAACTCTTGTCTTTCTATAAAACTACATATTCCATATGCATATTTTAAATAGGAACATACAGTAAATGTGTAAGAAAAACCAATATGATAATTTAAAGATTCTTTCTACATATGCATATCATTTAAAACCAGGAAAATAAAGACATAAAACTAAGATTTGAATTTTTTACTCAACTTCATCACAGCTAAATACAAGAATGCATATTATTGTCTTTCATTTTGAAAACTTAGCTATGAGAAAAAAATAAACATAAGTTCATAAAATTAGCCACTATAACAGTAAAGATTTCTGTACCAAATAAAAGATAAGGACATATCTGCTCAACATAATAAATCTAACTCTAAATCAGAACAGCATCCCATCCAGCACATGCATCCATGTGTATCAAAAGAATGCAAGTCAGGACACATGCAAATTGCAAAAGTGTAAAGGAAAAAGTAAATAATCAGTAATTACTGAAAACGCTAAATTCTAAACACAGCATGCTATCACTTAAAACTACACATTAATGTATCTACGTTAATGTCAAACCAAATCAACACTACCAGCAAATGCCAGATCATTTATCACTGAGTGCGTATAAGCATTTTTTCATGCTGCTTATATAAAAAACAGTTAATACAGGACTGAAACAGATGAGCCTACGGACTCTACACATGGTCCAAAAGCAAAATTATCAAGACAAACAAATAGGTCCAAGGTATCATTCAAGTGATTTTTCATATACAATGAATTTCTTCTGACTTGCAAATTATTCCTTGAAATCATCAATAAAATACCATGAAGATCCTCTATACAATATCACTTCAATAAAATCAGTCTTTCAAATTAAGATCCCACTGTCTGCTCTCATTTTGAATATAGGATTGTGAGGGGAGAGGCTACTGTTTATTCCCACAAATTCACACAAGTGTTTGTACTATCTCAAAAAAAAACCAAAATAAATTATATAAGGGTTTTGTTTAAAAAAAAAAAATAAAAATATCTTAATAGCAATAAATTGACTCCCATTGCCTGACAGAATCCTAAACCATCAACATTAAAGCAGTCATGGCTTTATTGATGTTGCACTCCATATTCAGTGCAAGAGACTAATAATGTAGTTCTATAAGCATAAGAATCTAGCTCCTACTGAAATCACATGAAAGGTTCTCATTAGTCGAACAAGAATGGGATATAAATGCACTTGTGCAAAATCAGAGTTAATTCTTAATGAAAACAAGAACGTAGATAAAGGATGGGAAAATTTAATTGCATGCACCTAAAAAAACAAGGTGAGCTAAATATTAAGATATTTAAAAAGGCATTATCTGTGCTAAGTATTTAAATAAAATTAACACCAGATACATAAAATATAAACCAACTTCAGTATTTATTTACAATCTCAGGCCATTATTTGTACAGAAAAAAACCACATTGATTTCCTTAAGTGAACAGTTCTTTTGAAAGGGAGATGTGTTAGACAACTGATATTTCAATTTTGAGCCTTATGCCCTCATACTAATATTCAAATATTAAAATTATTTGTGAAACTGATGAAAGTACAATAGCAAAAAATCTCAGTGCCCAGAATTCTAGTCATTTTAGCTCCTTCTTAAAAGTGTCTTACAAATTTATTACAAATGACTCTTTGATCTTGGGATTTGATGAATAGTTTACAGAAATTAGCTAAAAATAAGTCAATGTTAAAAGGTAGGGTTGACAGTTCTTTCATGGTCCCAGAAAACGTAGAGGAAGTTGGCAGGATCAGCTCAGCTCCATTGTGCTCCTGAAAAATATAAAATACCAGTGTCTACTGGATCATTGGGTCCTTAGTACTCTTGTACTAGTTATGAAAAAGATCTTGGTGATGACCGTAATGGTGTTGTAAAATATGGAGTAAGACATGTTTGTCAGCAGGTGTGATCTTTCCTTTTTAAGGTTTCATGCCTTCAATGCACTCTATTTATAAATTAAGGGTAAAAAGTGCTTTGCATTATATTAGGACCTCACATTTGGGCACTATTACATAAACAGAAAAATGTTAAGAAAAACTGAAGTGAATTTAAACAAAAAAAGTGAACTGTATACACTATTCCATTCCATTTTAACCTAATGAAATTACATTTTAAATGTTACTTTCACATACATGCTAGCAATATCTAACTGAAACTGAGGTTGAGATCGTCCAAAAGGCTCATAAAAACTCTTCCCTCACATTGCAATCAGTAGGGTGATTCCTTTGATGTCAGTAAATACAAGTTTAATAAAAATACAAAGCACTGGCATATCACTATTAATATCTATATACGTTAACTAAACCAGGACTTCAAAATAACAAAGGAAAACTAGAAAGGGAAGCTGGACCTGACACCATTAGAAGCCCTGCTAGACAAGACCTCTTACAAGTGGAATCACAGCTGAAATATATCAGCATGACAGAAGTAAAAGACTGCCAAAAAACTTTGGCTTAGAAAAAGGATTCTAGAATAAAATTTAAAATCAAATAAAAAAACAAATGAGTAATTCTAAAGAGCAAACTCAGAATACTGTACCTGCTCAGCTACCATCAAAACAACAAAAGTGCTGCTGTACACAGGAACACAAAGATTTAATAAATTTGTTACTTATCAGCAGTTTCCTAGGGATGACCATCTGTATTCCATTTACTTAAAACCAGTCAAATTTAGGTAGTGACATAAAAAAATTTTACCTAAGCTTCAACAGATTTTTAAAGTATTTTAAACCTGTAAAAATGGATACATAGTTTGCTCTGTAACATAGTAGTTGTTACATGACACAGTGCCTATTAAAAGCAAAAAAAAATATTTTCATACATACCTCACTGCTCAATAAAACATATATATGTCTATATCCCGTTAAGATACTCAACTGGACCACTGTGTTTTCCCTGATCAATAGTGAAAATCAGGCAGATATACCAAGCAAAATGAAAAATAATTTTAAATATTGATATTGAACTTAGAATTTGAGCTACCTCATTTTCTCAACCAGCACTAAAAGAGTCATGTATAATTATCTCAAGATCCAAATTTTGCTTTAAATTAAGTTTTACTATTGCATAAAAATGCACCATGCTTCAGCTCTGTCTACCAAACAAGATGCGCTAATCCAACATCTCTTCACAGTGCACCAACACAGCTACTACAATGAATAAATTTCTCAATATGTAAAATAAATTCCAGAGCTCGTATATTATTTCTGCACTTCCTTTTTCAGTACCTGTCATGGAAATGCTAACAGGTAGATAACAAAAAAGTTTATTAGAGGCTGCAAACCTAATTCACAATCCACTGTCAACTTTCTATTTACCAACTGCAAACAAATACATTAGCAGAATAAAAAGTTGCACTGCATATAAGAATTTCTTACGTTTGTGAAAGTCTTTCAACTCTGAAAGGAAAAAGAGTGCAATTTCTAATGTCCAGGTCCTCAACATAACTGAAAAAAAAAGGACTAACAATAAAACCAGAAGATTTAAGAATTAGATCACGCTCAAATTTCATTCTATTGGGAAAGCAAAGCAACAGAGTTTGATTTTTCAACATCCACAAGCATCAGACCGAGTGAAAACTTCACCCCCACTACAGTAATAACTAACATATCAAAAGAGTTAACTTTCTACCCTGTAAAATAGTTGTGGCACAGTTTAACAGCTTTAGTGGTGTACCTCAAATAACTAGTGGCAAGTACAAATAACTGAGAACGACTTTCTGAAATAACTTCTTGAGGAGGAAAAGCAAACAAAAAAAAAAAAAAAACAAAAGAAAAACAAAACCACCAACAACAAACAAAAAAACCTCACTGAGCCAGTTTTAAATCAAAGATAGCAAAACTCATATGGAGGCTAATTACTGATTGTTAGAACTTACTCAGCCCATAACCTTTACTTTTAATGCACTGACAGAAAACCAGCTACAGACTGCATTAATCATTCTGCCAAACTATTTCCAGCTACTGTCAAGGAGCTCCAGTTCCTTCTTTGTTCTGTGACCTGAGTATCATGATACAGGGCAACTGGCTCTACATGTCTCTGCCTGAACTGAGGGGTTGGACAAGATGACCTCCAGAGGTCCCTTCTAACATCAGTTATTCGGTAATACTGTAAATAGGGCTATATGTCAATCTTCACAACAGTTACTAAAATAGAACAAAATAGTATCAATAAGGCTAATAGCAATTCTTACTACATAAGTTGCCAAACTCCGTATCTCCATCTGATTGAATTTGATTTCGTTAGCACAAGTAAATATTTCTGTTTACAAGTTAGGCTAAGAACTAGCAAGGCACTTACACAAAAGACATAAATAAAAGTCCCTATCTGACAAAGACAACTGAAACAGATTTGAGCTTATATATAAAAATGTAACACCTTTATTTCTTAACTTTGCATCTCCATCTTAAATTAGCAGGGGGGAACAGAGGGTACATACAGGGGAGTTAAGCTGACTAAAGGAGGAATAGGGTAAGGAACAAATTAGTGACGGAAACATGACTGCACTGAGATAGACCTCTCACATACATCTTTACCTGGTATAAAAGAAGGAAAAAGATATCAAAATGTCCAAGGAAAAAAAGAATTTCACTTTAAAATGAAAAGCTACGCGATTCATGGTGATAGTGATCCAGCACTAACAATCAAACTCTCCCATGATTTTTCCAAAGAAATAGCAGCATTTCTCATGATGCAGCACAGCTTTATCCTATCCTGGTGAAAACAATTTTTTTTGTTCTTAAGATAAAAGAAAGTGTTCTGTCTTCCTAAAGTGTTATATCTTCCTCTCCTATTTGGTTTTATACAGAAATTTTAATTTAATTGGAAATCATATGTACTGTGATATATATCACATTATTCTAAGATAAATGACTGAATTACTGGTTTTATATGTAAAAGAGCTAGCTAACCACCAAACGTATGGTCATTCACACATCAAAGGTGGTCTGTTAAAAATGTAAAGAAAGCCATAGACTTCTTTAAGCACTCAGACCATACTGAAACACTGGAATTGTACTACAGATGATTCCTAGAAGATTTTTATTTAAATAGTCAACCAAATTATGAGAAATTTTTGCAACACTGCAACAACACTACATTGCATCTAACACACACACAAAAAAAGTTGTATTAGCAGAAAACTATGTAATTTCAATAAAATACAGGTCAAGCAGAGTATACATATGGATGGCATAAGAGGATTTTTAATTTCTACTGCTATATATATATTTTAAAAATAGTGAACAGAAACTTATCAGGACAATCTTCATATTGCACCATTACTCGCAACACATTTTCTAATTGCTTTTATCAGGGTCCCAAAGATATTATGACTGCAAATGAACAGTCAGTCACACTCAAGAGAAACTGTATTGAAGACAAAGAAAAAACAGTAAGATTTTAGTAATAAAAAAGACCATACAGGAACAGCACAGAACACTTCCTGTTGGTCACAATCATAAGATTAACATGCTGTCATCCATTGTTGAACTTCTTTATATGATAAAATAATATGATAAGCATGAAATACATTCATATCCAGAATTTGGTAGATACAGTAGTATGCTTTAAGATGAGAAAGAGTAGGCAAAGACTACACCCAGTTATGACCACACATCAAACTATCAGGGACACTTTTTTTTACTTTTTTTTTTATGCATTTCTATTTCAGGTACTTAGTAATGAAACAACACTTCATAATTAATTATCTTTGACAATTACCCAGGTTACTCCTTCTGAAAAATCATCTGTACCACACAAGATGCACCAAAGTACAATAACCACAACTACAAAAGGGATAAAGAGCACTTTACTGTCCTGTGTGAGAAAACAGATTGACTTCCTACAGAACAGTCATGGTACTATTTCTTTCATGGGCCAACAGATAGAAAGGATGTAGAAGAAAGAGGGAGCCAAAGTAAGTTTTTCAGTGCCCACAGAGGACATTTCATATTTATCAGGTAAGCATTTCTTAAGACCCTTGTTACTTTTCATAGCTTCTGAAGATACATAACTTTTACACAGTTTCAAAAATAAAGACATGATGATGAAGTATTTCTCCGTCAAGCTTACCTTAGTTTTAAGGTTGTCCAGAGTTAAACTGTGTGCACAGAGCATAAAGAATTTAGAGCCTCAACAAAACTGGTTCAGATGGTCTCACATATGATCTCTCTCAAGGTATGAGGAACAGCAATGAAAAAAGGGTATTTATAAAAATAATAGTGAATCCAGGCAAACATCTTTGTCTGTAAGAGTAGCATAGCCAATATTCCACCTATTTTTGCCTGGGAAATTGCTCTGCTAAATTCATTAACATCTAGGACCTTATCAAGTTGGTTGGTTCTAGCCTCAGTAGTAGGCAATGGTAAACAAGACAGGAATCTTTCCGCTGTCATCTTCTAAAATTTTGCAAAATAATTTAACCTTGCACTTTAAAATCTCTGCTAAGACTCAAATTCTATGAAAAAGTATCAGATTATACAGATTCTGTTGACTTCTCCAAATAGCAAAATCTAAGCCATAAACTTTAAAAGTCAATTTGGGAAAAAAGAAAACAAGGACCCACAGCAAACAAACAAACAAAAAAAATCCCAACACCCCACAAACACTATATATATTATTTACATATATATATTTATATTTATATTGCTAAATAATTACCAAGCAAAGTGTCAAGAGCTGCTTTATTTAACAGCTCTTTCTGTTTAACAGCAACTTGAGACTTCGAGTTACACTAACCTAGGATACATATTTTAAACAACTGGGGTTGGAAGATGAGGGTTAATAATCAAGTAAACCGAAACATTACATGCCTCCCATTAATTCCCTATAACTTAGAACTATTCTAAACGGTTCTCATTAATACATAAGTGCAGAAATCTGAGGGGAAACTGCCAACAGGATGACTCTTCATCTGTGACTTAAAAAAATGAGAATTTTTTTAAACATGTTAGAAAATTATAGTGGTGACTACCACAAACATTTGGAAAAAAAAAAAAGGAAAAAATCTTCCAATCACTTCCAATATAAAGGCAAATTATATCATTTTAGGATGACTCCTTAATATTCATTATAATGTATGGCTCACTGAGACTAAAATCAAATCACTGTGTAAGAGAGATAGGTTTTCTATTCTCCTGCATTAACAGCAAGGCAAGGTGGGAGGCCAAGCTACATAAAATTAAGAGAACACCTTACTTTTCACAGTACGTAAAGGAGATAAAATTCAGCATAGTTTTAAACACAGAAAGACAAATACACATAGTCCAAATTAAAATGAGAAAAGTTCCTGTTGACAACTTTTGACTGTGCTTAACAATCAACTATTAACAGCTGTATAGAAGGCTCTTCCAATAAGTAATGTTAGAACAGGAATACTAAAAAACTGCAAAAACCTTAACAGAGTTCTGTTGTTTGGCCACCTACGAACAACCTGTTTGCCCATACTAGTTCTTTCTAGAAAGTATACCCTAAAAAAAAGGCAAGAAAAAAATTATGTTTACTATTGCTGACTTTTTTAACCTGTAAATCAAACATATTGCTAACAGTTAAAATCTAGCACACAGGCTATGTAAGAAATAAATCTAGCTGTGTAACTAGCTATACTTGCTTTTAACACATACAGGAGGCATTTCCAGTTGCTAGGATATTATATAGTATATTAAATTACATGTAAACATCCTCACAGATTTGGTATACAGGGTGTGTCATAACATTCAAGAAGAGTAAAAGCTTTATACATAATGCTGTATTCAGAAAAATAATTCTGCATAACGGTTGGATTTATTCAATATACACTTTTAAAACTTCCAAAAGCAATTAAAAAAACAAACACCACAACAAAACTAGCCATAAGCATTTAAAAGTAAGCATCAGACAAAAGTATCCTATTTAGATAGCGATTCTCCTCTTACTCCCCCTCGGCTGCTGAGTGTCTGCCTGTTGCCTGAAGATCTAACACAAATAGAAATCTCTCACTACAATTAGGTCAGAAATTGATCACTTGACTTTCTACTGATCACTCATTTCCTTCAAGACACCTAATCCATTTCTGAAACTACTTATAGTTTAACACTGTAAGGTATAGGTTTCCTTCCTTAGTTGATTCATTTAGACTCCTCTTGTACACAAGACCTAAACTCTACAATCCCATTTCTTCATTTTCTAGTTAATTTTAATGGTTTTAGAATTACTTCAATAATTCCTCAATTTTAGAGGACTCCAAAATTATACTCTAAATACTTGCATCAAAACTTGGATTATGTGTTTGTCTATAATCTGTGCTAGAAACAGTAAGAGGCCTCTGGAAATCTGTAAGAAGCAGTAGCCAGATACTGCAATTCTTAAATTTTTCCCAATCCATTTATCTTGTTTAAACTCTCCAAATCAAAGTACCAAATCTAACAAAACCTGAGATAACGAGTAATGCACTTGAGTTCCTAAGCCAACCATCATCTACCCAGATATATCTCGGCTTCACTTAAGGGTTGGATCACATGCTCACTACAATTAATTAATTTTCAAGCTTCCATGGAATAAGTTCTCTCAGAAATTACAGGCTCTTTAGAAAAGACAGGCCCCAGCAGACGAGGAGGGGGAGTTGCTATTTATGTTAGTGATAGGCTGGAGAGTACGGAACTCTGTCTGGGGACAGGTGATCATTTAACAGAGTTTGTGGGTCATGGCTAAAGGGAGAACAGTGATGGGGGACATTACTGTGGGGATCTCTTACAGACCACCTGATCAAGAGGACTCTCTGGACAAATGGCTTTATAAACAGACAGGAAAAGCCCCACACTCTCACAGGCCCTTGTCCTCATGGGTGACTTCAACCACCCTGACATCTGTTGGAGGGATGGTACAGCCTGGCACAAGCAATCCAGGAAGTTCCTTGATCGTGTGGAAGACAACTTCCATGGAGCTGACAGGGGGAGGTGCCATGCTTGACCTCGTGCTCACCAACAGGGAAGGGCTGCTTGGAAATGTGATGCTCCAGGGCAGCCTTGGTTGTAGTGTTCATGTGATGGTCAAGTTCGAAATCCTCAGGACACTAAGAAGAGCGTGCAGCAAGCTCACTGCCCTGGACTTCAAGAGAGGAGACTCTGGCCTCTTCAGGCACCTGCTTAGTAAGGTTCCATGGGATACAGCCCTAGAGGGCAGGGGGCCCAAGACTGTTGGTTGATATTCAAGGATCACCTACTGCAAGCTCAGGAGTGTTGCATCCCAACTAGAAGGAAGTGCAGCAGGAGGGCCAGGAGACCTCCTTGGATGGATAAGGAGCTCCTGAGGAAATTTCAAATGAAAAAAGAGGCTTATACAAGGTGGAAGCTAGGACATGCGGCCTGGAAAGAATACAGGGATGTTGTCTGGGAAGCTAGAGACCAGGTTAGGAGAGCTAAGGACCAGTTAGACTTAAACTTGGCTAGAGAAGTGAAAGATAACAGGAAGGGATTCTATAGGCACACTGCAAATAAAACACAAACTAGGGACAATGCGGGCCCTCTCTGGAAACTATCAGGAGAATTGGCTACCCAGGATTTGGAGAAGGCTAAGGTTCTCAATGACTTCTTCGCTTCAGCTGTCACTGCAAATGCTCTGACCGCACCATCCAAGTCTTGGAAGGCAGACGCAGGGACTGTGAGAATGAAGACCTTGGGCCCACTGTATGAGAGGATCTGGTTCAAGAACATCTTAAGAACCTGAACGTACACAAGTCCATGGGTCCTAATGAAATCCATCCACGGGTTCCAAAGGGGCAGGCAAACGAAGCTGCTAAGCCACTCACCATCATATTTGAAAAATCATCGCAGGCAAGTGAAGTTCATGACGACTGGAAAAAGGGAAATATAAAAAAGGGGAAAATGGATGACCTGGGGAATTACAGACCAGTCAGTCTCACCTCTGTGCCTGGCAAAATCTTGGAGCACATTCTCCTGGAAGGCATGCTAAGGCACATGAAAAACAACAAGGTGCTTGGTGACAGCCAGCATGCCTTCACTAAGGGAAAATCCTGCCAGACCAATTTGGTGGCCTTCTATGGTGGGGCTATGGAACTGACAGACAGGGATAGAGCAGTTGATGTCATCTACCTGGACTTGTGAAAAGCATTCGACACTGTCCCATATGACATCCTTGTCTCTAAATTGGGGAGATATCAATTTGATAAGTGGACCACTCAGTGGATAAGGAACAGGCTGAATGGCTGCCTGCAAAGAGTTGTGGTCAATGGCTCAATGTCCGGCTGGAGACCAGTAACGAGTGGTGTCCCTCAGGGACCAGTGTTGGGACTAGTCTTGTTCAACATCTTTGTTGGTGTTATGGACAGTGGGATTGAGTGCACCCTCACCAAGTCTGCCAATGACACCAAGCTGTGTGGTTCGGTTGATACGCTGAAGGGAAGGAATGCCATCCAGAGGGACCTCAACATGCTTGTGAGGAGGGCTGATGCCAACATCATGAAGTTTAATCATGACAAGTGCAAGGCCCTACACCTGGGTAGGAGCAATCCCAGTCACAGCTAGAGGCTGGGCAAAGAAGAGATTCAGAACAGCCCTGCGGAGAAGGACTTAGGGGTGTTAGTCGATGAGAAAATTAAAACAAGCCGGCTTCAATGTGCGCTCGCAGCCCAAAAAGCCAACCCTATCCTGGGCTGCGTCAAAAGGAGTGTGACCAGAAGGCTGAAGGAGGTGATCCCGACACACCTCTCATGAGACCTCACCTGGATTACCATACGCAGTTCTGGTGCCCTCAACATAAAAAGGACATGGAAATGTTGGAAAAAGGCCAGAGGAAAGCTACAAGGATGATCAGGGGCCTGGAGCACCCCCCGTACGAAGACAGGCTGAGAATGCTGGGACTGTTCAGCCCAGATAAAAGAAGGCTGTGCGGAGACCCCATAGCAACCTTCCAGTATCTGAAGAGGGCCTATAAGGATGCTGGGGAAGGACTCTACATTAGAGACTGCAGTGACAGGACAAGGGATAACGGGTTCAAACTTAAACAGGGAAAGTTTAGATTGGATCTAAGAGGGAAGTTCTTTACTGTGAGTGTGGTGAGGCAATGGAATACAGCAGGGGGGTTGGAACTAGATGATCTTAAGGTCCTTTCCAAACCTAACTATTCTATGATTCTAAAACAAACAAACAAACAAACAAAAAAAAGGCCAAATGGGACTATGACCAACTCAATTAGGGTTCCCAGTACATATTATCAGGCAACTAAAACTCCTCATCTTCCAAGTTATACATTTTAGAGATAGCTGTATTACTCAGACAAAAGCATAGTACGTTTTTTTTCTCCCCTCAGCAAACACAGTCCTTTACCATAACATAAAATTCTATATACAGGATAGTACAAGAAGTCATCATCTGCTTAAATCCTGGTAATTAAACTGAGAACACTTTCTAGTAATTGATGGACACCACTTGACCCTTGTGATGCAAGTGTCTGGCCAATACACTACATCCCTAAAGCTGAATATTATTATTTTTCTAAGCCATTAATCAGCATCTCCATGACCTCTCAATTTAATAGTTGCACTTATCCTTACCAGGATAAGTAAAAAAAAAATGAAAGAAATGCTACATTAGACTACAGATGGCCACAAACTGAGTTTATGTTTCAGCATTTCACTTTTAGCTGGCTTTACACTACAGTGGAGTAAAAACCTGTAATATAAAATTCTATAAAAACACAAACTCCTTCACGAATCCTTGTTGTTCAGTATGAATGTAACATCCAAAAAAAAGCTACAATCCAACAATTAAGTTGACTAAAAAGGCAATTCTCTTTAACTTCGTAAGGAAAGACAGAATACATGACTACCATGGGGTGTTTTTTAAGAAGACACCATCTGAACTAGTTACAGGGTAAGCAACTTACCTGTATGATATAATGACACAGAATAAGCAGCAGTTAGAATGTGAATTAAAAGCTGTTTTGCAAGGGAGATGGAAGAAGAGATATAACTTACCTGAAAACTAAAAAGTTTACAAATGCGTATTCAAAGGAAACAGCCCTTATGCAGGTCTAGTAAAACAAACAAAAAAAAAAACAACAAAACCCCACAGACTTAGATGCTTTTTTACGTCCACCTTTAGAAAAGATTTCTTACTGAACATCATGAAATAATTTCAGCTGCAAACTAAATTACATTACACTAGGAATCTCAAACTCTATCAAAGTGGGTAAAACTGCTTTTAAAACATGTCTTTTAAACCATGAACACCTGTAACTTAGTAAAATTTGGTTTAGTGTAACTGTAGTCATCGAACAGTCACATTTCTGTATGAAAACCTAGGATTTTCACTGTCAATTACATGACCTGTTATGAATTCGTTAGAATGCAGCTGTTTCTCTGTTATTACTGATTCTTAGAATATGGCATAGATATTTACTATGATTTTACAGGAAAAAATGTTAATAAAAACATTTATTGTTGATATTAATGTGAATTTTTTGCTGATAAGTCAAATATTTCTACATTTGAGCAGATACCTGTCCTAATTACATTAATACCCTTACATTGCATTAATACATTAAAAACCAGCCTTTAATACATATTCACATGTATTTTTCAAAAATATATTCAAAGGTATGAAATACAACCACCTTTTCATATTGTTACAGAAAAAAAAATTAAAGTTTACATTAAAGATACATACCTTTAACTGTTTGGGTTTTTTTCTAAAAAAAGACATGATCGAATGAAAAACTTTTATGTAGTCATTCTAGTAATTTGCAGTAATTGTAGAATTTGTAGTAAAAATTAAAGCCAAGATAAATTGTTGAATTGTTATCCCAACTCCAAGGCTTATTCATACAAGTTTATGAACCAGACAATGCTTCATTTCATCTATACTGCTCTATAATACTTTGCATATATACTGCATTATTACCCAACTTAAAAACAGAAAGACTAACACATTTAATCAGAGGCAGTACTATAAAAATTACCACGCCCACTTACTCATTTATAATGGACTGCTGCTTAACTCATACAGAACAGGCATAAAAAATAATAAAAAAAAAATCCAAACCAGAAATGAAAATAAAAATAAAAAAAAATTGTCTTGCGTGATGTCTTACTGCAAAGACAGTTTCCAGTAAGAAAATGAAAATATGCGAACTTCTTGGGAAAAGCATTGCATCAAACCTTGCCAGCTTTAGTTCAAATAGACAGGAGCAACAGGCATAACCAAGATATAAAAGACATCTTAACTGTTGTAGAACTAGCTTAAGCACCTTTTACGAGTAGGAGAATATCTAATATCTGCTTTGACTAATAAAGGAAAAAAGCTACTGTTTTTTTCCCTACACGTGTATTAGTCATTTATCAAGAAAAAAAAATCATATAGTAGGTCTTACCTAAATTCTATTTTGCAATGAAAATATACCAACAAATAAACAACTACCAAGTAACACATCAATCTTTTATTCGCAGAACTAGTTATATATCGATAAATCGTGAAAGCTCCTAATGTGTTTATATTCTTATCCCTTAAAAATGTCAGATTTATGACATACTAGTGGCAAAACAAAACAAACAAAAAAAAAACCCACCAAAAAAAAAAACAAAAAAACAACCACAAACCATACCAAAGAAAAAACATTTCCGGTACAACATCTGGGATTTCAGGTATTTAAAGCAATGAAGATGGTTAACCAGGAGCTTAGAGGATGCTAGAGCAGGGCTCTCAAATTTATTACCATCAGCACTAACAGAATGGTTTGTAGGATATAAATGCTGTGGAAGCTACTATTTTGCAGGGACATTCACATATAGAATAGAAAGTCCTGCCTGATATTTTGCAAAGCTGAAAAATAAGCACAGAACAAGGAAGTGAAGCTACACAAATATTTCTCCTTAAAAACAGATTTATTCTTCCCACTGAGACAAAGTAGACAAGAGGAAAAAAGAAAGCATGTACAAGGGTGCAGGGGGGAGAGAGGAAAGGGGAGGGGAGGAAAAAAAAGGTGGTGGCAGCATTTAACCATGTTAATGAGAGCTATGATTTGAACATATTTTATATTACATAGTAATAAATACTAAGTACTTGGAAAAAAATGCTGTAAAAACATATCAAATTCAAAATTTGAGACTTTTGATCTTAATCCCTCTGGGCCTCATTTCCCTATTTATGAAACGATAATATTAATGCTTCAACCTCAAATACTCCATAAGGACCACAACAAAATTAGCAATTCTTGTTTTCAGAGTAAAAGTGACATAAAGTAACATGAATTAAGTAATTCATGCAGCTGGTTGCCTGACAATGATTAAACACTATATATTGAGTAGGTGGTCAGCAGATGACCAGAGATCATTCTTTATATTAAGGTCCCAAAGTCCTGTGTTTATAACAGAACATGATAAACCAATGAATGCATTTGTCACAATGAATATAGTGGGTAGTACAGACATTTCCTAATTTCAAAGGTCTAGTTACGCAGCTTTCCTAGTTATTTTATAATATGCTCTCTTTTTATCTTTGAGATAGAAACACACATAACAATGTTAGGATTCTGTGCAGGGTCAACTGTCCATCCAGTAGACATGCACACAGAAAGACAGGATTTAAGTTATGCAATAAAGAACTCACTGCTTTCAACAAAAAATGAGAAATTCTTCTGCTTCTTATAAGAAGGGAAAATTAATTTCAAGTCGATTTCTAGAAAATGTTTTAAAAACTTGGTTTTCATTTTTAAATATGAAAATTAATTCTCTTTCATAGTACATTCTAAGCTCATTCCTTTGTTTTTTAGTGTATCTAGGCCACAGTAAATATTCTGATAATATTCTCCAAAATAATAATTTTTGTCAGATTAACATATGTAACTGCCAATGAATAGTACAATTGTATGCTGTACAAGCTTCTGTTAGGATAAAAAACGATTATTTGCATTAAAGTTAACTAGACTGCACGGTATGTGGCAGATTTCATATATGATAATTTAAATACTCTAAAAGGAACAGAATTTTCTTTACAGATGTTTTCTCTGAGATTTAATTATTCTGTCATGTAAATTTATCACACCATTTAGATTTCGCTAACATTCTGATTTTCACTGAGATCCTTTCACATACAACCCATTCAATCCTCCTGCTTGATCCTGCAGGAAAGACACTGTGCTAAATTTAGGTTATTACAATCATTTCTATGGTAACAGATGGATGTGAAACACAGGATTATGACTTCACTACACGACTCTGCAGAAAGAAGTCGGATGGTGGAGGAAGAAAGATCATGTTCAAAATATCTGCAGCTGTAGCAGGGAAGCACATGCAGTCTCTGAGAAATGGAGATTTTTTCTTTTTTTTTTTAAATATATGATGCCTTTTTTCAAAGTGCCTGAAGGTAAATCTCCTAACAAATACCTTCATCACCAATAATCTCTGTATGTGGGAGGTTTTTTTTCTTTAAAGCTGTATTTCTATTTGGCAAAATTAGAAGAGAATGCTTCAAAATATAGGTTATGCACAAAATTATAAATAGATATGAATCTATTTAGAACCTCTAGAGATTAAAATAAAAAATACAAATATGAACTTCTGACAAATGCATTCCGTATAAAAAGAAGGGTAAGAAGGAAAGCATATTTCAGCTAATACAAAACCAGGGGAAAAGGTTTTTCTCATTATTCTTGCTTTTTGTGGATTATATTCTGCAATGTATGCAAAAAATTCATGATACAAATGCACAAACTATATTCAAGAGCTAGAAATATCACTGAATTATTACAGCATATTATTTTATCACTATTTTCTTCAGAGTTTTATTTCATCTTAAAATCCAAACAAGCCTAGATGAGGGGAAAAGAAAAAAAAGTGTTTATTATACCGTTATAAATAATATTAACTACAAAAGCAACCCTCAATCACAGACTAAAAACAGCCACCATAGCATCTGCCTTGAAAATACTGTAGCCCTAAACAAAATCCTTTACAAGATGGTGTCTGAAATGCCTTCTATATTTAATCACAATCCTTAACGAAAGGCCATTGTAAAAGGCAGAACTATATTTAACATTTCTGGGTTAGCTGGACACTGACTACCTATGTACAGAACAAACACGGAATAACCCTGTGACTGATAGCAGTTTCTGACTTAAACATTAAATATTACTGTGATAACATACTCAAAGCAGGCATCTGGCTATAAAGGTTATAATACTTCACAACAGTAAATGCAGTAGACTTTAAAGGGATTTTTGTTTCAATCTCACAGGAACAAGGTATTTATAATCAAAAACAAATTTCTCCATTTTACTTTCTCCTGTTTGTTTGCTCAGATTTTCAGATTAAATCTAACATATGAAAAAAAGTAACTACTTACAAAGAATTCCGGAATCACACCAGATATGCAAGGTAAATATACAGAGCCACTATAATTTAATAAATACAAGCATATACATCAAGGCTTTTAATCAGTATTGAAGATAATACCTCTGGATGCTGAAGCTGAGTACGGCTCAAGAAACCTTTTATATTTTCATTTTGTATTTATTATGCACTACTAAACTAAAAGTCAACACAGAGGACTTTGCTGATTAAGGACCTCTTAAGGTCCTTCTCTCTCAACTGGAAAATTGTTGCCAATTTTCAGAAAACATGGAGGATCTTAAAAAGAATTTAAAAAAACTTTGAAACCCCAATCATTCTCTGTGGTTGAAATAAGCAAACACATCAGAAGGGACCAAAAGGGACATAAAGCCTCATTTACCTAAGGAAAGTAGGCTAAACACCCCCTCCCCCCCCCCCACAAAAAAAAAAACCAACAACCCCCCCAAAAAACAAACAAATAAACAAAAAAACCAACAAAACTCAAAAATCCTCAGTAAGAATGGAAAGGGAATGTCTCACATGATTCTCCAAATTAGAAATTCAGGTCTTGGCTACCCCAGTATTCTCTGAAGATTCTCTGAAGGACTGCAACACTAATAAAATTAGGACAGGAATGACCAAATAAAAACCAATATGGAAAACTTTGTTTCTTTTTAATTCAGACCACTAGACCATTTAAAACTTGGTTCTTTTTTTAATTTGCAATTAACCTAAATACATTTCAAATACTCTTTACCCCTCTGGGAGGGAAAGTTCTCTTTCTAAAAGACATTACAGCATATACCTTTTATTTAACTTAGAAAGAACCCAAAACACTTTTTTTTTTTTCCCTTTTAAGAGCATTCTGAAACCTCACATAAAAAAAAAAACACCCATGCACTAGCCTTTTCAACATTTTAAATGTTTGAAATTATCAGAAATATTAAAAAGAAGTGCCACGTGTGCCTGCTCCTGTTTTGGGAGCAGGGCAGGAGGTGAACTGGTAAAGTGTTGTTGCTTTCATATACAAAGGTACATACCATTCCCCTCAAAACTTCACATTGTTCATTCTCAAAGCAAAGCTTCCCACTTAAAGTGCTGATAAACTTAGACAAATGGATTGAAGAGAACAGCTGAAGTGAGGGTAAACACTGCAGGTAGTAAACTAATGATCTGAAAAAATTATTCCTCTTTTCCTGGCCATAAAATTGAGTCATCCATCAGGAACATTGTGATGAAACTCGGAACTGAAACAGCAATATTCAGCTAAGTGTTAGCACCTTTAGTATCCACAATCATACTTCTTCGTTAAAAACATGTTTAAAATCTAAAACATCATCTGCTTGCATGAAGAGACTCCCAAGCACAATTAACCAACAATGGAATACAATGACCATAATATACTAGAGCTATATCCATACTGTGTCAATATTTCCGTGTCAAATCCATTTAAATTTTTAGCAAATGCTTGCTAGGAAGTTCAGAAGCTCTTATGAATAAGCAATTCACAAAATGCCACCAGTGAGTCAATAATAAGTCTAGTATTTGGTTTTAATTAATAAAGGGATAGAGGAGATTTAGCTTAGGTGAACTGGTCTGCCACTAACTTCTCTTTTGAGATGGCAAATTATCAGCCCTTTCACACAGGTCAGTAAAAGGCTTTATTTGCCTTACCTTACCCATGGATTTGCCATTTTCATAGGGATCTGGAAATAGGCAGAAGCCACCCAGAATTTGGCCATATATAAAGGCCATTTTACATATTAGAAAGCACTAAATCATTTGCAAAGAAAAAGTTAAGAAGCTGTTGCTGGTTGAAACCAAAAGAATTTTAATTGCTTAATGGAAACAAACTGAGGGACAGGGAACCCAAAAGAATATTTAATGTTTTGGGATTTTCCAGTATTATTTAGAGTGGTTAAATAAGAAAGGAGCTGTCTTTATAAATAAATAAATGATCTGAAAGGCAGGTCAAGGGCACTGCATTGGCACAGGGCCAGGCAACAGAAGGTGCTAAGCAAAGCAGACTGGTGGATCTGGTGACCAGAGTAAGAGACCTCTGTATTTGAGTACACCAGAATTTGATTTCTTTTCAATATCTTAACTGGATGGCTAAGTTTGCAAATCTATCTTATAAAGAGAAAGAATAAATTTCTACTCAGATAAATATGCACAAAATATGGAAGTTAAAATCAAATAAAAGTTGCAACCCATTAAACACATTACTTCCATGTTGCCCTTTTGGTTGCATCAAATCTACAGTCTGTAGCAGTCAAGCAGCTAGAAGGGAGATTGTTGATACTGAAATTCTACTAAGAGCTAAGAAATGGCTTAACATAAACAAAAAGGGAATGTTCAGTAAGGGTATACTTTTTCCCAAGTTAGGTATGTTTATTCCAAGCATTTCCTCATTCCTCAAATATATGAAAAAGTCACTTGGTATATTCATGGTTCACCATTTAGAGAAATATCTAAAAAAAAAAAAAAATATTTTTGTTGAGGCTTTCATTGTGTAAACTATACAACTATGACTTGAAGAGAAAGCACACCATCTTCTAGCTGTCCAGCTAGGAAAACCAGGCATTTCAAACACATCTAGTAAGAGGGACCAAAGGCAGACAGAAATATTAAAAAAAAAAAAAAAAAAAAAAAACCAAAAAAACAAACCTTTGATCCTACTCGTTAGCTTTCTTACTTTCTTTTCCTAAAATATGTTTTCACAGAATTAATATTAACTCCAATATATCCCTGTAAATAACAGGCGACTAATTTTATTTGCATACTGTCAGATGTTCAAAGTTGATTCTGCTATAAGTTACACTAAAATGAAAGTGGAAATAAGCCCTTCCCAGAGCTACCTTCCTTAAGCTTCTTACCTTTTTAACCTTCAGGATGACTTCTGGCAATGGAATAGCAACTAACACTAGGAAAGATCTGTGGGGTTTTGAGTGATAGAAAAAAAAAAAAAGAAAAAGAAAAAGCTATGAAACTGCAAAAGCCCACTACTTAAGATTAAGCTTTATATTACTGAAGGTTGATTCCACTTCCCCCCCCCCCCCAGATACCCATATTTAAACTCCTATATAAAGTATGCTGCTTTAAAGACCCTCTTCTACTTTAACGGCATAGTAAAATAAGAACTGTATTATACAAAGGGGGGAGAAAGGGGAGTGAGGTGGTAGTAAAAAAAAAATAAAAAATAAAAAAAATCAGGAAACCCAAAGCTAAAAGTGCTTCATTTTTGTGGTTCCAGAAAACTGCTATTAAATAAATGGAACATATCCGTTTAACCAAAAATAGAGATAACTAGGTAAAACCACAAGTATTTACAGAAAACGCATTTTAAGCCACATATTAAATGGAATTTCCCTAGGAAACTGCACATTATAGTTAGTGGTACATTTAAATTTTAAAAGAAAACCAAAGGCACACAGACAAGTCTATATCCCTGTAATCTCAGGAAGCCACAACTACCACAATCCTTTTATATCTGTTATTAAAGGTAAGTTTCCCTAGCATAAGAAATTTGCCTCACACTTCAGCCAGATTTGTTTTGTCACATCACAACAAACAAAGTGGAAGAAACTGAGTGTGACACTTTTCAGTAAAAGAAGAAATAAACAAAATAAAACAAACATGAAAAAATGCTGTCAGGGAACGAAAAGCATAACTTTGTTTTCAATTTAATTTGAAGAAAAGCAGCGAGTGAATTTAGAAGCAGTAGGGCCCTTTGGTTTCTTAAAAAAAAATAATTATACAGACCAAGTGATTATTCTAATAAACAAGCAAAATTTCTAGAATCAATTTTCTACAAATTACTTGATCATTTAACTAAAAAATAACATTAATGCTTTTCCTTTATAATTAAGATTGCCTAACACTTAATATGATTTATAAATAATACTGCCCCTGTCTTCACTTAGTTTTCAATCAGTCAAAGCACTGCTTATCCAAATGATGGTTTTGGATCTCTGCCTTCAGTAGGTTGTTTTTCAACATCTTCCGAGTTTCAGCAAGTGATTCAGAAACTGCCAACAGAACTATGAAAAATGAGATAGTTTCCTCATGTTAAGTATGTTTTAAATACTTCGACAAGATCTCATACTTACAAAGTGTGAAAGGTACGCTTTTCACCAGCCACCCCCAGCTCCAAAATCAAATGTAGTTAAATTAGAATTCTCTGAACAACTGAAATTAGTCAAGCTCAGGAATCAAAATGAAAATTTACCCAAAGAAGCCAGTAATCTCTGTTCCCACACAACTCCTACACACCATCCTGACAGAGGCTCTCTCATTTTGGAACATGACTGGGTGCCTTCATGTTTTTAAATGCCTGGTGTAAATCCTTTTTCAATTGTTTTTTATGGTAACTGTGACCTGCTGTTGTGAAAGCTACTAAAACCCAAGAGACAACCCAAGTTGTACACAACTGAAGCTTAAAATGTAATCACAGAATGCTTTTTTATGGAAGGGACCCCTAAGGATTATCTACTTCCAACCCCTATGCCACAGGCAGAAACACCTACTAGACCAAGATGCTCAAAGCCCAAATCCAGTCTGGCCTTGAAGAGCTAGAACAAAGGGAAGAACTAGAAAACAATCTGATTTCAAAAAGAATACTGGTAACCAAACATGGCTAAGTTTAGCAGGCTAGGGGAAACAAGGAAAAGTTTTCTCATTCAGAACTGAATGTTAACTTCAGAAAATCTAAATGCTTGAAAACGCTCTAACACAATACTAACATATTCAATTCAGCTAACTTGTCATCAATGATCACTTTGGGCACTATTTGTAAATGTCCAGTTTTAAACACTGCAATTTAACTGGCAAGGAGTAAGTCAAGCAAACACAATGGTAACCATCCACGAACAATATATGGAGCTGCAAGAAAATTTTGCACATCCTGACAAAACTATTTCTATGGAAGTTCAAATCAGATATCCAATATTTGTATAAAATTCAGCTGTAGCTCTCTAGCCAGTTTCTCCTCCCCTGAAAAAAAATAGGAACAGTAAGTATGCATAATCATTAATAACTCAGAAGTCATTAAGTAAATACCACCAGAAAAAAAAATCGTGAACTACTTTTCCATACTTTTTCTTTACTTTCAGTGGTGCCTCTCCTCCATATTAGAAACTAAAACCTAAGTGGTAATATAAAAGTTAACTTCTCATGTATGTACAACAGCAAGCACATCCCATTTCATCCCACTACATCATTCTCAGCCTTTTGGACTATTTCAACAAAAATAAACACGAATTACAAAGTAAGACAAAGGCAGTGATAGTTACTACAAAACAAACACTCTACAACACAAAAACAAAGAGATTATTACCTCCATTCAATGCTGCAGAAAAAGTTAATAAAGTACTAAATGAGAACTCAGTAAAGACACACTAACATTTTTAGTTAGTGAGATTATAGAATCATAGAATCTTAGAATTGCTAGGGTTGGAAAGGACCTTAAGATCATCTAGTTCAAACCCCTCTGCCATGGGCAGGGACACCTCACACTAAACCATGTCACCCAAGGCTCTGTCCAACCTGGCCTTGAACACTGCCAGGGATGGAGCATTCACAGCTTCCTTGGATAACCTGTTCCAGTCCCTCACCACCCTCACAGTGAAGAACTTCTTCCTTATACCCAACCTGAACTTCCCCTGTTTAGGTCTGAACCCACTATCCCTTGTCCTATTACTACAGTCCCTGATGAAGAGTCCCTCTCCAGCATACTTGTAGGCCCTCTTCAGATACTGGAAGGCTGCTATGAGGTCTCCACACAGCCTTCTTTTCGCCAAGCTGAACGGCCCCAACTTTCTCAGCCAAGTGAGGTCTCATGAGAGCAGAGTAGAGGAGAAGGATCACCTCCTTCGACCTGCTGGTCACACTCCTTTTGATGCTGCCCAGGATACAGTTGATTTCTGGTCTGCAAGCGCACACTGAAGCTGGCTGAAGTTCTTTTTCTCATTAACCAACACGCCAAGTTCTTCTCCGCAGGGCTGCTCTGAATTTCTTCTGCCCAGCCTGCAGCTGTGCCTGGGATTGACCTGATCCAGGTGTAGGCCCTTGCACTTTTTTTTGTTGAACTTCCTGAGGCTGGCATTAGCTCACCCCTCAAGCAAGTCAAGGTCCCTCTGGATGGAGTCCCTTCCCTCCAGCGTATCAACTGAACCATATAACTTAGTGGGGTCAGCAGACTTACTGAGGGTGCACTCAATCCCACTTTCCATTTCACTGACCAAGATGTTGAACAGGATCAGCCCCCACAATGACCCCTGAGGCATCACATTCCCCACCAGCCCCTCCCTGTTGGTGAGCACAAGGTCATGCATGGCATTTCTCCTTTATGGCTTTCTCTATCACTTGCAAGAAGTTGTCTTTCATACAATTGAGGAACCTCCTGGACTGCTTGTGCCAGGCCATACCATCCCTCCAACAGGTATCAGAATGGTTGAAGTATCTGTAAGGGCAAGGGCCTGCAAGCGTGAGACTGCTCCTATCTGTTTACAGAGCATTTCATCCTCAGAGTCCTCCTGATAAGGCGGTCTGTAATAGACCCTCACAGTAATATCCCCCATCTCTGTTCTCCTTCTGACCCTGATTCACAAGCTCTCTGTTGACTTGATTATCTGTCCCCAGAAAGAGGTCCATACTCTCCAGCCTATCACTGACATAAATAGCTCTTCTCCCTCCCCATCTGCCTGGGCTGTCTTTCCTAAAGAGCCTATAATCTTCCATTCCAATATTTCAGTCATAGGAGCCATCCCACCATGTTTCTGCGATGCCAACGATATCACATCCCTGTAGCTGTGTACACATCTCTTGTTTATTTCCCCATACTATGGGCACTTGTATAGAGGCATCTGAGCCAAGCTCCGAATAAAGCTAATTCATTGGCTGAAGTAGCTCTGCATCACTCCAAGCATTCATTACAGTGGATAATTGAAAGCAAGTATTTTTTAAACGACTGTCCCCGTGTCAGGAAAAAAAAAAAAATCAGAACACACTGGATCATTTATATCTTTACTATCAGCAAGGAAGAAAGCACTGCATATACCAGATAATGTACTTCATGCAATCTCACCAAGGTTCTTTTGGACCAGCTATTGACATTGGGAAAACATATTAAGCATTTAAAATATATAGCTATACAAAATAGGGCTTTTACTTGTATTTGGATTTACTTGGGTTTTCTTATTTGTATGTTTGTATTTAAAGGACTGACCACCATTTTACTGGTGCAAAGTGGTCTTTTAAGTTGTGATGTGTTTTAAGATGTGTATTATGGATTATTTTAACTATATATACACACACGTGTATGTGTACATAGATAATATACACGTAGATACATAATCCTTTCACCTATTGAATCATTTTTCATTCTCATTATAAGGTGACTTTCTTTTCATTCCATAGCCCACAACATGAGCTAGAAGCAAATGAACAAGATTCCAGCTCTGATATTTTACAAAGACACAGATTTGGAAGTACAGTAGGTATTCACTACTTTACACATACTGCTTTTTGAAGACTGCTTAGTTTTCTGATATCTCCTTTTCGAACCCCGCACCATATCAAGCATAAAATCTCAAACAGAAACACCATTAAACTGCGAATTAGACTCCACAATTCTCAAGCAGTAAAATCTGTGAAGGAAAATACTATGGAAATTGTGAGATTTTAATCAATTAAGGAAACTGAGATGTCAACCAACCAACATGCACAGTTCTGTCAGATTTGAAACCCTTTTGGGTATGACTACCAGAAAAGTAACAGCAAGTACCCTCCTCTTTCCCATTTAATCAAGGTCAGTGTTCAAATCCAAAGATGCTGCATCCATGTGCTTGAAAGAAAAGCCAACAATATATCTCCCCATTCAGTCTGTTAGTAACATTGATTTCAAACACTGGTAACTATCTTACATTTAAGAAGAGTTAAGACAGGTATGAAGCAAATGGTTACTCTTCTCTACTTCATCAAAAGAAGAAATGCACATGTACAGCTAATCATCTGTTTCATTAATACGCCTGTCTATTAGGAAATATTAAATATCTTCAGCCATAACTGGAACACCACTAGATTTTATGCAAAACACTGCCACTTTTTCTCTGATTTCCAGTGCCCTTCTTCGAAATGTTTGTACTGGTATTAAGAATGTAAGAAGCACTACACTGGATCAAATGCACTACTCTGAAAGAAAAAAAAGAAACAAAAGTCATTACAGGAAACTCCTTCCTCAGTATCTTCCCAGTGTTCAGCAGTTTGCATATTAACAGTGTGATTATCACACAAGGCAGCTATACTCTGCATATAGCTACTATGGTCCTGATCTTCCAAAATCATCTCGATGAGCATTTTTTTGGAATATGGTTCCTCCTCATTCACATACAAATTTTCTACCAAATGGGAAGTGAGAAAGAGTGAAAAAAAGGAAAAGAAGTAAAGCCTGAGGACAGGCTTTCTGAAGCCAAGAAATCCTCCCACTGTCCAAAATGTACTTACTGCCTATTAAACACATTACACAACAGTAACTCACTGGAAGCTGCAATAAGTACCTCGTAAGGACTGGAAGGTCCTGCCTTATTTAAAAAAATACAGCATTTTTAATTCCACATTTCAAGTAAATTCACTTTTGTCAGGAAAAGGTATCTCTAACTTTTTCTATTTTGCTATTTGACCAAGGCAAATTTATGAATGCCTTCAATGAATCAACAGAAATAATGGACTTCTGGTGAGTTTACATGAACACAAAGCTGTATTAAGAAGCAGTAGGTTACAGACACTACAGCATGCCAGAAGATAGTTAATACATCAAGGCACTGGGTTCTCTGAAAACAAAAAAAATCTACATCATTTAAATGAGAAACGTTGGCAGCAAGGAATCTAGCTGAGTTTGATTTTGCTAATTAATTGTTTAATTGCATTTTGTTTTTGTTCTACTGATGTTCACAGCTCACTCAGGAGATTATTTTGTAAGAACAAAATTGTCTAGTGTTTTCTAGACCTGTAAGATCTGTTTTGTTTTTTTTTTGTTGGTTTTTTTTTTTTTTTTTTTGCCTTTAATCGCTTGTACTAGCGTAATTTCCTCTACAGGTAAAAATGAAAATCAGCATCCCAAAAAAAAAAAGGAAAACTTCTACAGCAGCCTAGACATGCTATATAGGGTTACAATTTATATAAAACACCTTTAGAAAGAAATAGCTTTAAATCCATAATATTTGAGATATCAGAAAATAATTCAGATGATTTACCCATGTCAACAAATGATCAATAGCAAAAATTTCAAACACAGCACCCCTACTTTCTTAAAGTCCCATCTAAAAAAAACAAACAAAAAGGAAATTCAACATACCTCCGGCATTTTACAACATATAGCTAAGACGAGGAAAAATATCAGCAATTCCTTTGAGTCTCATAAAAATCAGGTTTTGCTTATGCCTTTTCACAGCTACCTAAGAATTTTATTAGTTTTAAGTTTTCCAGCTAACCATTACACTTGATTAATCTCTAGCAATACTACTTTTGACAAATTCACTTTACAACCATAAGCCTGCCTTTTTTTTCTTCTTTGCTAAGACTTAAGAAGACCATTCAGATCAAAATACTTTATATATACATATATGAGGATTTTTTGGGTTTTTTTGTGGGTTTTTTTTATCAAAAAGTAGACACCAAAATATCTGAAAGGATCTACAAGGATGTAACTTATAAGTGAGAGATCACTCCACCTATTTCTAATTCCATCACAGATGATCACAAAAAGCCTCAATGGATAATATCAGAGTTAGAATAACTATGATAAAAACTATAAAACTATTATTCTCCAGTTTGACCACCTTCCTTCTCCATTTTCCTAAAACATAGCCTTCCTTTCACCGAGTTTCACTTATGTACATGAAATCCTGTTTTGAAGAACGTTACAGCTAATATACCTTTGTGAGAACATCTTGTACTAATCTGTACATACTGATACTGTCTTTCTTTATATTATTCCCATTTTTTTTAACTCTGAATTTAATTTAGCTCATTTCAGCCCTTAAGATCTGGTGCTACTTCATAAACTAACAGCATTAATAGCATAAGCTATAAGACAGTCTTGTCTTATGTGTTGTGGGATTGGGAATAAAAAGGCACATAAACAGAAATATTGAACAAGTGGTTATTAGGATGTTCATCTACTCTTCCTTTTCTCAGTTACTTCAAAATAATAGTAGGTAAATTTCTCATATCAAACAATGGAGAGAGGTCAGTGCCAATCATTTTGAAGGATTATTCAAAATGCATGTAGTTTTTAAGAAATGTCATTTTGTTGTTTTTTTGTTTTGTTTTTAACTACCTTGGTATTTTAGTCTTATAGTATTCACTTGCATTCAAATTAAGTTAATTATAACATGGGGTATTAAAAAAGTATTAGGCAAGTAGAAGTAGTAGGTACTGATAAATACTCCTGAACTGCAACACAAGAATCCTTACAGCTAATACCCTGAGTTTTAGCCACATCAAATTTACATTAGTCATGTTTCAAATAACTGCTAAATTTAACACCAAACACTCTAAATATGATAAGACACCCAACTTTAATTTATAACTGTTCAAATCTCTTACATAAAAATGCAAGAAAATAGTAATTTCCACCACTGAGCTCAAAGTCGGCTCATAACCTGGTAACAGAGAAAAATATAAAAATAATACAAGAATGGTACAGAAGCATAAGCACCTCAACATCATGAACAAATGCCATTCTTCCTAGCAGCAACATGTGAATATGAAGACAGTACTTAGGACAAGTAGATAATCTAACAGTGCCACTTCTAACAAGGAATGAAGTCCTCTGATATTTCCATTAAATTAATGTTCTTACTCACAATATGCAAATCTGCTATGCTTCTTTGTACATCAGTTTTGCCTTAACTTTCTAAAGGCCATTTTCCTACAAACACAGTAAAAAAGCCAGTACTGTACCTCATTTGTTTCTCAGCCAGCATTTAATAATAATCAAAGATAAAATATAATTTTGGAATAAAAACTATCCACCATATCTATAATTATTATTTTTTTTCAATAGAACCTTACAGATCCCTCCCAAGAAACAGATTTGCAACATGTAGTTCTTTGCTTACTTGAATATCCAGGGCCTTAATTAACTGCAGTTCTTCACATTTTGACCTAAACAATGCAATTTTTTCCTCCATTTGTACAGCCTTCTCCCTACTTATAAGAGTTCTCCTTATCAGCTACATAAAATGTGCACACAATTAAAAAACTGCTTCTGGAACAGACGCTGTTCAATTCTAAATTCAGAACTATTTGCTACTTGTCATTGCATTTAATTTTCTCAAAGACAGTTGAAAAGACCTTCAAAACCAGCATGAGAGAAGGGAGAAAGAGGAAGGCGTAAGAAATGTAGTATCACAATTTCAAGAAGTACCACAAAAAAAAAAAAAAAAAAAGACTCCACTTGCAGTTACAATACTTAAAGGTTGTCCATCCCCGCATCAGTACAAAAGGGCATTTTTTAAGGGAGTTATGACCTTTAGGTCTATGTGTATTTTAAAATACCTTGTAACAATAATTAAAAAAATAAATTTTAAATTCAGGCAGCATTAAGTGATAGTCACAAAACAACTTCGTCTTACCAAATGCTTACCTTGATTACCAACTGAAACCTAAAAATTAACATAAAGTGCTAAAAAACCCTTAGTAACTGGAAACCTTTTATTGATTTTGTAGATTCTTCAAAAGAGACAAAGCCACCTCAGAGACGCCTCTAACCTTTTTTGATTCAGTCTAAGACACAAATTTTCTTGACAAAATTTATCAAACTAATTCTGTAAACTTATTTTAGAAAAATATACATATAACAATATGATACATAAAACACACATATCGAATTCCTACATGAAGTTAACTCCAAAAGTGATCTCACCTCCTAAACAGTAACTGAGGAGGTAAATTCCTTAAGGTAAAGGACAGATTTCTGTACTGCACTTCTACAGGAGACAGAACACAGGAATCCTATAGGGTTTCTATATGATTACTCAAGACAATAATCCCTTTTTCAGGAAATGGGCAGGAATTGAGTTGTTTGCAAGAAACCTAAAACATGCTCCATCTCACTTTGCACATACTGTGAGGGAACCTTGAGATGCAAAATATTTTCAACCATAAAAATGGTCTTAGCACTACTTCTTACACAAATTTGTAAGAATTTAGAACTGGCAAGCTTCCAGTTATGCACTAAAATGTCTAGATGGCCCCTCAGTTACAAATAGAGTGGAACTGTGCAACACAATCCAAAACCACACTTTATTACAAATTTTATTATAAAATTCCTCTATTATCAAGACAGCAGTTCTTGTTACTATAGAGATGTTACTATTGTTTCTTTTATCCCAATACACACTTTTACAGACTGCCCAAAACTACAGCTACAGTCACTTCTACAATTTAAGATAACCAAATCAAAGTTAAAAAAAGTTACTGTCCTCTACAAAAGCTATGAAAGTTACCGAAAGCTACCTTAAAACCAAAATTGTCTTCTATTAAAAATAAAAAATTAAAAAAAAATCTAGCATTAAACCAGCCTAAACTCCAAACCTTACCCAGTTGATGAAACAATACTCATCACGGGCCCAGAACCAACAAAAAACCTCTTTATACTCCTTTCACAAAAATCCCTGAGATTGCACAGGATTTCTTAAGGCTCCAATTTAGAAGTTAGCATTTTTTTCCACAAATCTTTAGCCATGGAGTTTAGAGATCAAATGGTTGAGCATTCCTTGGATCAAATACTTGAAACTGGCTTCTCTTTCCAGTTCCATTTTCTTGTCTGTTTTCTAGAAATCACCATCAGTCTAATTCAGGCAAGCTACATTCCAGACTGGGCAACCATTGTGAGCAAGAAAGAAAAGACAAATAATACTGAAATGACAAGAAAGCTCCAACAGAACTCCAGAACAGAAATATATATCTAACATAACACCACACTGCATATATACGGGTACATATATCTTTGAAATGACCTAATTATTACATTTGCACAGACATGTAACAGCCACCCCAATACACAAGTCCTGTAACTTTTTATAAAGACCTACTGCAGATCACACTTGAAGCCATATTTTAAAACTCACTGAGACTGAGCTAGAGAAGCAGCTTTTTCATCCCATGAAAATATTTGCAAATGGGGCAGATTTTTTATAGAGTTGAAAAAATTATGCTTTGATTTCCCACCTGCCTTTGCAAAAAACCCTGCAATAAATCTAAAACTTCCCTATCCACATTGCCAGAGCAGCAGCAATAATACATGCCATAAAAGCAATCACTGAGAGGTTAGAGAGTAGCTACGATCAATGACACTAAAAAAGCTGAACAAGGCAATGCTCTTTAAACACCCCGTCTAGTAAGCACTCTTCTCCTCACTGACCTGTTCACACACAAGTCTCTTAGAATCTAGTTACAAGATTACATACTAGTTACAAGATTACATACTTGTTTCCACAGCTTGTCTGTGTACAACACAGATACAGCTAACAACAGGAAATTAAAACTCTAAAGGCTTCCAGCTACTTAACTTTGAAATTTCATTTAGGCTTGGGGAAGGCAAAGATAATTGGTTGCATTTTTCACATGCAACTTTTTATTAAGATGAAAAGAGACTAGAAGAGAACCCAGCCTGAAAATGGCTGAGAGCATATAGAACATGAATGAAAATATAAGCAAAATCTCGTGCAAATTAGCAGAAAGTATGGTTAGTTTAAAGGTAATAGAAATCTGTCTAGAATGCCATGCTTAATTCCAACACAGTTTTCATTACTAACCAAACTAATTTTCAACTCGTACATTATTCATCTATGAACTTGGCAAGATCTTCATGCTTGGAGTCACTTGACTCTTAAATTAGAATTTGTCATAATTTTGTCAAAATAATACTACTTTTTTATGAAAGGAATCATGTATACTTTCCAGAATAAAGGCTACTGAGTGAGCAGCAAATCCCAGTGCTAATGAAAACATACAATTTCAGAAATTCCTATTTGTTTTAAAAAGCACTCCCAGAAACTGGGGTTATGAATTACAGCTACCTGCAATAAGCTGGAATTGGACTTAATGACTGAAGAGTATGATCGTATGAGTATGATGTCCCATTAATGGTTGTGTTAAAAAGGCCAGCAGTTCTTTTAATTTACTAAATCACATTTATCTTGCAAAGGGAAAAGAAATGGCCCCTCTGCCTTGCTACAGAAGTTCACACCAGCTCGTTTGAGCAGTCTTACACAAACAGGCACCAAGCTCATAGTGGACATTTTTGTTCGTCATCCTTATCCTATTTAATTTATGACATCTCTTCAATAAGTAAAGACACTTCAAAGCCTTCCCCTTGCATTTCTCTTGTGGAGAAGCTTGGAACTGGTAGCATCACCTCAATTTTGAGGCAGATGGAGAACCTTAAAGTGTATGATTATGAGATTTTATGGGTTTGTCTGGAAGGACATCAGAGAACTGAAGTCCCTAAACTATGAGGTCCTTTCCACACCTACTTTCTAGTAACTGACCTGAATTTAGCTTCCCAAAGGACTTTTCAGTTGTCTTCTATACTACATTCATTTTTAACATTTAATCTAGAAGCACCCCAAGAATGACCTATGGAAGGGAACATAGATGAGGCCCTAACCAGCATCCAGAGTTGTAAATTCAGTCCATTTCTGTAACTCTTTGCAGTGTCTTCCAGCATAACAAGACAAAATTGAATGAAATTTTGGGTCCTGTGCCCTCTCCTTCCACCCACCCCAGCCCCCCTTTTTTATAAAGGCAAAATGTTTATACAATGCAAGAAGATTAATAATCCCTGTGGTGCGATCACCCTGGCTAGCAGCTAAACCCACAAAGCTGTTAACTCTTTCCCACCCACACCACCACCCCACCTTTCCCCCCCTCCCCCCCAGAATCAGGGAAGAAAACTGAAAGAGCAAAACTAAGAAAAGTAATAGGTCAAGATACAAATAGTTTAGTAAGTAAAGGAAAAAAAGATGAGAAAACAAAGTGATGCAAAGGCAATCACTTAGCACCTCCCACAGGCAGACCACTGCCCAGCTACTCTCTGAGCAAAACACTACCTAAAACTCCCTCCCCTTCATCTTCTAGGATGAAGTTGTATAGCATGGAATAGCTTTAGACAGTTCAGGTCATCTGCCTGGTTGCATCCCCTCACAAATCTAAAACCTAGCTAGCACCATACAAGCTGCACTAAAATAATTTAACTCCATTCCAGCCATACCTGGTTGTACTCAGAAGTCTTGCTTTCCTCTCTTGCCATTTCTGTCAAGTGATCAGTGATTTCTATCTAGTTGCACAGTGTGGAAAGGCCAGGTGTGAGGATTTCAATCACCATTAACAATTCTCAAGAGCTTAGGGTGAAATATTTTTCACCTCATCTTAAAAAGTGAGGATTCTGCACTGAGAAAAAAAAAACGGTTATATGGAAAAACAGACCTTCCTTCTTTCCTCATTACAGACAATTTATTACAGCAAACATTCTGGCCATCCCTCAATAGTAACTGTACCATTATTTTAAAAAGTCTTGGAATTCTGAAGTACTTAGAAACACTATAAATATCACAGGGAGCACACAGTACTCAGATTCCCCTAAAAATACAGCAGCTTGTAACTACATTTTAAGTTATCAGAAGCAAGGCTTTGCAAAGAAGGTCTGCCATCATTACCTACAGGTTCATGAGAGGGAGTCAGAATAACAGAATTAACAGCCTTCAGCTGCAAAATTACTAATTCCAGTAATACAGTACATTAAACATGCCATTTGAGATATATGCCAATTTAACTACTACATATGGCATATATCTATCTAATTATCACAGTTTGTGTTTTCATATGCAGAGTTGTTCTAGTTTTTAACTAATGTGTCAAAATGCACAATCTTAATCTGAAAATAGAAAATGCTATCTTTTATAATACAGTAGGTCAACCTATACTGTATTTTTAAAATGCAGCACAATACATGTATTTTTAAAAAAAGCCAAAAAAACACTCAAACAAATGTCTCTAATGTTTAAGTAATGTCTGAGTTTCCTTATTAGTAAAACACTTAAGTGCAAAATGAATACTAATAGTAAGAATAAGTTTCTCAAAGATAGTATGTTCAATTTTTTTTCTTCTCAAGTCTTTAATCCACTTATTGACATACTAAGTCTTAAATGACAATGGACAAATAAAACAACTTAGTCATTCCCCCAGTTTTGCATGTGATTAAAAAAAATACTGTGAAATAGCACATGTGCAGATATCAGTTGCAGTGAAGACAGATCTCACTTGCATTCCTTCTTCATGTGCAATTTGACCTTAACTCAGAACAATCACTACTGCAGAATCATACATTCTACTTGCAGTTCAATACAAATCATGCCCTAATATATTTAATTTCAGAGTCCTTAGTTTGTGCTTGGTGTCACTTCAGCTGTTTGGAGGGATTGGGTTTTTTTTTTTATATTTCTTTGCATAAATAAGCAAGGAGCTCACACAATTACCATGAAACATTACATAATCTTAATGTCTCCTTTTGCAACTCAAACAGGGACATGTACTTTTATACAATGAAATCAAGATGTGCACAGAAATAAACAGTTAATACCTTAGTTGCCAAAAAACTATGTAGCAGCCACTGCAAATACTTCTGATCTTGTTCAGGAGTACAAAACAAAGGTAAGATACACCACTCAGTCATCAACTGCATTTTCTACCCTCTCCCTTACATCCCACAAATTGTAGCTGGCTCTTTTATGACTATTTCAACAGAAAGCAAACAATATCAATATAGAATCACAAGATAGTTAGAATAGTTATACTCTTGAACATGCTGTCTTATTCTAAAAACACAGACTACATCATAAATATGAACACACAGGAGTTTAAGAGCCGCCACATTTTTTTCTCCTGTTTGTTTTTAAATGAACATCAAGTCCTTGAATCTCTATTTACCTTTACAGTAAGTTTCTATTAAGCTCAAAATTAAGCACATGCAAAAACAATGTTTAATTTTTTGCTGAAATAATTTGAAATGCATTGGAATTTAAATCAAATTTTTTTTTTAGATTTTCATTTTCAATAAACAAATTAGGGCAACATTTTTGAAAGAACAGAGGCTTGTGTAAACAACTGGACTATCCAGAATACAGGAGAACACAAAATATTCCAACTTTTTTCATGATTGAAAAGCAGAATGGTATACATATTGCAGTTCTTCCATATATACTTCATCAGTCCCCTCCCTGATAAAGTCCAAACAATCCTTATAAGAGATAAAACACTTTATATAATGAACAAAAACAGGACAATACGACCTCACTACTATTTTTAAGTGAAAATGCCAGTATTTGCTTCAGATTTATTCTTAGAAGTGCCTTTTAACATTTCAGATTAGAGCTTTAATTACAGACCCCTTCTTACTAATTGTTTATAAATATTTTTTGACAATTCTATCAGTTCCATACTTTATAAATTTTGATTTACACCTTTTAAAACTAAAGTCAAGTATGTTGGAATAACAGAAAAAAAAATTAAAAAATGTGTGTAACAAGAGCAATTATTTGCAAATAGAAACAGATTCCAGAAAATGTTTAGTTTGAAGAGGATTTGTAACTGAATCGGGATTAGATCTAATGCCTCTCTTTCAAAATGGACCTTTCAGCAAGAGTGGCACACACTGACATAAAGCCAGTATTTTCCTACACAGAATTACTGAACAGATTTACAAATATAATAAAAAGCCATCAGATACATAAAGATGTGGAATTAGTATTTTAATAACAGAAAATCCAGACATGCTTTTAACAAAGACAAAGAATAAGACAACTACAAAACACTATTGATTATATGTACTACAGTTTGCCCTGCTTTTGGCATTAATAAACAGTGACATTTCTGCACTAAAAATGGGAAAAAATTTTAAAACAATGTATTTTTTTTTCTTGCAAAGAGACCATAAACTGAAAGAACAGATTATAAAATTCTTATGCCAAAGGGGGAGAACATGCATATTTCGCAAACTGATACTGATAATGTGTATTATATACCTGGTTTTCATGAACATCTTTTTATCACATCCTACAGGATCCTCACCAAAGCACATGCATTATTCCTGTATCCATTGCTTACTTGACTATATTAGAATTGAATGTAGGAAAAAAAAAGACACCTCCAAATAAAGATCCAAACAGCTCTATCCAACAGAGAAAAGCTCAAATATTTGCAAGGCTAGAAAATGGTGAGAGAACACATCCTTCCTCCAACGAAAAGGCAGCAATAAATGCTGACTACCACAGACAAGCACCAGGAACAAAAAATCCCCAAACTAATAAAACCAACCAAAAAAAACCAACCAAAAAAAAAAAAACAAAAACCACACCACATTTCTGTGCTAGAAAAAAGGAAAACCCTTAGAAGTCTTTTACCAAAAGACATAAATTGGAATCATATGCAGATTATTATTTTTTTAAATAATACACTACTATTTATCTATCCCTATGTGAAAGCACCAAATATGAGACTATGTAGCCTGGATGCATATTTCACCTCATGTAAATTCAGCACTTACCTGAATTTAATGTTTTTATACAGAAAATGATGATAATTTTACTGCCTTCGTAGGAGTGTCTCCACTCACTTTCCTGGGAGGCAGTGGCAAATATGAAAGAAATCCTCATTTTCAGTCCTTATACTCAAGAAACAAGAAAAAGAATTTGTATTCCTTTTTGCTGAAAGTAACAACTTTAACACGTAGCACATCAGCAGTGGAAAGATGGAAGACCGGTATTTCACTATAATAACTCACATACATAAAGAATTTGGACAACTGTAAACAATGCTCAAGTTCAGTGGAATATCTGGGGGAGAGGGGTGTGTGAGCAAACAGCTAAATTGCAATGAGTTACCTGCTGGGTTTAAACCACAACAATCTCATGCAAAACAAAACATGGGAAACAGTGAATCAATTTTTGATTACTTCTGAAATCTTCATCCTATCTAAAAATAGAAAGGCTTACTTACCACAAAACCTGAACTTATCAGAATGAGAATTATATTTTACTGGGAGAATCTCCATTCCGAACATTAAGTTTAAAAGTGGAAGTAAAATAAGATGGATTTTGAACTGCTTATGAAACAAACTATAAATTTTCCAGTACTTAGAACACGCTGAACTCTGAGATTCAGAATTTAAAGGTTTGTAGAAGGAAAATGTAGACCTTTAAAAAAAAAAAAAAAAAGAGATTAAAACTGGAAATTAAATACTTACTGAGACTAAATCACTGGATTTTCCCAAATAAGCAGCATATACATAGTATTCTTTTGTGAAATACAACTTACTAATGACCTTCATCATTTGTAAGATGGCCTGTCTAGCAAGATTTCTCAATTTTCCCCCATGGAAGTAGGCAAATGCAGGGGACATCACACACCTTGAACAAAATGACACCAGTAAATTATTTCTACCCAGAAGAAGCATCTATACTGAAATCTAATATGGAAACCACTGCTTATGAGCAAGGGAGAAAGAAACTGGGGAAGTGTCAGTTCCTTCAGAATCCAGTATTAAAATGCTACATGAAAACTGCTGCACTCTGAAGGGATTAACACAACAGAACCTTCTTAAAGCAGAGTGGAACTTCATTCAATACAGAGAGATAAAGTCTACGCAAATGACCTAAGGTATCTTGGTCTTTTCCTCTATATAGAGACTTACCTAAGAGGCTTCCAGAATATCTATGGATCTGAATCTGCACTACAATTCACACATTTCTTTACAAACAGGGATTATGCCATCATTCTCTCTCAGTTTGCCAATAAACTCCGTTTGCAAATAAATTATAATACAGTAGCTAACTAACAGAACTTTTCCTTCTAAATTAGCATTGCAGCATTAAACCTCTTTCTAGACCAATGGAAACAGGTCATACTACAAATATGAAATTTATATTAGCTCCTGAAATATTTCTAGTTTTAAGCACACTTGACTTGAATATCGGATAGCCATCATCAGCTTATCTGCACCTCCCAAGTAAGCATACTTTATAATATAAAAACATCATCACACAAAACCAGTGTTACTAATATATTCTAATTTACACCAAAACCACTTCATGCTTTCTCAGTTTTGTCTTAATAGAATCTTTTACAGGAAAAAAAAAAAAATCCAAATTAAGACACCTTCGTACTGACAACTATCAAAGGCATTACAATCACCTATCTCATACACACATTCAAACAATCCCTGCATTATCTTAGGAGCCCATTTAACTGTATGCATATTTTTAGGAAAAGGTCATTAAAATTTAACTGCAGTTGAAATACTGCAATCCTTAGTAAATTGTTTTCATCACTTCGTAAAGTCTGTACTGAGAGAAACAAGGCACCCAAATCAGAACCAGCCATTCTAGTAAAAAGCCAAATACTTCAAAATAAATAAATAAATAAATAAACAAATAAATAAATAAATAAAATCAGTGATCTTCAGACAGTCAATACAAAGCTGCCAAAATTACAAGCAGAAACTTCTTTAGAAAACATACAAAAAGGATTTTGCACAAGATGAAACTTAGCAAGTTCCTGTACTAGTCAACACTGAAAGCATGATAGTCATTTGCACATTGTAAGATTTTCCATCAAAAAATTTATCAAAAAAAGGACAAAAAAAATGGATGAGTTTATTTTTTCTCATTCTGAACATATGCTTGTGTGCTGAAGAAGGGAAAAATCAAGTACTTATTTTATAATTACGAATGACTAAGTTTTATGCCCTTCACATATCTGCTTCCAAAAGAGGAAGTGTCAAGCTAATGAAGTGTGATGGACAGAACTAAACTACTTCTGAACATCAAAACCCACATTCTTTCAAGTAGTAAGTACTATCAAAAACATGAGCCATTGGCAAAGGTAATACAGAAACAAAAGAATAACTAGTACAACTTAAAAAGTGAAAAAAAAATTAAAATTAATATGTTAAAACACTGACCTTGCTACCACCATCCACGCTATGTCTCTAAGACTAGAAGGTTAAAAAGTACTTCCATAAACTGAGAAGGCTTTGTTTTTAAAAGGTACAAGAAATCTAAAGGAGGTTTATGCCCATTTCATTGATTTTTCTCATCAAGAACACGCAAGATTAAAGCTCTAAGGCTTGTAATTACATCTGGATTTCTACATACACCTAAAAAATACTGGGTTTAACAACGATTTAAAATCTGACTACCTATGTAACCATTTGTTTCCTTCTTCTAAATACTAGTTATTCAAGAAAAGACATCATGATGACCTCAAGTAAAAAGAAGGGCTTACTAGCTACACAAGGTAACTTCCTTTTTATAGAAGTTCTTTTCTGTCCAGTCCTAAGAGCTTACCTGCTCATTGTACAAAATCATCCCATCTTTTCCTGGCTATTTGGGATCAATTAATTAGAATAAAAATTTACTCATTTAATGTATCAAGTTAGCACTTACTAGAACAGCTAGTCCTAGATGTAAATCCATACAGAACAGCTTATAAAATTATGAAGTACGTATATTATTGTTAAAAGTAGTGCAAATACTAGATGAGCACTTGGCATTACAAATGTAAACAAACAGGTAAAATCTTTGTAGAATTAACACTTCCTTTTTTTTTTTTTTGAGCATTTTACTATGCTAGAAACTATATGCTGCTTAAGGAAAAGTGATCTCAACAGCTGGCACACTTAGGTGTGCTGCACTGCACAATAAAAAGCTCAGAAGTTAGGAAGTGATATAATAGGGAGATTCTATGGAATCCAAGCTTTATTTTAGATTGACAGAATCACCAAGTGTCCATCTAATACAGTAAGTAGAAGACATAAAAAGAATAAAGTGCACACGCACATGCAAGACAGAAAACAAGCCCCATACACATTCTAACAGGTCTCATTGCAACATATCATTTTTATAAAGCTTTAAGGCATCCAGTAGCAGAGTTCCATTGCAGACCTCTGAAAACCAGCTGACAGAATGCCAGATGGGTCTCTCCTGTTCCACAGAAGTTTTCTTCAAATCCAGGTCAACAACCTGCTAAAAAGCCACCTACTTCCCTTTTCTTGAGTGTGTTTCTCAGGAAAATTGTTGGTAGGCTGCCAGATCACAAGAAAACATAAATATTCTTTAACACCAGCTCAATACTGCTGCCAAAGCAGTATCTTCTGTAGCACCTGAATTGATGCTTTTGCTGCTACTACTACTATACACTATCTTACCTGCACTCTGGCATTTCCTAACTTCAGATCACAGACAGGGACAAAACTTAAGCCTCAGCTGGATCAAGCTCCAACCCTGCATATGGCTTAACTGGTCTGTCCTCCCCCTTCCCACACAGCCCACAGCAGATATTTCACTGCACAACATTTTGGGAGTACACTCTGATATAGTTTTAATTCCATAAGCACACTGGATGCTCAACAAAGCCAAGTGAATGGACACGCGCCATTCCCTACTTTTCCAGTGAAGACACATTTTATATTAATATTTTCAATAATTTATGTTACAGAAAGACTCCGCACTTGTATATTCATTTAAATATTTGTAATTTTTCATGTACAGTTTGAAGATCAGAGTTTTGAACACACTAGGAAGATAATAAATTGCTGCTGCCTCCAATTATCTAGTTCTTTACAGAGAGTTTTCTTCCCCCTATTGCCAATGAAGAATCTAAAAAGTAAAGTCACTACTTGAAAATAAAATACATGTACATACAAATCTTCCAAGAGTTTTGTAGGTGTGCACTATGGTTCTTGATTCAAGCAAAGAGGTGCCACTCTATGAAGTGGAGGAAAACAGTACAAATGTGTGAAGCTCTTTACGTGGGAAATTACAAGAGAGTTAAATGGCACTGAGCAAGGCACAAAAAGTGCTTTTAAAATAGAAACAAGGGAACATGCAGAGAACCTCAGTATTGAATTGAATTAATGACTGAGAATGCAAAGGCTCCAACTGGTGACACATTAGCAGCAGCCATGAATTTCACTGTAGTTCCGTATAACAAGTAATCTTACCTGAGTGATTCTCAAAAAAATGTCAACACATTGATTGTATTTTTCATCTGATCCTGTCAATGCTGAGATGACAGGCCCTGCAGGATGCAGCGAGAGATCAATGATGAAAACCAGATGTTTAGTCTTTTCAAAACCAAAATCTACAAGGCCAGGCAAATATGAATTTTTGTCTGAAATTTACACTTCTTTATATCCAACAAATGTAATATTATGTAATCACTTTCCCATAGACAAAGTTGACAAGTGTTTCTCTTCCTCACAGGGCATCTGACCCCAGATGATTCACTTCACCAACACATAACTTTAAACCTGGTCCCTAATACACTATTCTTTCAAGTGGTGTCTGATCACACAGCTAGTTATTTAGATCAGCTACTTCGCACATCAACCTATGTTCTCTGGCCTTTCATGAAGATGACTTGACTTTGTTCATCAATTATGTAGAACACTTAAAACATATACAAAATTTATTGCAATTCAGAAGCTGAGAAGAGCAATGCACAATAGTATTACTCATAGCTATCTCAAGCAAAGAGTCATAAATTCATCTTCAAAAGTTAAAGGCACGTTATTATCATTGTACAGCTGGGAGCTAACTTCCATAGACATGTTTCCAAATACTGCCTTAAACTGACAATTCAATCAGACCACTTAAGTACTTGCAAAGGAATTTTAATGCTCGGCTATAATCGAGAACTGCACATTTAATATTAAGTAAAGCCCAATCAGATTTAACCATAATTAATTATCAAATATGTTAAAGTGAAAACAAGTTAATATAGGAGGATGGAAATTTAGATAATTGTCATCTTATGTATTAAACTATTTAATATGGCTGTTAAATCTAAGGGAAATTTAAAACAGTATCCTGACAATCATTTCTCAATTTTTAAATTAAAATACAAGCAATGCAGCTAATCCTTATAATGGCATGAATAATCACAAATGGGGATGCAGATACCCCTGAAATCGAAACAAAAATAGGATGGAACAGAACTTTAAAAATCCGTAACGTAACATTTAGATCTCTGGCTGAACTCTGTTTTGATATTTCCTTTGTGAGATGGAAAGACAGTATGGCCCCAAATACCTGGGTGAATGTAGGAAACTTGATCATTTCCTAAAGTCATCTCATACAGTCAGGAAGATACTAGCATATCTACAATAAATTGTCTTGCACATGCACAGCACGCTCATTTATTCCAACTGCCAAATACCAAATTCCAATTTTACACATTTCCACATTACCATAAATCCTTAGAAGAACCCCATGACTGAGCTAAGCAGCACAAGCACCAAGCATACCCCACTACAGAACACACTACACCAGAAATTCATACTAGATGCAAAGAATATAACTTTCTTCATTTAAGAAAACTGTTTGTTGTCAGAACAGAAACAAATTTTTTAGAAGTCCATTTTAAAGGTGAAATCCAAAAACATTTTTGTCAGCTTCAGTACTTCACAGACAGATTTGCTAAACAGGAAAAATACATTACAGCTTTAGATTCAAGTACATTAAGAATTTTATGCTAATGTCAAGCAAACCCAATTAGAAAACCAAAAGGCCTACCTAGAAACACGACCATCACTAAGAGTAGCAAAAGCAGCCTTTCTCTTTCTAATACGTACTGCGTTTTATACCGTGACACTGCAGCCTCTGAGGGTCAGATTAATTAAGATCAACAGCAGCTGCAGTGCAACGTGAGAAGCACACTGCCACGGTTCTCACCAGTCCAGCACAATTACCTGCATCATTCCAACGCTGGACAACAACTGACAACTACTACACTCCTGAAAGTCATTAACTCCCACTGGCCTGCTGATAAATGTTACAAAACAAACCAACCTCTTTTCAAGATGGACTGCAAAGCTGACTGCACCTGCTACAGGATGCAATGATGAGTCCCAGGGAGCTGTTTGCCAGTCAAATCTCTACAGATGTTGCTTAACTTTATGCTAGAACCGTGTCCAAAGACAGAAATGAGATAGTCAGGCGCAAGCCCTCCTCCCAAAGCTCTCTCTGCTCCATTTCTAAAAGCCAGTCTAACAAATTCACTAAATCCAAGGTTTTTCCCTCTGGCAAAAAAGCTACTTATCACTGATAAAAGAAATTCTTCGGTCAACTACGGAAGACAATATCTAAGTTAATGCAATTAATTAAAGAGCAAACAAGACTGAGAAGTATTTATAAAAAGGTATTGCTTGTTACATACAGGGTGCACACACTAAGGAAAGTGAGACTATGTTACTTTTACTGCATGAGGAAAACAATGACGAGATTCAGACATTCACAGTTTGTATTTTTCAAATATTAGCTCCAAGACCTATGTTCTGACAAACATCCATCAAAACTCTGATCTCTCTGCAAAATACCACTGAAGTATTATATGGAAATTTAAAACTTTGTGAATGAGAAATATTTAAAATTTTCAGTACATACCAACTCTTGCTCTTTTTCCTTTTTTTTTTGTTGGTTGGGGGGGGGAGGGGTGGAGTATGTGTGGTTTTTTGTTTTGATTTGGGGTTTTCTCTCTCCAGAGTGCAGAAGTCCATTAAATAGGTATTCCTAATGAATAATTACTTTAGAGAAATTTCAACTTTATCAAAAAAAACAGTACTGCTACTAGAAGCAATTTCATCTACATAAGCTTTCTAATCTATTGATAATCATCTGGTTTTCAATTATATTGAAAATTAGTCAAAAGCAATCACAAGAAAAAGTTAAAAATTATTAAATATGGCATTTCTCTGTGATAAGACATGCTCACTTTGTTCTGTCGATAACCATGTGCACATACAATCTGTATCATTTCTTAAAGTTAGACTAACCATTCCAAATATATCACAAGTTGTTTTAAACCTTTCTCACACAAGACAAGACACAGCATTTTCTTGCAAACTAAAGCCATTTACTATGCCAAACTTTATTCACTCATTAACGTAAGTCCCCACATGTAGATGAAATCAGTGCAAAATTTCTACTTAAACTTTTCAAAATCTCTCTACACCTACCAAATGAGAAGCTGCTAAGTGATATTACATTGGGTGAGTTTGATGTGTAAAAATCTGAAGATCATACCAAGTTACATATTCAGTTTCAGCTTCCTTTTAAATGTAAAATACTAAGGATCTGCTGGCTAACAAGCTAACTTTTTTTTATTCTGTTCCAGTAACCAGGCAACAGACAACTGTCCAACTGAGAATTATCTGTCTGAACAGCTGGCAATCAACACTTGGGGGTTTTTAGTGGTTGGTCTTAAAAAAAAAAATAAAATGGAAGAGTAGAAAGATCAGTGATTACAAACCTACACAGATCTAGATTCCACCTTTGAAATCTCCACTCACTGTTTAATAATCTCATTTTCTCCAAAGTTACTCATGTAAGTAAATATTTCCACCAGAATCTGAAAATCTTAAATATACCCTTATGAAGTCTTTAGTTAACTAATGTTAACACTAGGAAAAAAAATAGAATAAAAACACGATGCATTTTCTGATGTATGAAAAACCAGCTTCAAGGAACTACAACAACAGGCAGCTAATAATTAATGCTGTTACACTTCTAACTCCATTCTAACTCTTTTTTTCTCCTCTACGGCTGAAAAAGCAGTATTTTACTTCATTATTTCAAGTGTTCATTTTTAATACAGATTCTTTTCCCTACTAGACTTTTGGCTGTTTTTTTAAGAGTTATAAAGTAACATGACAAGTCCTTTATTATATAAAGGAAATAATAACAGTGAACTGAGCTGATATGTACCGTTCCCCTTCCTAACAGTTTAACGGGAGTAATGAAGCTAAGAAGTTAACTTATTAATTATAAATTCCTTTAAAGTTGTGTTACTTGCACATTCAATGAATCTGAAAGGTTTTTAAGGGTCAGAATAAAAAGCTGTTCAAAAGGGCACTTGCACGAAGATTAGCTAGACTATATCCCATAAAAAATGAATGTTTCAGAAAAATCTGATATTCAAACAAAATGTATGAAACACAAGCGACTTGGTAAAAAACAGCATTGCCACACAACGCTTTATACACTACCTATACGAGGCAGCGAAGGAAACTCCTACATTTTGTATTCCCCAAACATTTAGATCACCACTGATTAGAAATCTGCTATAAAAACAATCCAGCTAATCTATTGTTTAAAACAGTAAAACCTTATTCCCACTTAATTACAGTTTTATTAATCTCTGCTCTTAATATGATCTAATTTCAGTACACATATGACTTCATATTCCAATAAATTGAAAAACACTGACCGAGCTCAAATTCACTCAAGCACCAAGTTCAGATCAGGCAAGATCCTGTTTCAAGATAAACAACATGATGCGATGTAACATAATTTTGCGTGTGCGTGTGCATGTGAGAAACTGGGAAAGATTACAGAGAGAGAGAAAGCAAAAGTGAACGCCAGCATTTGCAACAGGAAAAAATAAACATGTCCAGAGTAGCATTCAGTCCAGTGCTCACTATAATTCAGAATGAAGAAACAGAGATGACAATGACAACTTAATACACCAGAAAAACTTTTTTCATATTATTCAAAATAAAACCACACATTAAGATAGCTTCACAGGATAGCCACTTTCTTTATGAAGTTCATTTTATTAAAGTAGCATAGCTATGACTGTGTTTAGATTTTGGATCGGAACCTGACAGTCAATACACACTCTGTACTTCTCTACAGAAAGGATAAGCAGCATTTACTTTAAAAGTAGGACATATTTTGCCATTTTAATTTCATTCCCATTAATCTAGGGGAACAAGCCTGAACAAAAAAGAATCAAGGAAAACCTAAGCACAATAACAAAATCAAATTGTAGAAGTCCAGACAATTAGAGGAAGTAAGCTGGTAACCTGAAAAGAGAAGAATAAATTGTGTACACAAAAATTAAGACTGTACTGGTCGGTAATGTATTTGTATACTGCATATACTGCTTCCTATTCTGTAAACTAAGATGTTTAGTGCAAAGCTGTTTTTTTTCCTTCAATTTCTTGTAATTAGAGCTGCCATATACTTCTTCAGTAATTAAGTCACCTTTTGATGCACAAAAATAATTCCAACAGAAATCAGTCTGTATACTGAAGTCCTATATCACAGAGGAGGAAGAAAAAAAAAAAAAAAAAGAACACTATTAGATAACAGAACTACTCACAACTTATGTATTACAACCAACTTCCGCCTTTCCAAACAGGAACTTACTCAGACTGAACTAAAACTTTTCAGAAAGAGAAGTTTCACAGAAGCTTCAGCAGCAGAACATTCCATAGGGAAATGTACTTTAAATACTCTTACAGTCACACGCATCAGAGGTACAGACTAAGTAACTTCCTAATAGGAAAACAGAGTAACTGCTTAAGAAACTTTGTAAGAAAAATAAACCATGTCTTTATATTAGCTATTTCACAAGGTCTGTATTACCTAATGCCATAAAAGCATGAGAGCCTGGAAGAAACCCAAAAGCCATCAGCTCAGGGAATGCCAGGAGCTCCAAAAATTCCTGGGGCTGGTGGACAAACATAAATAGAAAGACTAACAAGAGCTAGCCACACTGTAATCCATTTCCCATCCCTGTTCCACACTTTAGCAGGTATCACTAGCCAACTTCCTTAAAACACTCATTTTCTGTATGATGCAACGTGGCTGCAAATTCAAAGCAGACTGTATGAAGTCAAACTTGAACTTCATTTGCACCTGTTACAGTGAAACTGCTTGAGCCTCTCTGCCTTAGTTATTTATATTACTAGTGGTTTTAAGAGAGCATGTGTTTGAAACAAACATTTTTACTCATGTCATTCTAGCTTGCTAATTTTTATTTTTCGAAGGTTCATCTGCTACTACTGCTGTATCTTTACAATTTACTACACAAAAAAATATGTAATTCTAATTTAATCAGAAAACAGAACTCTGCTAGCGCACTGAACAAAAGATCTAATCTTTGCAGCATCCTTTCCAAGTCAGTGTAAATAAACTGTAGTAAAATGAAAAGGCTTGTAATTTGGTATTTGGAATATTCTTCACAAACACCAATATTCTGTAACATCCTTGCATATCTGATACCAGCTCATGTATAATGCAGAAAATCTATTTCATTTTCATCTACTGACAGTGAATTTAATTTACTATTGCGACTCTTTATCCAGATTATGCTATTAATTCTGCAATCAGGCTCTTTTGAATGCTTTTATTTTTTCTAAGACTTTTTACAATTCTACATTGATCTTTTCTTCCTACCCTAACATACCTTTCAAAATAAAGGCTCATTTTTTCTAACTTCTAAAGTAAAAAAGAAAAAAAATTCCAAACCTCAAAGGCAACAAGCATCAGTTCATTAGCTGTATCTTCGAACAGGAAAAATCTACATACATCACTTTAACATCTGACATTTAAGTATTACAAACTATATTCATTAAGGATACATACAACAGGTGCATTAAAATTTCTACATCAACAATCATCACTGGAAATAGACCACAATCTCTCCATTAATAAAAAAGTATCCACTTCTGCCTGACACTGAAGTTAAGAGGATGGGAAAGCTAAATGCTCCAATGTTTGTGTTGTTTATATCCATACCCAACTGCCTCCACTGTTCTGTAGAATTCAGTCATCTTGTTAAACTAGATCAAATGCAAAGCTGGTCTTATTTTTCCAAGAGAAAAAAGTCTGTCACAGCTAGTCAACTCGAACCTAAATCACCAGTTATTCTTCAAAATAATGAAATCAAAACACCGAAAAGTGTTAGCTATGTTATTATTTTGCACCAGTTTTTAAAAAGTCCTCTAGAACAAAGTTCAATTACAGAACACTAATTTGTTCATCTTTAGGGAAAAATTTATTCGATTGCAGAAGCTTAAATCTTGTATATCATTATATAAGATTCCCTCTTCAGAAATCTTATAAAAGAAAAATGATAAATAATGCATTTATTATTGTTATATGCAAATATTAAAATATATTTCTCACACACTGGTACAGTTGATAAAGTACTCATTGTATTACGCATCTGATGTATTTCACTTCTATACTAGTTTTCTTCCACCATCATGATAAACATAATAAAAAGAATATTTAGAGAACAGCACTTGTCCTCCTTACTTCACTCCAGAGCCAGTGAACAAAGCAGTGAAGCAGAAAGAAGGTACATAATGGATTTAAAGTAAATGGCCCATTCTTTAAGAAGCAGCCTCTCATTTTTACTGATTCTAGCTTAATTGTCATTACAATGCCTGGAAACTTCAAACGAACAATTATTTTTAAGCCAGCTGTCAAGTTGGTTCCTTAAAGCTAGATTTTTTTTTTTTAAGCTAAAAACCAAATCAGTGAATGTTAACGAAAATATTCTTTTGCAGAAACATTGTAAACATATTTAAACATTTTTCAAAGCAGTTAGTCTCCAGCCCATTCCATAAACCAAGACAGAATATTTATATTCACTGTTGTACTCTGTAACATACTTTCTGAGAAATAATGCTTCTAGCTGCACTGGTAGCGTAGTCGTCACTATATGAAACACAATGACACATACATATACCCCCTGGGATTCATAAAGAAAGAATTGGCTAATTTTTGCACCTACCTGGATAAAAATCTTTGGATTTAGACAGCTTGATGGTGGCCCCAGTCTCTTTCTGCAACTGAACAATTGTCTGTCCTCCCTTCCCAATTATAGATCCAGCAGCATAACTAGGTATGAGGACCTTTAGAAAATACTGGCCATCCTCTGAAAAATTGAGATATGCATGGTTAATATGGCTTACAAAGTTCGATTTTTCCTCCCCAGCCCCACAAATAAACAAAATGTTACATCTTTGAACTCGTGCATTTACATTTAACCAGTTGTGTTATTCTACATGACATGTTTAGACTATACCTTTAATATTTTTAAATGCGTATATATATTCACAGCAAAATAAAGAATCCACATAAGATTCCTTAGTTTTGTAAAAGAAAAAGATCAAAAATATTTCAAAGGTGGTTTGTTTGTTTTTTTCCAATGGCAACAACAGCACGAAGAAATTATCAGACCCCTTAAAAAAAATAATAAAGCCTTGCATGAAAACGTGACTAGTGACAACTACAACCTTGCTTGAAAATACTGCAAAAGAAATGCCAAACTAAAAAGGAATTAATTGTAAATTCTGTTGGGCTATTTGTTTGCCATTAGCAAACACATAAGAATAGCAATTAGCTATTGCCTGCATTCTTAAGTAAGCAAAACAACTACTCTGCTACCAAATATCCCACCCAAAATGTGGGGGTTTATTCCAAGCATTTCAGACACTGCCAAGAAAACAACTCAACATGGTGCGGATGAAATCACTTGCCTAAGTAATCCTGATGTATTCCTTTAGCACTTCTTAAGCGACAATGATCTCTTTTAAGCTCATTAATTAAAGGACATTAAGAAGAATTTTTCCCAACTGATCAAAAGCCTAAGTCACTTGTTTTAAATACACTTAAAAGGTGACGAGATAGACAATGCCAGTCCTCTACCCACCACTAGCGTTAAAGCACACAATCGGAACAGGAAGAAAATACACACAATTGGGCGGGGGGGAGGGAGGGAAAGGATTCCCCGTCTGATTCGGCAACCGCACAATTGTCTGTGCCCTCACCCCACTTTTAAATCCAGCTACGCTTAAGTCTAAGGACCTTCTGTAACCGGCTCGGAAAAGTGCAAGTCAATTAAGATACGTTGGTTCCCCAGACTTGGGCTCTCCCCTGGAATTAAGGCAACGTCCCATTGGCATGGATGTAAAGATTCTTATCATGAAACCTGTTTTCACAAAGTTGCTGGGGTTTTTTCCCCTCGGCAGAAGGAACAATCTCAGTTCACCTTACGTCTCTCAACAGAGACTACCAGCGTCTCTAGAAGTGCCTGTGTGCTACAGCCGTGCCCAACCGTATGAACATCGCCGGCTGAACCACGCACAGTCAGACCGCTGCTCTTAATATTGGGCAAATAAATTCACCTCTGCCTCGGTGCATTGTTATGACGACTCCAGCGCAAACGGACAGCGGAGGTGCTGGTCCCGCTATAACTCATCTCCTCCAGGAAAGGCAGGATGTTAACTAGCGCGTCCCCGCAGCCGAGCGGCGACCCCCCCACCCCTCACCGCCAGGCAGCCCTCGCCCCCAGCACAGCGAACACACGCCGCGTACGCGCTGACAATAGAAGCGAGGCCAAGGAGGAGGAAAACGCACGGCAAGGCTGAGATTCAGCTTGCGACCCAGAGGATGTGAAAGGAGGGTAGTGCGTTTGCAGTCTCCTTCCAGCTGCCGTTTATTTTCACCCATCGTTAGCAGGACAAGGGAGGTAACCGGGCTGCAGAAGCCCCTTGTGCTCCCTCCTAGTCTCCGTAGGGTCACGGCTGTGCAGCCCCAGCGTGGATATTAAATAAAAAGACTGGTAGATGCTGAAAACCGACGCCATTTTGATGAATGATAACATTAGAGAAATGGGAATGTTCGGGGGGGGGGGGGGAAGGAGAGGGAAGGGGGGGAGACAGGCAGGTAGAGAAGCTAAGAGGTGGGTGTGTTGGGCGGGGGGGAGGTGACAGAGAATATACCCACCGCCCGTGTTGGTCCTCTTGGTGCTACCGGCTTCAGGGGGGGCTTCAAGCGGTCTTTTCCGGGAGTCCGGCGGGTCCAGGTCTATGGGAACCCCGGTGTGGGTCCCGTTCTGCTGGATGGGAGCTGCCGCCATCATGTTTGCTACTGCTCGGAGGAGAATTGTCTCTTCCCTTCTGTGGTGGGGGGGCAGGGAGGGAAGGGGGGAGGAGGAGGAGGAGGAAGGGGGAGGAGGAAGAGGGGAGGGGGCTAGTCGCGTTCTCTTGTCCTTTTCGAAAACGTAGACCTAGCTCGGGATTGTCGAGGATGCTGCGCGCCTTGTTTATCTGGCACCCGGGGGGAGGGAAGGGAAAGGAGGGAGGGAAACGGGCAGGACTGGGCTGGAGGAGCAGCTGCAGTGCAGTGTCAGGAGGAGATGAGGAGAAGGGAGACAAGGGAACGAGAGGGGAGAGGGAAGGAGGGGAAAGTGAAAAGAGTGAGACAGGAGGAGGAGAGGATAGAGTGAGTGAGAGAAGGAAGGAGGGGAGAGAGTGAGTGGGAGAGGAGAGGAGGGGAGAGAGAACGAGTGAGACTGAGGCGGCGGGGAGGGAAAGAGAGGGAGGGAGGGGGAGAAGGAGGGAGGGAGGGAGGGAAGGAGCGAGCGAGCGGTGTCAGTGGTGGGCGAGGGAGTGAGTGGGAGATGATTCACGCTGTCCCCGAGCCCCGCTCCGTCCCCGCCTGCCCTAGTGCCGCGCCTGCCGCTGCGGCTCGCCTGCCGCCGCCGCTCCCGGGCTCTCGTGCCCTCCCTCAGTGACAGGCTCGTGCGCACGGGGGTGGGGAGCAGAGCAGAGCAGAGGGGGAATCTCTGCCCGGGAGGCACCGCTCCTCTTGCGCTCCAGCAGCACCGCCGGGCGCACGGGCGGCTGCCTGGCTGTGCTCACTGGCCGTGCCTGGGCTGGGGGCCGCCGCCTCCGACTATACCGCAGAAACCCGAGACGCAGGAAAGGTTAGGGCCGTGGGAGGGAGTGCATGCACTGGGGGCGGACAACGGGGGGCAGGCAGGGCTGAGGCAAGGCCGGGATAAAAAAGAAAGGCGGGGTTTCCTGCGAAGACAGGCGGCAGATCCGGCCAATCGGAACAAAACAGAGCGAGGTCGGGATTGAAACGTGTGGCCAATCGCGGGTCGCGACTGGAAGAGCCGTTGAGGGGGGTGGCGGGGGTGGCTTAACCTCTCCGGCGGGGGGCGGTGGCAGGGAGTGTGTGTGTGTGTGTGTGTGTGTGTGTGTGTGTGTGTGTGTGTGTGTGTGTGTGTGTGTGTGTGTGCGCGCGCGTGTGTGTGTGCGCGGCTGTGTGTGTGCGGCTGTGTGTGTGTGGCTGTGTGTGTGTGTGTGTGTGTGTGTGTGTGTGCGGCTGTGTGTGCGGCTGTGTGTGCGGCTGTGTGTGTGTGTCTGTGTGTGCGTGTGCGTGTCTGTGTGTCTGTGTGTGTCTGTCTGTGTGCGTGTGTGTGTATGTAGGCCGGCTCCCGCCCCTGGAGGGTCCCCGCAATGATGCGGCGTCACCCGGGTTACACGCAGCTCCTCATAGGTCTGCAGCTGCGCGGGAGGACGGCCGAGATCGCCCGAGGAGGCGGTGGGGCGGCAGGGACATGTCGTCCCTGGGGCGGGCTGCACCATCTCAGCGCCGGCCCGGACGGGGTCCTTCAGCGGGCGATGGGCTGCGGGGGGGTACAGCGCGGTCGCGCCGGGAGCCTCTGTCTCGCCAGACTGCATCGCGCAGGCTTGTAGCGAAAATAATAAAGATCTTATTTTTACACTGTGACAGCCGGGCTAGCAGGAGCTGCGTGACACAGAGCGGCGTTTCTGATGTAAAGATTTCGTAGAAAAGTTCAAAGACGTTTCACTGCGACGAAGGTTATTACTGCTTATAGATCCCAAATTATTCCGGTTGAAGCTAAATACATTGTTAAGGTGCAGGGGGGTGGGCGTAGGAGGGCTCGAGGGAATTGTCTGCCTGCTATAAAAGCATCTGCACTCTACTGTTTGCTGTTTGATTGATTCATTGCCTTTGAAAACAATTCTGAAACTGATAGAACTGTAAAGGTTAGTATTAGAGCATCAGTTCTGCACAAAATCATGATCTGATGTGTGTGGCATCAGATCATGCTCTGTGCTGAATTCATATTGACATGCATATGTGTGGAATGGCTGCTGGCTTGATTCCTTTTACTATGCAAGCTTAAAACCTGGCTGTTTTATGGATTAAATTCAGTTTTCATTCTAAGCTCCCTGGGAGACTCAGCCTTAGTTTGAGTAATCACCATTAATACTGCCCAAATAATTTTTAGTACTTAAAATACAAAATTAATATATATATAGTACAGCACATCACCTCTACTTATGAATTATAAGACAGATGCGTAATGCATTATAGGATGTTAAAATGTGGACACTTTTAACATCTAAGAAGGCTCTTGCCCGAAAGCATTTACAAATTAAGAACCAATCCAGCACTATATACAGGAAACTTTCAATGACTTCTTTGGGAATCATGTCCCAGGAATGCGATATCTAGCCTCCTTAGAGGCAGATGAAATAGATGTGGCAGATTCAGAAGCAATTTGTTAGCATATATGGCCAGAAAAATGATTGTGTAAAAATGGAAATTTCTTACTCATCATATACCCTTTGTATCTAGGATACTCTGACTCATAATTGCTTAGTTTACTGGCTGAAATAAAATTTCAGGCTTCTGTTACCTTGGCAGTTGCTGACACAATTGTGGTACAGCGAGCTGGGGACTGGTTCTAGCTCTTCCAGTTTCTTTACTAAGTTCCAGTTGAAGAGTTTTAATTAGTGTTTGAACAAGAAAGAGCACAACATGACTTGAAAATGTAAGTCCAGTTTGTAGGGTCATCAGTCCTAAAGGATTCTTTTTATTTGTAAACTAAGAAGATGACTTACAGAAAATTTTGAAGACAAAAATAAAACTCCACAATGTTTGAATGTAGCCATCTTGAGTCAATTTACTCAGTGGAACTGGATAAATTATAACACTGCTCCCTTTATCTCACTGAATATGTCCCGTTCATCTGTAGTAACATTGAATCAAACAATTCTCTGGTTTTAAGACCACATCTGTTCTACTGTGCCCCCTGCACCAATTTTAATTATGTGGCAGATCTGATTGGATTCAGCACCTGCAAGTCTTCCCTTTGGGAGCTCCAGTTAGCTTACAAAACATTTACTTGATTGCATTCTTCAAACAAAAGTATTGTTTTATCCTAAAAACAGGAATATTAAAGTGTACAGTAAAAAAGGGTTTTAATGTGATAAGTGGTATGTGTGTTGTTTGCGTATCTATCTAGCTTAGAGGAAAAAGTGTTAATTTTGAAACCTAATTTCCTCAGACTCAGCAGATGTCTGTCCTGCGTTTGTCTGTTTTTCACTAACAGCTGCTTCACAAGTGCCTCCCCTTGTCTCTGCAGAATGTCTTTTGTTTAATAATTTCCCAATATGTTATCTCCCCGTCCCACCAATATAATCTTTTTCAACTTTTCTGGTGCCTATAAGTAGGTTTTTAATAGTTTTGATAGACAGGATCATCTTAAAAGAGGTTAGCTAAATCTGTATAACTACCCTGTTAGCTAGTTTCCTAATGGTAGTTCTATTTAACTATGCAAATAGCTGCCTATAATAAACATCTCAACGATTATTGATTTAATATTAATAAAAGTATTAATTATTACAGACATATGTCAGGAGATGCTTATTTCTCCTATTTCACTGCTTGGAACAGTGATAATTGAGCTCCAGGGGGCATATCGCATAAAGTGCAGCCCTCTAGTGGTAAAGGTCACGGGGAGTGTAAAGCAAGCTGTGGTTTTGTCAGGGGTGGGGGGCTATGAAATAGCTTTCAGCAAAATGCCGCTGACCTGCGGTATATTAGCTACCTGCATTGTTCATGGTCTGAAGCACAAAGGAAAACAGCTATGAAGGCCTCTAGTACAGCCTTGCTCCCTCTCTGTCGTGATTTCTGTGGACAAAGGACCAATGGAAAAATAAAGTCTGTATCAGCAGAGTTTTCCTCTTTTTCCAAATCTGTAATCTGTTGCGCAGCTTTTCTTTTTCAGCCAGCTCTAGACTGGCATTTCTAACCAGAGATGGTTCAAGCTGTTGTGGGATCTTGATTCCTTTCTGTTTCTTTCAGTCATGTCCTACCAGTACTCTAGAACTTCAGTAAGAGTTAGTTCAGTGATGTCATGGAATACAAATTCAGTTTGTCAGCATTATTTCTAAAAATGCTCTTGGCTGGTGGAGGTGTGGATGGTAGTGTTCAAACTAATCTCTCCCACAGACATAAGAGCTATGTTTAAAAATGAAAAGGATTAGGAAGAGTCATAAACAAAGCAATTAAGCACATATTTTATCAAATAGAAATCTGAAGAATATCTGAGGTAAAGGTCTAGTAAAAATCACTTAATCTGATCAAATCCACTTTGTGGAACAAGACTCAACTTCCTGTTTCTTGTAGAGGTGATGGATATTTCTCCTATGGCTAACAAAATTAATGCTTTTTTTTCCATTGTGGGAAATGTGACAGGGCCCAACAATCACTAGATGAAAACCAATGCCTCTTAAACATCCTGGCTAGGTAAAAGAAAACAGGTAGGGTCTTTGTCCAAAGTGATGCCACTGCTTTTGGCAGTTTTTCATTACTGAGCAATTGCTCTGATTCCTGGTAAACTTTGGCTCCCCTAAAATTACAGTTAGTCATGAATTTAGAAGTCTCTGTTAAGTCTTTAGCTTGAACCTTCTGTTTATGAAACTATTTTCCTCCAATAATCATTTACTGGTGAAGGTATTGTTATTATTTATTAAATTATCCAATTGTTGCTTATTTAAAATACTACAAAAGTTGTTCTTCAGAAAAAAAAAAAGTTTCAGTGAAAATTCTGCAAGATGGCATCAATATTAATCTTAGCAAAGGCTTTTTTTTTTTTTTTAACTTTTATTTAGGAATACAGAACTGAATTGTTCCCAGTTCTTCATTCCTGAATCTGTAGACCAGATTTATAATCTCTTCTTGTGTTCTTTGCATCTTGGGTTTACCTGAGGACCTATCCAAATCTTAGCATCAAAAGATTCGCCAAGGCAGCCTCGGGACAAGATCATTTTTAATCCCTTCTGAGGAACTGACTATGTGGATCAGGATCCATAAAATGCCAGTGGCTGGACACTTACTCCCAAAAGGCATCTCCATAGTGATCTTTCTATACAGTAATTTAAAGACCTTTTATTTCTGAGAATTAAAGATATTGAAGACTTGATTTCAACTGCCTTCCAATAATAATAGTATTATTATATAGGGGTCTTGGAAGGGGTTGTGTTTTCCTGTTGGTTTTTTGTTTGTTTTCTTGTGTTTTTTTTTTTTTAATATAGGAAAATAGATAATTCAGGGATTAAAACTGGGACAAACTAGGAGTTTCAGTCCATCATAATGAAACGATGTAACACTGTATGTGAGAAAATAGCTGGATCACCTTTTATAGCTTGTGTCAGTTTACAGTATTACTGATTGTGTACCTCTCAGCACTGTCTTATAAAAGAACATCAGTGAAGCACCTTTTCTACAAACTGAATTCAGCCAGCTATCACTCCAGATGCCTCACAATGTGTTCCTCTAACACTGTGGTGAACAAGGTATTTTTCAAGGAATCATCATACCTGTTTCCAATCTCTGTTATTATAATTGCTCTAGCAGTATCACAATTTTATGTCTCATTTTGCTTACCCACCACTGTCTTATTTATCTGAAATTTTGGCACTTTAGGATAAATGAAATGTAAAAAAAAAAAAAAAAAAAGAGACATTAAGAGCAAAATTACTTTCTTTGATTCTGTTGTCAAGTCTGGTCCCCTTCCTGTGATCTGAAAAACTTGGAAAAATGCAGCACCTGTTAAGTGGTCATAAAGACATTTCTCTTACAGCTCAGTCATGCTCTCTAAGAGTCTAATACCATTAAATTTATTCTCATAAGTTAAAACTAGTAAAAACAGGTCCTACTGTTAAAGAAGACTTACAATATAGATTTTATTCAGGGTTTTTGAAGCCTGGAAGTTTGCTACAATTCAGCTGACAAATGAGAGTTATTTCAGTGGAGAAGATCAGAAATCTCGGTGAAAAAAGAATGGAAAAGGTGCAAGTAAACATGCTTCACAGGGGACAAAGGAAAAATAGGAATGAGACAGTAAAGGCAAAGGTACTGATTTTTCTCTGGTAAACAAGATTTATATTAAATTACATAGCAAAACTTGAGTTGCTCTGATCATTTTGCTCACTGCCAAAATGTATACTACTTGAGATCATTAAAGAAAAAATATCCTAGTAAAATTATAGTAGTAAACTCTCCTACTTATAACCACTAATAAACCCCCTTTTCTCCAGTATAATTTGTAATCAGTTTTCCAAATAATAAACTATTCCAGCAAAATTTTTACAAGTATAATAATATTGTAATGATAGGATTTTTGCCAACAGAAAGGTAATAGAAGTCATATCTCTAATATTGCAATAGTAATAGTTCCTAGTAGAAATCTATAGATCTTTAAAAATACTTTCTAAAGCTTACTGTATAGAAATGTATATGCCAGTAGATTACAAATTAATTTTCAGCACAGTGAAACTTTAGACAGTAGTTATTACCTTTAATAATACAAAGTTACATTGGGAACTTCAACTGATTCTTCCCTAGAGTTAGGAAATGACACAGAGTTTGTTCTTGAAGAAATTATTTTATTTCACGAACAAGAATTAATGATTCCAGTGTTTTGTTTTTCTACCCACTTGAAATCAATTGCAACAAAATACCCCTGACCTGGAAAGTCTCCTGGTGTGGGAGGGTAAACATATAAAACTCACTGTCAGGATAGAGCAGCCAGGATGATTTGGAACGTATCCCCAGTTTGCCATGAAAACATGTATCTGTGTGTTAGCTGCACACAAAAGCTATCTGCCTCCAGAAAAAGCATGGGGTTTAGACATAATGCTGCCTATTTGAGACAAAGGGTATTCCTTAGCACAGTGAGATTAAAACAGACAGCTCCTCATTAGTACAAGTCAATCTAAATTATTTATTTACCATTTTGAACCAGAAGGAAGTGGTGGCAAATTATTAATTACATTTGGGATTTATTAATCTTATTTTTTTTTCAGTGAAAGCAGCACTGGAAATATGAAAAGGTACCTGAATGTGAAACCACTTTAATCACTTATGGAATCACTTTTTTATTTTAACACTAGTTGCAAAATATAGCTGATTCTGATTTACATACCATTAAGACTTATACTGTGAAGTTGCTATGTACATTTGTAAGTGGGTGCATGACTTTAAATTAAACCAAAGTGAATGGAACAGCTCATATGCTCAAAATAAAGCATATATTTATCTGCCTTACTAAATTAATGCTTCATTTGTTTTTCACTTCAATGTGAGAGAGCTGTCTTGCTTCATTATTGCAGGCTTAGGCCACCAAATCTTATCCAAGCAAAGAGTAAGTTGATAGGAATCTTTCTACTGCACCCCTGATCACCTTTCTGAATCTGTACACTTTTTTTTCAGAGAAGTTACAAACTGCTTTAAGTGTTTCACGTACTTATATTACATTTGGAAACCTCTTTCTTTTTTCTTTTTTCTTTTTTCTTTTTTCTTTTTTCTTTTTTCTTTATTTTTGCCCAGAACCTTCAGATAGAAGTCCATGGACCTGCTAGATTAAAACAGCTCTATTGACTTGCAGCCCAGAAAGCCAGCCATGTGCTGAGCTGCTTTAAGGAGAGTGTGTCTAGCAGGTTGAGGGAGGTGATACTTCCCCTCTACTCTGCTCTTGTGAGCACCCCTCTGCAGTACTGTGTCCAGCTCCGGGACCCCCAACACAAGAGGGACATGGACCTGCTCAGGCAAGTCCAGAGGAGGGCCACAAAGATGCTCAGAGGGTTGGAGCACCTCTCCTATGGAGAGAGGTTGGAAGAGTTGGGCTTGTTCAACCTGGAGGAGATATGGCTCAAGGGAGATCTTAGAGCTGTCTTCCAGTACCTAAAGGGGGCTACAATGAATCTGGAAAACGACTTTTTTAAAGGGCCTGTGGTGATAGGACAAGGGGGAGTAGTTTAAAGATTTTTTATTTATATTAGACATCAGGAAGAAATTCTTTGCTATGAGAGTGATGAGACACTGGAACAGGCTGCCCAGAGAAGTTGTGAATGCCACATCCCTGGAAGTGGTCAAGGCCAGGTTGGACAGGGCTTTGGGTAACTTGGTCTAGTGGAAGGTGTCCCAGCCCATGGCATGGTTCCTTCTGTAAGGGACCTCTGAGGATCCCTTACATCTCTAAGGAATGGATCTCTAAGGTCCCTTGCAACCCAAACCATTCTATGATTCTGTGACTCCAAGGGGTTTATACAAGTGAAAACTAGTGGAGAGAGGAAGGACACTATATAAAATATATTAACATAAACTTCCAAGCATTCAAGCATTAAGAGAGATTTTCTCCTACTGACAGGCAATTTGAGTTTTGTATAGAAATATTTAGGGATACATAATAGTATATATATAAAGTATTTAGGAATATATAACATTATTTCTAATAAATTATACATGAATAAAATAAAAGCTGGCTTATAATCTAAAATTTGGCAGTTACAGAATTGAAAACTGCATACTTTGCAGTAGTCAAATATCACAGATTGAGGTGAAAATCTTTACATAGCTATTTTTTATATTGGTAATAAACATGCATAAATATGGTGTTATAGAAAGTGACACATTTTATATATTAAAAAAAGGCTGATTATGTTTCCTATAAATTTTCTGTGGAGTATTTTGTTCGTAATAGTTTAGTCAAGTAGGAAGACTCCTATTGCAAAACTTCTAAAGGTTTGTATTCTTGTTCTTATTTTCATTTGGAGTTTAAGCTGTTTGCACTGTGAAAGAAAAATTTGTATGTTGAAACAGTAAAAATAAAAATACTGCAGAACTGAGTCATTGCAACTGAGATGAATGCCCATAAAAAAGTACAAATCACAAAAAAACCCTCAGAAACAGGGTCATTGTGTGTATCATCAGCAATGCTTACAGATTCATCATGGCTCACAACAAAGGTATTTACAAGTGGACCTCCTGCGTCTGTTGCATGCTGTCATTGCTTTGGATAGACTGCTGTTAGATCCCTGTAATCCCAAGCCCCAGGATCTTGTCCTACATGTTTACCCCACTTGGTATGCCTGTTCATAAGTATTTAAAATGGAAATGAACTCTAATCTTTGCTTATAATAAAGGGATTTAATGCCTTAAACCCTATGTTTAACATGCTTTAAAAAAAAATAAAGTTTATAGAAAGCTGTGTTTAGTCTCATAACTTACATTTGTCAGTTTAGCCATTTAAGTTTAGTTAATGCCCTGCATTTCTTAATAAGGTGTCATGGCAGTGATATTATGCAACATATTCATGGATCAGGAGACGGATAGAGTAACAACAGCCACTGGGCAAAAATGGCATGTTTATCATAAAAAGTCTTGGCAATTTTCATATCTGTTATGTACTTATAATAGAAAAATTAGAAGAAAATTTCATATTTTCCAAGACTTATGTGACAGATACAGAAATAATATGTGATGGCCATTCATTTGTAAGGTTATGTTGTCATGTAGACATTATGTAGGTAAGATTTGGCCAATTAAGAAGAAGTTCATTAAAACTGTCATATCCTATCCCACCTTAGAGCTCATTGTTGCCTACAGGTTAAAAATAATGTACTGAAACTTAAATTCCATCTTTTCCATCTTTGCCTTTCTGTCTTGTTATCATACAGTATCTGAAATAAACCACATTAAGGAGCTCTACCTAAGCAAAGGCAACAACAGTGAAACATTTCTGCACTGGTGAAAGAGAGAGCATATGGAGACTGACTGTTTTAGCTAATAAAATGTCTAAAGCTTGATGGAGAAAATGGCTCCTGAATAATGCACTTCTAAATAGAATTAGAATATATTCACCTCATCTGGATTTAACGAGTTGGACAGCGTTTATTTTCTCCAAATAATGAGACGTATTCAGTTCTGTTGAAATTCAACAGCCACAGGAGAAAAAAATCCTTTAAATTGTGTAAAGCAAATACTAGAATAGTGCATAGCGTGATTTACTCTTTTGCTGATGTGATTATAAATAAGAGAAAACTTTAACATATATATATGTACTGATAAAGCCCTGAATACTAAGACTTCGAAACTTGTCATCAAGTTGGTGTGATATTACTTTATTTTTTCCATTCTATGCATTGAAATATGTATTAATCTCAAGTCTATTTCTGGAGATTTCTCTACATTGATAGAGGCCTGTGGATATAGCTAATTACAAGAAACCTATTCAGCTGTTATCCCCAGAGCTGAAAAGCTGCAAGAGTTAATTGTAAAATGCATTTAATTAGCATAACAAAAGTAGTGTAGAGCATTGGCAATATAAAATTGTTTCTTACTTCATTTGAGAGTGGTGAAAAAAATGACCTGTTTAGTTAAGACTTCTAATACTCACCCTAATAAGAAATGTCATATTTGCAGTTCCTTATACCCAGAACAAATCTTGTGGTAAGCAGGATCTTTGTGAAAATCACTGATATTTTCATTTTGTGATTGGTATTAATAAATATTTATACAACATTAACTGAGATTGGCTTTTCCTCTACAAAGTTTGGTGAGATGTAAGGTAGTAATGATGTATCAACTACCAAGAAAATTACAGATGCATCTAATGTGGTCAGTTAAGTCTTATTTCTTTCAAGAGTGACAAACTCTCACGGGAGGATTACAGAAACAGGATCACAGAATCATAGAATACCTCAAGTTCAAAGGGAACCCAGAAGGATCATTGAGTCCAATGTTTTTTCTTAGTATCCTAATGGAACAGCTAACTCCATCTGCACAGAATCTTATTTCTGGAATAATTGCATCGACTTCAGTAGGCTGTGGTTTAGGAAATTGAACTTCCAGTTATGGAAATGTGTTTTAAATGTAAAAAACTTGCAATTTTAGTCTGGTAAGTAGTTTCAATGCAATCCATTCTATGTTATCGATTTGAGGATGTTTTACTCCTGAAACCAAAGGTGATGTGATGAATATGCCAGCCAACCCTGCCTATCAGCAGTAACAAAACCACTTTTAATATCTGTTGGAAATTCAGATAACAGAGTGGTAAGTTAAGAATGTACTACACATAAAAAAAAGCTCACAAAAAGTGTTATTTTTTTAGTAGTGCATTATAGTTCCAATCTAACACCATGCACAATCAGTAAAGATAAAGTTTTAAAGCAAACCACGCAGGAGTTAAAATTCTTAAAGCAAAAATATCTTGGCTTAGGTGCATATTTTTCATTTTAAAGTAAATATGTTAACCAAAATGGGACTATAATAAGATGTACTTTCAAAATTTTGCTAATTGTACATGGTGATAGACTTGTATTTCTTTACTAAGTAGTCTGAATTTACCCCCAATTATTTTGTTGTGTTTTTTAAGATTTTACCATTTTATGAAGGTGCAGCACCTTGTACAACTTTTAACAGTTTAAGAAAACATACGTAAGATGATGATGAGAGAAGATGAATATGTTAAAGTTTTATTCAATTGTTAGTATCTAACTGTACTATTGATAATGTAGGCAGTAATCACATGTAGTCCAGCCAAATTGAAATATACTATTTAATATGATTTTTTGCAGATATTCAAAGCGCTGAAGTGCTGCAGAAAGAGTATCTTCTTCTTTTCTTGTGCTTTTCCACAATTTTCTGTCCAGAAAAATTCCAAGGAAACTCTATTCAAAATTGAGTATTATGTACAGCAGTAAATGTCTGCAAAACATTTTGGTGTCTGTGCTTTCATTTCTACAACAACAAACATTATTGTTAATCATGGTAATCTGAAAAGTCGCTGTTCTTTAAATACTTGTTCCTTGAGCAGATTTCTTAGTTGATAATAACTTTGCCAACATGTAAAAAATATTGATACCTCTGACTTTTGTGTATGTCAAGTCTGACTGAAAATATTGTGTCAATTATCTTTTGGACTGCATGGGTAAGCTATTCATTATTATATTGTTATACTGTGAAGTACATGGGTTGCATTATCTCCAAAGATTATGCATTACTTAAAAATGTTTGAAAGCCATTTCTCTCGTCATTACAATTGTCACATTAATGAAAGAAAACAGTCAGCTTTCCAGGAACATTTTATTTATTTAGAGCCGCTAAGATTTCCCAAGAGACTATGTCATATAATCAAACAAAAATGCTTGGCGTAATATATTCTGCAACACTGCATTACATTCTGTGGAAAGTCATTTATGAAAAAATGAACTAAGCCCATGTTATTCAATGTCATCTAGATATCTTAATAAAACATATGGCGACAGCAGGCATTGGTCATGGAAGTTTGAGCTGTATTTTATCGTGATTGTTTTCACTGTTCAATTTGATGAAATGAAAATACTATGTAAATCTGGCCATCTGAAAGCAAAGTTAAAAACTGTAATTACAGGAATTAAAGAAACATTTCACCTTTACATAGACTATTGTGAACTGCAAAGTTATATTAAAAATCTTTAAGGTTTGAATTGCATTTAAAAGTTCAAAACCTTTAAAAATAGATCATTGCTAAAATATAGGTAGGTATAGGTATGTACATGTATGTGTGTTTATGCCTGCATATACACAAATAAAACACATGCACATCACGTACACATATCATACATTATGTGTGTATGTGTATATGTATATATACGTTTATGCATGTATTCATACATAAAATCAGACAGCAATTTTGAGCCCTCTAGTGGTAAGAAATTTGTAGTTAAGAAACCATTGATCTTCCTAAGCATATGCAGTTAAAAGACAAGTGTCTAAGCTCTACAACACTATTATGATTTCATACAGGTTCAGGATGGCTCCCTGCACTTGGTGTGGGTCTACAGATACAAGTGTTCATAACAACACAGATCCACAAGTTAATTTATTGTTTCCAGCATGGTAAATTTTCTGCATTTTCTTTGTTGAAAATACAGCTCTTCTGTATTCTTTTGACACATTGATGATAAATTATGATATTCCCTTAAAAAGAAAGAACCCTCTGACATGAACACTGTCAAATAAACGTGAAATGTTTTCAAACACAGCATCCTTATTCTAAGCCTCACATTTTATACTTCCATGATTAAGTACTACAGGGGGAGGAGAAGAAAAATCTGCATTTAAGACTGGGAGAAGATTTGTCATATATAATAACCTCAGCCATCAAAGAGCTAGGTTTCTAGACTAAGCTGGTTGCTTGCATTGACCCTGATGTCATTGGAGGTAAAGAAGACCATATGAGTTGCTTTCTAAAGGTGCCTGGGAGAGAGCTGTAAGATAGGTGCAAGTTTCTTTCCATTTCTCAAGGAGACCCAGCTAACACAGAACCAATGTTTTCATTTTAGGAGGCTGAAAAAAGTAAGTCTAGAAATGCCCTAGATCTGAAAGAGATTAAATAACATACAAATAAATACTATTATTTATAGCAACATTTATAGAACTTAATAGAAGATAAAATATAATACTACATATGTATATTATAATAACATATTAATAAATAACAAATCTCAGGTTAATTTACTACATGTGTGACTTGGTTTCAGTTGGGATAGAGTTAATTTTCTTCCTAGTAGCTGGTGCAGTACTGTCCTTTGGCTTTAGTCTGAAAACAATGCTGGTAACATACTGATGTTGTTGCTAAGTAGTGATCTAAGAAGTGATCAAGGACTTCTCAGTCTTTCATGCTCTGCCAGTGAGGGGGTGCACAAGAAGCAGGGAGGTAGCACAGCCAGGACAGCTGATCTGAACTAGCCAAAGTGATATTACATACTATAGGCTGTCATGTTCAGTATACAAACTGGGGGGAGTTGGCCAGCAGGTGCTGATCGCTGCCTGGGGACAGGCTGGATATTGGTCAGCAGGTGGTGAACAATTATACTGTTCATCACTTGCCTTTCGTGGGGACCAGGGTTTATTCCTTCATCTCTCTATTTCCTATTATTATTACCATTGCTGTATTATTATTTACATTTATTTCAATTATTAGATAGTTCCTATCTCAACCTATAGGGGTTTACCTTTTTCCTGATTCTTCTCCCCATCCCAGTGTGAGGAAAGGGTAGGGGGAAGCATGCAAGTAGCTAAGTGGTACTTAGTTGTCAGCTGGGTTTAAACCATGACAATGGGGGAACCATTCTGAAAACTACTACTATTTCTGGGGAAACCCCAGACTTACATTCAGAAGTGTTTTGTCTGCTGCAGGATGGATTTGTTGGGATCCATAGATCACACTTGCTTTAGTTTTCCTCCTGGACTCAGTTTGAATATTTGGTCTGGATGACCATCAGTGCCTTGGACTTTATGAATCCTGCAGCTGATTTGTTTATTCAGAGGTTAACAGAGGTCTAATTAGAACCCTGTCCCTGCGGGAACACGGGAGTGCAACTATCCAGTGTGGTAAGTTTTCTGAGCTCCTTTTAAAGGTCAGTCTCACTGGGAGGACCTTAACTATAGTATTCATTCCCTGTGTCCACAGTAAAAATTATAGCATCTCAAAAATCTCAAAAGCAGCAATAGTTTAATTGACCCCTGTTTTTAATAGGGATGAATATAAGTATTTCTGGAATTATGTCATTAAAAAGACAGTATAGTAATTTATGAATGTAACTGGTTATATCCAAGAGCTTAGGAAATAAAAGTTGTGTAACTCATAAGTAATTAATTCTCATTTAAAATAATACAGCAACAGTTTTGCTTCCAGTGTATTAGAGCAATATAAATGTATTGTTATTATATTGACTCTTTTCTTATTCTTAATATCTATCAAAATTCCATACATACACTATACAGAAATGAACTCCTAAAGGAATATTTTTATTGGATGTCTGTAAAATTTGCAAAGGTTGATTTTTTCTTTTTTTCTTTTTTTTTTTTTCCACAAAATTATATGGGGAAATCATACAAGAGGGAACATAAGTTTTGTGTGTGGTAACAGTCTATCCCAGGCAGGTAGCAAGACATAAGGTTGGAAGCTAGTTCTATCATGCAAGAGTATAATTATCACAAAACCTGGAATTGGGCTACACCTTGTAGAAAAAAAAATGGTGACTTCATAATGGTGAAAAAAGATTTATTTGGAGAGCAGCACTGGACAGTATTATGTGACCTGGAATATTACGAGAAAAATAAACTTTAAATTAAGTCACTACACTTGTTTAGAAATCCATTTTCTAGTAGAAATAAAATACTCAGGAAACTAGCACAATTTATCAGTGCTATGCTTGGGATAAATACAACCTTGAATTTATAGTTCACAAAATCAGATGTTATTGTTTAGTTATGAGATGTTTATAGAAGGAGTATATGATGTCTGGATAAAAGTGTTTGTAGACAAAATAAACTTAATTTTCTCCAAGAAGGCATAGCAATTGCTTTAGCGTGGCTAGAATATATTGATGAGGAGGTTTCATGCAGTGCTTAAAATATCAGGAATTTTTGGTTCAAAAAGATTATTGAATGGTAGCCTGATGAAAGAAGAAACTAAATTTGAATACTGAGAGTGTGAAGTCATCAAATCAAGTGGTACTTCCAGATTGCTCTTCTGCAGCTGACATCACTACCATCCTTCCTGCAACTTGGCAAGTATTGCATCAGGTCTGCAATAGACCAAGATACCATCATTGATGTGTCATGGGGGACGAGAGCCTCCCAATGTGGCCAATCACACATCATGGGCCAACCAAAATAAAATATTTTTAACACCTTAAATAGCTAGCTTAAAATACTGCCACTGGATAACTATGGCTGAGAGTATAAACAAACTGTACACTGGAGAAAAAGACAAAGACTTACAAAAATTCTATTTTTGTCTTCAGCCTCTAATATGTACCACGTACTTTATAAAGTTTCAGTCACATATTTAGAAAACGTATTCAGGGCCATGGCTAAACCAAGCTCTCCGCACAAGGTTGAATAATAAGGCTGAGAAAGGACGGTCTGTTAAGACTTCCTGTGACCCTATGTTACTCAGGGTAACAGGTGCTTGGGTAGATCTTCAACAATATCCCCCTTTTTCTCCCTTTGTTTGGAAACATATAAAGAGGACAGAATGCAATTGAGTAATATGACTTCAACAGTCATAACTGTTGCCCAATAAGGCTAGAAAGGTAACAGCAGAAACATAATTTTTTATGAGGTAGGGCATAAGTTTCATATATCCTCTATAGCATCTACTGTTAAATGGGGTCAGGATTTGATCTGAAGGACTTGATCTGATTTTCAATATGCTTTTCTTTTATCGGAACTTATATAGTAGGATGAAGACTCATAAATAATATCAAATATCTCACTTTAAGTTCCAAAGCAATTGCTGTCTAGGATTAAGAGAGGATTCCTTTGTGAATATTGCCTTATTATAAGCCAGCTGCACCTTCCTGAAGACACTGATTCTTCCTTATCAGCAGCTGGATAGTAGTTTTGGCGAACTGCTGTTCAGTTCTTCTATTTCAATTTCTGCATATTTAACTAAGGGCCAGGAGAGACTGTCTAAGGTTAAAAATATAAAAGAGGAAAAGGTTCCCAGATAAAAAGGTGCTTCTGCATTGTCACTGAATTCCTCTGTCACATCTATAGATTTCTTTCTTTGACATCCGAGAACTGAGTTGTCAGACATTTTTTTAAGAAAACTTTTTATAGTTTACTTGTAGATGTGCAGTACTAATCCTGTCACAACAGAAGGAAAGCTTGTTAAAAGATACTTGAAGATGCTTTACTTATCACTAAAAAAGCCAGCAAAGAACATCCTGTGTAATATAGTTTTAAAATATTTCTGTGTACCTTCTTATTAAAATCAGTCTATATGTACATACTTATTTCTAATGATACACATTGCTTATCCATTTGCTTTATATGTTTTAATATGTTTTATATATACCAAAAAGATAATTAGATCATGTAGCCTGACATCACAACTCATAATTTTGCACTTTTTTTTATCAGACTAAGACAGGAAGCCTCATAGATGAATAAAATGTTAGAAAGCATGTAGCTTCCTGAATGAAAAATAATCAATTATGTTAGATATGGCTAAGTGAACTGTATTGTTGATTAGAATGAAAGTGAAACTCCACAGTGCTCTGCAAAGCAAGCTGGGAAAAAATTTTTACAGACTAGAATCTAGTTTCAGTTCTTTCTCCCAGTATGGTATCTGTGGTCCTTTGTCTCACCATTGCTCATTCTGTGCCCTAGAGAAGAGGAAAAATTCTGTAACCACAATACATTAGTGCAGATATACCTCAAGTGAAATAAAACCATCTTTACTTTACAGGCAGCTATTTTAAGGCCTATATCATGAGATATTATGATATATACTGCCCTGCTCTGAGATGCAAAGATGACAATGTGGAGAGCAATCAAGTGTTCTGTAACTTTACACTTCTCTACTTTTCCTCCCCAAACCAAAAACTTGAGGGGACTGAGTCTCATCCTCACAGACCAGAAACAACACCATAATTTTTCAATGTGGACCTCTATACTCCCCACTGAATGTCTTCCACGGGTTAGATGAAAGGGCATCTGATTTTAAGGGAACCATGGCCATTTCAGGTCTCCCAATAATTTTATGTATTATTTCTAGAAGAATTATCTTAATTTTGATTCCAGTAATTAGCTCATGTTCCATTTCTCACAGCAAGATCATTAAACTCTGTGCTGTCAGGTATAATTCCCACATTTTAATACATAAACTCACTTAGACAATCACACAATAGTATGAGTTGGAAAGGGCCTTAAAGATCATCTAGTTCCAATCCCCCTTCCATGGGCAGGGACACCATTATCTACCCATTACATTATCTACCCATTTCTTAAACTTCCCTTCAGTATACCAGATAAATTTATTCACTTACACCTCACACCATAATGCAAGATCCTCAGCTACTTGATGCCGGATTTGGGGTGGTTTGGTTTTTTTGTCATATCTTCTGCAGAATTTCCCAGCTTCATTCCTCTTTATTATCCATTCAAAGATTTTGCTAGCCATCTTTTCACAGAAGCACAGAAAGCTCAGGTTAAGGATGTATCCTATGATAATACTTAAAACCTAGTTTTAGACATTGATTTTTTAAGACAGGTTATGCCACACTGTAGACATAAAGTGCTCTCTTGAATTCAAAATTTATTCCTATTCACTTGGTTGTATTCAATAAATTTTTCTGGATTCTAAATGTTTACATCAGTTAATTTAGATTACCATAATAGTAATTAATCCCTTATTTTTTAACAGCCTATCAATATTTGGGCAATTCTCAAATGGTATACAACATTCACTGATAAAACTTGGTACTTTTAAAGAACTTTTGCACATTTCAGCCTCTGGTTCCTAGTTTCCTGGTGGAAATAAGAATTGTTGTGTAGCAAATCTAAACAAGTTAAAATAACTTCATTTTTTTTAGTTACTTTTGCGTACATCCCTTCAAGGGGTCCATCCCTTCAAGGATCCAGAAACCATACTCTGAAGGCCATAAAATATATGTACAGAGGTTAGAACGGGAACAAGAAAAAATATCAAAAAGATCCTGGATATCAATATAAAAAGTTTCTAGTTCCTCTAGCTCATACCCACGCACTTGATAAAATCCAGTCAAAAAACTTTCACTATATATAGAAAGTGAATTAAGTCCAGTTGTACATCTACAGTTTACTACCCCCATACTTCAGTCAAAACTAAAACCAAATAGAAAGAGATCTCACAAAAAGAGCTATGTGACTAATAGTAATTATAATCGTAGTCTCCAGCTTGTTATTAACAAAGTTCCAAGGTAACACCTTGCACCTGAAATGGAGGTTAGGCTACCAAATTTGTTATCCTGTGTAGTATACTTTTCTGGATAATGGGGCAATGTTGGCAAATCTTGCTGTTTCCCAGTTTTCCCAGATAAGTTAAAACTTGGCAATGATTCACTAGTTCCTATGAGACTTCTGGGCATAAATTACTTAGTTCATTTGAAACATTCTCTAATGGGAATAAATGTGGCCTTATCAGTGCTTTGTTTCAGATAGGAAATATTATGTTTCCATCAACGTTTGAATGGTTTGGCCCTAAACCAGCCATTACCTCAGCTTCTTTTACTCTGACTAAACACATAACCTTTCTGAGAAAGATACACCTCAGTTTACAACTCTCCTTTTTCCTAGCAGAGAATTCTGCAAGCATTGTAGTTCAGATCAAATAAAACCACACAGCAAGTTGTGTATATGATTTCATGCTTAAACATAGCTTTTCATAGAAGCCCCTCTACCTTTGTATGCTCTGTCTTCTATAGGACTTTCCTTCCCACGTGAGTTTGGTAGATACCAGAATTCCTCTTCTAAAAGAAAAGGTCACCTTATTTTTGTTTCTCTTTGTCCCAGATAACGCAGAAATATGCACTGAAAAAAATATATAAATCTATATTCTATATTCTCCTTTGTAATGCTGGAGACTTTTATAAGCTGTGACGACTAGACAAGTAAAAGACTTTGTTTACATGTGCAGTATAGGTTACTTCAGAATGGTAGGGGGGAAAGACTCAGAAAAGGTTCTTTATTCACTGGAAGTGTTGTCCGGGGAGTAAAAACTGGAAGTAAAATCTAATATTTTAGAGCAGTGCTTTGGCAGGAAGATATGTTTAGTATGTCATATTTCAAAATCTGGAAAACATTTCTTGGTAATATTAGATATTTTAGAGACTCCCTGTGTTGACAGCACTTTGTTCATGCTTTTATATGTGGCTGGAAGGTTTTGCTGGCATCTGTAAATTCCAGAATTATTTCTGCTGTCAACAGCAGAATCACAATCCTAATGCCTTAAGACTGCTTTCAGCCCCCTCCCCCTGTGCCCAAAAAAGTAGATATGAAAACAGTAGACCACATTTCAAGGAAACAAACTTACTAATTTTTCCATAAAGTGCCCAGCTTCATAACAGGTCTTCTGTGATCTTTGCAAAACTTTCTTGTTACTCTTTCAGAAATGTGCTGCAGGTCTGACTTTGGATCAAGTGCCTTCACTGACTATAATCAATGATTCTCCAAGAGTTAACAAACTAAGCAGGAATTTGCAAATAAAAGCTAAGAATTCTGGTGTTTAAATCTGGGAAGTTGGAGGCTGAATGGGATCATATGGGGTGAGTGCAAGAATGAACAAGGAATAATGGGCTGAGACTGCTGTGTGATTAGAAAGTGAAGATGGAATGGATTAACAAAATTACTGGTGTCAGCTGACCTGCAAAATTCTGAAATCATCAGAAATTGAATAAGATTAACAAGGAGCTCGGTCAGGAAGGATTATGCAGAGAAAAGTGTGGCGTTGTAAGAGACAAACTGGGATGAGGAAATTTAAGGAGGCTTGTTAAAGCAACAATTAAAGAGAGAAGTATGAAGACGAGATCAAGGAGTTTGGATGGAGAAATTAAGTAAATACAGATATTACCAATGTAATACTTATTGTTACATTGGTGTTTAGAATAAAAAAATATGTGGTTCTCTTTGAATCTTCATTCTCTCCAGTTTCACAGTAAGGAAAATATGTATAAAATTACTTTTAAAATAATATATTCAAAGGATATTAGGACTGCAAGCTCAAGCACCCAGATCCAACCTGTGTTATGGCTGTTATCTATCAAATCTACCTTAAGTTTCCATTCCCCACTCCCCCAGAAAATATTGTGATACCGCCTTTGATTAGATGGTCCTGTCATGCTTCCTCCACACAAAACAACTCAGTCAGCCATAAATTAAGCCTTTAAATATAAAAACCCCTTACCTCATTAAAGTGTCGTTTCTTCAGGCCTCAAAAAATGACATGAAATGTGAACTAATATACTCAGTGCTTACATACCCTCAAATCTAACTATATTTCCCTAATTATTAACTTATGTAGTTAAAATAAAGTAAAATTAATATATCAGAGAACTGCAAATTCTACTTAGACTCCTGAAGACTTCAAATGAGACAAACTGACAGTGATTTCTGTTATTTTTTCTAGACTTCTTAAGAATATTTCAAATCCCAATATGGTTATTTTATGTAAGAACTTTCAAAACTACTTCAAAGTACATGAGTGTTTTAAAGCTCTTTATACTAAGAATGTTGCTGATGCATTAACTACATTTAATCAATTTTATTATAAAAACTCTTGAAAACATTTCCACCAGTCAAAGCTTGTTGAAAACACCTTAATATAATTTTTTAAAAAATTAAACTAGTTGAAACGTTTCTTCACCACTCTACAATGGACTGAAATAATGTGTTGCTGCTCTGAAGTTAGTATTTTGAATGTCTAATAACACACCGGGTACATATGATGCACTAATTTTAATATTCATTTTTATGACTCAGTTTTTTTCCAAAAAGGTCAATTCTAAGTTAGTTAATTTTAAAAAAGCTGAGAAGTCTAATGTTAGATTTATGTAGGTAAGCTATTGGCCTGGATTCTTCACCTAATTCAGCTTTAAAGATCTGCTTTTAAGCACTTTTTGGTTCATATCTAAAATACTTTTATGTCTTTTTAGATTTATCTATGCACAGCACTAGAACGAATTAAAAGGAATAAGGCATGACACTGTAGGTGTACAAGTGGAACAGCAGTGAACAAATAATAAGGACAGATATGAGACATTGTCTCAGATACACAGAAAGAAATTCATGATGCAAGAAGTGAGGTTTAATTAGGCTGTACCTTTTAACAACTTAAGTCAGATGGGAACTGCCCTGCAGTAACTCAGACCACAAGGGTAATCATTACTTACATTTCCACTTAATGGACAGCTGCTGCCAGTATTCACCACTTCTCAGTTAGTCCAGGCAATTTCTAGGACCTCACATGTAAAAAAGGCTACTGAAAGCTGTAACACTATTTTCCTCTTCTTCAGATATGGCCTTTCTTTTCATCTGCTTTAACTCTTTTCAAACTGCCAAGATGGGACAATGTATGCATTGCTGTAACCCACTCCACTAAGCTGTGGCTATAGGGATGGTAAAAATAGCTACTGTTTGCATTCTGGCAGCATGAGAAACTCTCTATTCCACTTCCTACAAAAGTGAAGGTCCAGTGTCCATATAATAGTAATTTGTAATTACTATAGTAATTATTAGTAACACTAATTGTAATAATAATTCTATAGTAGTTACAGCAGGAAGAAAGGGATCAGTCTGATGGGGAAGCTTTATGCAGCCTTTTCCTTGTGCTCAAGAGATTAAAAACTGAGCACTAAGGGATAGAAAATAAAGTTGTGGTATTTGGGCACACAGTTTTGTGAACTATTCTGTTATTATTATTATTTGAGTGGGCAGAATAATGGATACACAGTGCCTATATAAGCCACTATACTGATATTCAAAGTCTAGGAAGGCAATATATTGTTCATAAGTTCTCTTCCTGCCTCCCTCTATCTCTGCTGGTACAGCAGCCTATGAGATTCTTGAAATGTAACATCCGTAATAAACACTACTCAAGAGAAGAAGTTCTGTTAAGTTTCAAAGAATAAACCAAATCAAAATTGCCTTGTTTTCTAGTTGTCATTAAAATGTATTAACCTATACTGTTTATTTATGAGTAAAAACCTATGGTGGAGGTTAGCAATTTTAATATATACCATGAGTTGAGAAATTAAGCTACAGATGTTTTAAAAATACATAAATAAATATTTAATCCCTAATGTTTTAAAATTACAGTAAACTCTCTAAAATAGAGAAAAGTAAAAAAGTAGCCAGTGATTGGTCTAAAAATTATGCAAAAATGGATGCACATATTTCTTGTCTCTTAAGGCAGAACATAAATACTGTAGCAGATTTATTTACTACCTTCCTGAAAGTAGGATCAGTTTGTAAGTATCTGTAAAGAGCAAGAAGTTTGTTATTTCAAATCCTTCAGTGGGTAAATCTTACAGTATTTTTGCTTTCTCTTTGTTACTGTAGAGAATGGCTCCTTTTCTCCCTCCTAGGAGGGATTTTTCTCTTATTTTCTATTAAAACAACTAAAACTTGAGTTGGTGAAACTGTGGAAGAGGGAAAAGGAATAAAAGCTAAGTAAAAAGTTTGAAGGCAACTGGAAATTGACAAATAAATGTCAGAGCAGAAAAAGGTGGCAGTTTGCCAACCAGCTGCGAAAACTAATTCAGCTTTAGATAAAGAGATTTTAAAGGCAAAAAGGACAAGCAAACTTCAGAAAAAGGAAGAATAAAGGAGCAAAGAATAAATCCTTAGAGCTGTGTTAAAGAAGAAACAGGCAGCGCTTTGTTGTTTTAACTGCAGAACTGCAAGAGGGGCTTTTCATTGAGACTTTGAATAGCACTAAAGAAACAGCCAGAATAAAGTGGAAGCACTAAAGGTTTCCTTAATGCAGTAGCTTATAGACCAGCCCCCAAAAAGAGATTTAAAGATTACATTTTCTTAGATGAACAGAAATTATTAATAGCAGTGTTTTCTTTACCAGTCTACATATGGACATAAAAATAAGTGTTACACACAGTTCTGTGTACAAATTCATGGGCAGAAGTAACTGAGATTGTTAGACAAAGAAACAGCTGACAAGGACAGTGAAATAATTGAAAATTTCAGTGGAAACCACTTTTCCCTAGGAAAAAAAAAAAAAAGAATTTTAGTGAGATGGAATCTAATCTTTAAGAATACAACCTTTTTTTTTTTCCTAAGGTACATCATGTTTGTTATTTCACGGTCAGAGAGCATGTAAAAGAATGAAGTGATGAGTGCTGTCTGGTCACAACAGCAGACCAGAATAGCAAGCTGGTATATAAAATAACATGAAGGAAGGTGGTCATAGGCTTGTCTTGTCATCGGTCTCTAGGCCTTTTAATCAGGCTATGAATAGCAAGTCAGCATGATGTAATGCTGCTGGTTATTATGCAGAGATCTAATGACTGCATGTACTCTGCCCAATTACAGCACTCTCAGAAGTTCCCTAAGGACAACATCTCCTGACCATTCAGACTATACAGAGCTTAGTGATTCCCTCTGGGTGCCCTAAAAACACCCTCTCTGAGCTGAGAAGAAGATTCCCTGATAGTGCCCAACTCTAAGAGTGACTTCACATATGCCCTCTGTGTGAACCATATACTTTTACCTCCATTACGCATGGTTTAACTGGGCTCCATGAAATTCCCAGAGCAGCACAGCATGACTGTCCAGCTTTCATCCTGCATGGGCAGGAGCACAAGCTCTCCTCCATTACAGCATGCACCTTAGGTGTGTGGAAGGCCTGACATTAAGGAGACAAGAAAAGTTTTTGTTTGCATCAAACAAAAAGCCTTTGACATGCATAACTGCCATAAAACTCAGGGACAGTTTACATACTATGTTTAAAACATTTCTTAAATATTCTTTCAGAGAGGGAATTATGAATAGGAAGTATCACCCCAAAGTGTATTTTGTGATGTTATGGAGAAAAGCAGGAATCATGTATTTTACTGTGAAATTAGAGCTCAGAATTTCAATGGATCATTCAAACAGAAAAAAATACCACTGCAAATTACATTTTCTTTGTGAGCTGTGGTATTGTTAACACAAATTAGTAAACTATGAAATAAGGAAACAGTGAGACTCTGTGTTAGCACTTAGTCACAAGCAGATTACAGAAATATCATTAGTTGACATTTCAATTGTGAAAGTTTCTCATTTTCTGCAGTCTTAGGCAGATGAGGGATTTAAGCTATATTTTGTTTCTTATGGCTACACTTTCCAGCAGTCAGCTGTTTCAGGTTGACAACAAAATTGCTAATAGTCATTGCTCTTCTTGGAAGTTTCTTTGGCAGTTTTTGTCAGCTTAATGGCCATTCTGCTGCTACTCACCCATGCTAAAGGCTTGTCGTAGTTTAAACCCAACTGGTAACTCAGAACTACACAGCCATTCACTCACACTCCCCTTGCTTCCCACTCTGGATAGGATGGGGAGGAGAATCAAAGGAATTCAAACCCCATGGGTTGAGATAAGAACAGTCCAATAACTAAAGTACAATATACTACTACTAATAAGAATAATGATAAGGGAAACAAGGAAAGATAATATAAAATTAAAAGGGAAAAGGGGAGGAAATAAACACAAGTAATGCACAATGCAATGCTCACCACCTGCTGGCCAGTCCAACTCGAGCAATGTTTGACCACTTCCAGGTAACTCCCCCAGTTTATATACTGAGCATGACGTGCTGTGGTATGGAATATCCCTTTGGCTAGTTTGGGTCAGGTGTCCTGTCTCTGCTTCTCCTGGTTTCCCATGCCCCTCCTCACTGGCAGAGCATGAGACTGAAAAGTTCTTGATTGGAGTAAGCATTACTTAACAACAACTAAAACTTTGGTGTGTTATCAGCATTGTTCTCAGGCTAAAGCCAAAACACAGCACTGTGCCAGATACAGGGAAGGAGAAAAAAGAACTGCTACAGCTGAACTCGGGACAAGGGTTTCCTTACAGTGAGGCATAGCAAGCAGGGATGTTGCCTTTGTGTATTCCATGACCTGTAAGATACCAAACTTTGTCACCAACCTTATTTTTGTTGTCTTTCCCCATTCCTGGTTTTACAATGTGTGTTTGTGGTAATGTTTAATATTAGATATTTTAATATGGCTTTTCTGAATTGGAGATGCTTTAACTCATTGTCTGCTTTTTTTATAACTATTTATTTAGTCTACTGAATGTGCATATCTTATGGTATGTTCTTTGAATAAGTCCCAGTTGTGAGAGTGAGCCACACTCAATGACAAACTGCAAAAGAAGGAAAGTTATTAAAAAAAATATATAATTTCTAAATCACATCATCCCTACAATATGGAATTTACCTGTAAAGTCTTTTTAGTAACTTACCAAAGGGGAAAAAAAAGGAAAAAAAGTAGAAAACAAACTATCTGAGACAACAGTGGTCTGGAAAATTTATCGCACACATTTCAAATGGCATTCTCCTCATCAGCGTCAATGGGTCCATCAGAATGTCTTCCAAACCTGTTATCTGTGATGGGGAGTGCAAATTCCTTGGGGTAAAGATAGTATGTATGCAGTTTTGTAAGCGCTGATACTGCTTAATAACAGAAAGGAGGTTTATTGTCGTATACTTTATTTTTTAAAGGATGCCATTGAAAATGTTACTGGTAAAGTTGTTGCTAACAATAAAAGCAAAATTAGTGAGTCATGAAAAAATAACAGGAATGCCTGTTACGGCTTCCCATCCTGATCTTCTAGATACTTAATTGCCAAAAAGGACCAAGAAAGTTTCTCATTTCCGTAGCTTAATGGGACACATATCTTAGAATCATAGAATCATAGAATGGTTAGGGTTGGAAAGGACCTTAAGACCATCTAGTTCCAAACCCCCTGCCATGGGCAGGGACACCTCACACTAGACCACGTTGCTAAAGGCTCTGTCCATCCTGGATTTGAACACCGCCAGCAGTGGAACATTCACAACTTCCCTGGGCAACACATTCCAGTGCCTAACCACCCTAACAGTAAAGAACTTCTTCCTTATATCCAATCTAATCTTCCCCTGCTTAAGTTTTAACCTGTTGCCCCTTGTCCTGTCACTATAGTCCCTAGTGAAGAGTCCCTCCCCACATCCTTATAGCCCCTCTTCAGATACTTAAGGCTGATATAAGGTCTCCATGCAGCTTTCTCTTCTCCAAGCTGAACAGCCACAACTTTCTCAGCCTATCTTTATACGGCAGGTGCTCCAGGGCCTTGATCATCCTCATGGCCCTCCTCTGGACTTGTTCTAACAGTTCTATGTCCCTTTTTTGTTGAGGACACCAGAAATGCACACAGTACTCCAAGTGAGGTCTCACGATAGCAGAGGGGCAGGATCACCTCGTTTGACCTGCTGGTCACGCTCCTTTTGATGCAGCCCAGGATACGGTTGGCTTTCTGGGCTGTGAGTGGACACTGAAGCCAGATCATATTCACTTTCTCGTCTACCAACACCCCCAAGTCCTTCTCTGAAGGGCTGCTCTGAATCTCTTCTCTGCCCAACCTGTAGCTGTGCCTGGGATTGCTCCTACCCAGCTGTAGGACCTTGCACTTGGCATGGTTAAACTTCATGATGTTGACATCTGCCCACCTCACAAGTGTGTCAAGGTCCCTCTGGATGGCATTCCTTCCCTCCAGCATATCAACCAAACCACACAGCTTGGTGTCATCGGCAAACTTGCTGAGGGCGCGCTCAATCCCACTGTCCATGTCAGCGACGAAGATGTTGAACAAGACCGGTCCCAACACCGATCCCTGAGTGACACCACTCGTTACTGGTCTCCAGCCAGACATTGAGCCATTGACCACAACTCTTTGCATGCAGCCATCCAGCTAGTTCTTCATCCACTGTCTGGTCCACCTATCAAACTGATGTCTCTTCAATTTAGAGACAAGAATATCATGCGGGACAATGTCAAACACTTTGCATAATTCCAGGTAGATGACCTCAACTACTCTACCCCTGTCTATCAGTTCCATAGCCCCATCATAGAAGGCCTCCAGATAGGTCAGGCAGGATTTCCCCTTAATGAAGCCATGCTGGCTGTCACCAAGCACCTTGCTGTTTTTCATGTGCCTTAGCATGCCTTCCAGGAGAATCTTCTCCAAGATTTTGCCAGGGACAGAAGTGAGACTGACTGGTCTGTAATTCCCTGGGTCATTCATTTTCACCTTCTTGAAAATGGGGGTTATATTTCCCTTTTCCCAGTCGTCACGAACTTCACCTGACTACCATGATTTTTCAAATATCACAGTATCACAGTATCACAGTAGGTTAGAGATTGGAAGGGACCTCAAAAGATCATCTAGTCCAATCCCCCTGCCGAAGCAGGAACACCTAGATAAGGTTACACAGGAACGTGTCCAGGCGGGTTTTGAATGTCTCCAAACAAGGAGATTCCACAACCTCCCTGGGCAGCCTGTTCCAGTGTTCCGTCACCCTCACTGAGAAGAAGTTTCTTCTCAGGTTTAAGTGGAAACTCTTGTGCTCCAATTTGTACCCATTACCCCTTGTCCTTTCATTGTTTGCCACTGAGAAGAGCCTGGCTCCATCCTCGTGACACTCCCCCTTTATATATTTATATACACTAATTAGGTCACCCTTCAATCTCCTCTTCTCCAAACTATAGAGACCCAGCTCCCTCAGTCTTTCCTCATAAGGGAGATGCTCCACTCCCTTAATCATCTTAGTTGCCCTGCGCTGGACTCTCTCCAGCAGGTCCCTGTCCTTTTTAAACTGGGGGGCCCAGAACTGGACACAATATTCCAGATGCGGTCTCACCAGGGCAGAGTAGAGGGGAAGGAGGACCTCTCTCGACCTACTAACCACCCCCCTTCTAATACAACCCAGGATGCCATTGGCCTTCTTGGCCACAAGGGCACAGTGTCGGCTCATGGTCACCCTGTCATCCACCAGGACCCCCAGGTCCCTCTCCCCTACACTGCTCTCTAACAGGTCATTCCCCAGCCTATACTGGAACCTGGGGTTGTTCCTGCCCAGATGCAGGACTCTACACTTTCCCTTGTTATATTTCATCAAGTTATTCCCCGCCCAGCTCTCCAGCCTGTCCAGGTCCCTCTGGATGGCAGCACAGCCTTCTGGCGTGTCGGCCACCCCTCCCAGCTTAGTGTCATCAGCAAACTTGCTGATAGTACACTCAATTCCCTCATCTAAATCATTGATGAATATATTAAATAATACTGGCCCCAGTACCGACCCTTGAGGCACTCCACTAGATAGAGGCCTCCAACTAGACTCCGCCCCATAGACTACAACTCTCTGGCTTCTCTCCTTCAGCCAGTTCACAGTCCACCTCACTACCCGATCATCCAGACCACACTTCCTCAATTTAGCCGCAAGGATGCTGTGGGAGACTGTGTCAAACGCTTTGCTGAAGTCGAGGTAGACCACATCCACCGCTCTACCATCATCCATCCACCGTGTTATTTCCTCATAAAAGGCTACGAGATTGGTCAAGCACGACTTCCCCTTGGTGAACCCATGTTGACTGCCCCTCATAACCCTCTTATCCTTGATATGCCTTAAGATGGCACCAAGGATAAGGTGTTCCATCACTTTCCCAGGAATGGAGGTGAGGCTAACCGGTCTATAGTTACCCGGGTCCTCCTTCTTGCCCTTTTTGAAGACAGGAGTGACATTTGCTTTCCTCCAGTCCTCAGGCACCTCTCCCGTTTCCCAAGACTTGGTAAGGATGATGGAGAGCGGTCTAGCAATGACCTCAGCCAGTTCCCTCAGCACCCGCGGGTGCATCCCATCTGGACCCATGGATTTATGGATATCCAGATTGCTCAACTGGTCTTTAACCCATTCCTCATCAACTAAGGCAGACCGCTCCATTGACCTATCTTCATCCAGGGTCTCAGCGGTACAGGGCTCTTCAGGACTGCCTCCAGCAGAGTAGACAGAGACAAAGAAGTCATTCAGTAACTCTGCCATCTCTGTATCTTCTGTCACCAGGGCACCCATCCCGTTCATCAGCGGGCCTACATTGCCTCTGGTGTTAGTTTTACCTGCCATGTATTTGAAAAAGCTCTTTCTGCTGTCCTTGACCCCTCTCGCCAGCTTTAATTCCAAGGAGGCCTTAGCCATCCTAGCAGCTTTCCTACATCCTCTAGCAGCAGCCTTATATTCTTCCCAAGTGGCCAGCCCTTCTTTTCATGACCTGTAAACTCTCCTCTTCCACTTGAGCATACCGAGCAATTCCCTATTTAACCACGCAGGTCTCCTGACCCTCTTCCTCGACTTCCTACGTGTCGGGATGCTCCGATCTTGAGCTCGGAAAAAGCAGTCCTTGAACGTCAACCAACTATCTTGGGCCCCTTTCCCTTCAAGCAGCCTAGCCCACTGGATTTCCCCTAGCAATCGCTTGAAGAGGCCAAAGTTTGCCCTGCTAAAGTCCAGGGTTGTGATTCTACTTGCTATTCTACTGACCCTACCACACAAGATCCTGAATTCTACCATCTCGTGGTCGCTGCAACCAAGGCAGCCCTCAACCTTCACTCCTTCAACCAGACCCTCCTTGTTAGTGAGGATGAGATCCAGCAGCGCACCTCTCCTGGTTGGCTCATCCACCATTTGCATGAGGAAGTTATCATCCATACACTGGAGGAACCTCCTGGACTGCGGCTGGGTTGCCGAGTAGTCCTTCCAGCAAACATCAGGGAAGTTAAAATCCCCCACGACGACCACAGCCTGTGACTGTGAGGCCGCTCTCAGCTGCCTGTAGAAGGCCTCGTCAACTTCCTCACCCTGATCCGGTGGCCTGTAACAGACCCCCACAACAGTATCGCCCCTGCCAGCCTGCCCCTTAATTCTCACCCACAGACTCTCGACTCGCTCATCATCTGTCCCCGGACAGATCTCAACGCATTGTAGCTGCTCTCGCACATAAAGAGCAACCCCACCACCCTGCCTGGCTGGCCTGTCTTTCCTGAAAAGGACATAGCCCTCCATGACTACATTTCAGTCATGTGAGCTGTCCCACCAAGTCTCTGTAATTGCCACCAGATCATAATCTCCTGACTTAACACAGGTTTCTAGCTCCTCCTGCTTATTTCCCATGCTGCGCGCATTGGCGTACAGACATTTCAGGGAGCGAGCCGAGCACACCGATTTCACCCTAGGATTACAGGAGGCCTCCCAGTCTTCATCAATTCCGGAGCGCTGTCCCACTGAGGCAAGCCGAGCTACAACCCCATCCCCCTTCAAATCTAGTTTAAAGCTCTCCAAATGAGCCCCGCTAATTCGTGCCCCAATATGATGGTGAGTGGCTTAGGAGCTTCATTTGCCTGCCCCTTTGGGACCTGTGGATGGATTTCATCAGGTCCCATGGACTTGTGCATATTCAAGTTCTTAAGATGGTCTTGAACCAGATACTCTTCTACAGTGGGCCTAATGTCTTCATTCTCACAGTCCCTGCATCTGCCTTCTAAGACCCGGGTGGTGTGGTCAGAGTATTTTCCAATGAAGACTGAGGCAAAGAACTCATTAAGATTCTCAGCCTTCTCCGAATGTTCACTGACATTAAGAAAGTTACTAATGTGAACAAGAGTTTGTTGACTCAGGACCTTAGTCTGCCCATTACTGAACTGACAGTTCTTGAACCGCAGGAAGAAAAACTGCTGGAGATGTGGCTCCCCTTGTATGTGTCAAGTTCAAATCATATTGTATGAGTTCCAGGACCACATGGGTGTTACCTGCAAGCCTGTTATGTCCCAAACAAGAAAAAAAACATTTATAACATATACATCAGAGATTATAGTTTTCTTTTTAATATGGATGTCTATGAATCATTCACTACTGTACTGCTTCTGGACTGTTGATGAAAAGATAGCATGTAATATAAGTATACTATTGTATCTTTATTGCTGATGAAATCAGGCAGTGCTAAGTGAGCTGTTTTTTTGCTTCGTATTTGTCAGACCATAAACCCAAAATGTTACTTTTGTCTTTGGAAATATCTAATTAGTAACTGTTCCAATTCGAAAACTTTATTTTTATTGGATTGAGCTGCACTGCATTTTTTATAAAGTGTTCTACAAAATTACTTTCTTATAATTTCTTTTAAACTTCATTATCTTTTTGGTGACAGACTAATATTGATTTCTATTTTTAATCTCCTTTTCAGCCAAACTTTTCACTTTGATTTTTCTCTACAGTAGTGCATCTTTTACCCATTTATTTTGATAACTTTTAATAGAAATTTACATTTTCACAAGGACACCCTAGTACTTTCAGGTGAGTTGTGTTTGCCTACTTAAAGGTCTTTTTAAAAGCTGGTGTTCTCTATCACCCATTAAAAATAATGTAACTGTTCCTCTGGGATACAGCTAGATCCTAGCAGGTGAAAAGATTAACAAGAAACAAACTTTTTTTTTGCAACCATGTCAGATATCTTTGATGATCTTTGCAATCTATACTAGGGAATGGTCAGAGACAGAGCTCATGCTCTGTAAAGATTGTCTTACCTTTGGAAGTACTTTTTCTTCTAAGCTGAAAAATACAGATGGGAGCTGAATCAGTAGGTAAGACGAGCATCTTGATGAGACTCATTTACAAAATTTTTGCCTCCCTGTGAAACAGTTTGATAAACTTTGGCAACATTTTGCAAACGTTTTTTCTGAGTATATGTTCATAGCCTGATATCTTTAAAAACTGGGGGAAGAAATTATTGTATCCTTTTTTGGATACTTTATCATTAGGGTTTGAAGTTTCTGTATCATGAAAAAACTTGAATAACCTTCCTTCAGAATATTTTTCTTCTAGCATATTTAAGCTTTGAAAAAGAGTGGCTGGCAAGGGTCTTAGAGTTATCTGGTTATAAACCAAACAAAAGTTAGCAGAGGCACATGAATGACATAAGTTCTGAAGTGCAGAAATGGAAAATTCCCATGAAAGTTTTTTTTTTTAAATTACTTACTTGTAAGCATAGTAAGTTTGCATTTACTGGTTTTCCTTAATAATATTCCAGTTGAACAACAAGGCTGTTACATTTTTTTGAACAAATAATATATCTTTCCTTTTTGCATTGCGTCTTTTCAAATAATGGAAAACCTGACTCCTTTTCAATTAGTTTAAGGAACTAAATCAAGTGTAAATCTCACCAATAAAATCACTACTTGCTTTGAAGACTTAATCTATGCCAGTGTAGCACTCCAGTACTAAAACTTTTTTTTTCCCAGTTTGCATCATTATTTACAAATCACTAAGTGAGGAAAGCCACAGACAAAGCAGCTGTAGGAATAAGGAATCTGTTCTTGATTGTAGTTGTTTGTTGGTAACATATATTACCTGCATGAGAGGTTCAGCTCATAAACATTAATTTTTCTGCCCAGTCTTCCTTGCTGTTTTTGTATTCCTCTCTTATGCTTCATGGAAGGTAGAGTCCTGCCAATGTTCTGCCATTCCTGCTATGAGTGCAATATCTCAACACAAGCTCCAGTTCTGGGCACCTCAGTTTAAGAAGGACAGGGATCTGCTGGAGAGAGTCCAGCGCAGGGCAACTAAGATGATTAAGGGAGTGGAGCATCCCCCTTATGAGGAAAGACTGAGGGAGCTGAGTCTCTATAGTTTGGAGGAGACTGAGGGGTGACCTTATTAGTGTATATAAATATATAAAGGGGGAGTGTCATGAGGATGGAGCCAGGCTCTTCTCAGTGGCAAACAATGACAGGACAAGGGGCATTGGGTACAAACTGGAACACAAGAGGTTCCACTTAAACTTGAGAAGAAACTTCTTCTCAGTGAGGGTGACAGAACACTGGAACAGGCTGCCCAGGGGGGTTGTGGAGTCTCCTTCTCTGGAGACATTCAAAACCCACCTGGACACGTTCCTGTGTAACCTTATCTAGGTGTTCCTGCTCCGGCAGGGGGATTGGACTAGATGATCTTTTGAGGTCCCTTCCAATCTCTAACATACTGTGATACTGTGATACAAAAATACATAGTACAAACCCTGCTTGTCCAAGCTAAAGTTATTGACTTTTTTTTCACATTCTTAATACAATTTAATATCTTTCCATCTCCCAAAATTTTTCTTTATCATCAAAGCCATTAAATTTTTGTGTCTTCTTAGCGATATTCAAATTTCTTTGGTTATCAGTAGGATACATTATTAGTTTTGTAAAATTTTCTTAAGGTCAGTTTTGTCAACTAAGTAGAATACTGTTGATAAAATTAATTCAGAGAGTAAGAATAGGTTTTTAACTCTATTAATTTAGAGTTGAACATGTTGAAAATGTTCATAAAATCCGCGTTGTTTTGGGGAAGTCCTAGAAGAAACACCTGCTCTTCTTGTTTTACTGTTTCTATTCAGTGCTACCCACAAATTATCCAGTATGCTCATTAGTCTGGTAATAGACATAGGAGCCTAAAGCCTCCCTACATTATGCTTTAAAATCTTACAGTGCCTTCCAATCTCTGCTTTTTGCCCTTGTTGCTCAGTAAGTATCTATCTTCTGTGAATATATGTAGATGCAATATATTTCCTAACATTTAAGTAAACTAATGATTCCAACAATTCCATTTTTTTTCTTTTTTTAAAGATGTATTTTAATTGCTAGCAATAAATTAGTACACATTCTTGTGTAGGTGTCAAGGTGCTGTGCAGGCTGCTGTACCATGGGTGCCGGTAGTGTTGGGGGTCCCCATGGAGGGTCCGATACGGCAGGGCCTGTCATCAAGTGCCTGTCCCACCTCCAGCCAAGAAGAGGGAAGCAGGAGGATGCCAGGGAAACCCAGCCGCAAGCATTGGGCACCTCTCTGGGGATGGAGATGGGCCATGGCTAGGCTGGGAAGTGGGCAAGATGGAGGAGTCCCTGACATGACATCCTGGGCCATGGGCCAGGACCTCATGAGTCAGGGACAGGCAGAGCTGAGACTAGGTGTGCTGTTCTCCTTATTCTGTTTTGTTCCTTCAAGTGAAATGGCATCTACAGTAACTACATAAATGCTCATAATTGAAAACCTCATTTAAGCCTGTCCATGATACTTCAGATTAATAAGTGAATTCATATACAGTATATTAATTAGTACACATATTCATTGATGCTGCTGGGGACGCATATTTAAAAATATGACATTATCTCCATGGGTTTTTTTAGGAAAAATTAAAATAAATGCTATATATTCTTTGATTATTTTGTGTGTGTGTGTGTGTGTGTGTGCGCGCGCGCGTGTGTGTGTGTTAACTTTTCAGTTAGCCTAAACTCAGGCTATGGAGGTACCAGTATGAGGATATACACATATGTCTTCTTCATTTATATTTGCTTCAGTGGTTTCTCTCTCACATGCATTACTCAGCATCTCTCTTTAGAGAACAAATGCCCACCTGGGCCTGTCAGCTGAGCTGTTCATGTGGTCACTTCTGCACCCACTGCAGTCAAAGTGAAGTGAGTTATCAAAGCTCTATTATTAGTTTAAACTGTTTCTAAAAATACCTTATAGGTAAAGTATAATAAAGTTTTTATGAGAATTTCTCTTTCAAAATAGTAATTTGTTATTTGACCTATGTTCAATTTCTTCCTGGCATTTAAGCAATTATGTTTGACAGAATGAAGCTGCATTTAATTGTTACAAACTATAAGGAAAGATCTTTACCTGGAATATTTGCATGTACCTCATTAAACATCAGTGAGCGTACACTGATACACAGCAACTGAAAATTGAGCATGATTGCTATAATGGTGGAGAATGCATCAGATACATGACTCATGTTCTGAGTATTTATTGGATAATATGAATTCTTCTGCCCCCTACTTTACCCTAAAGTAATTACGGAAAATAATTCATTTACCATTCAAACAATTTGGTGTGGGTAGTATTCTAAGTTATTGTTCTCTTATTTACTGAGGAAAATGTACTAAATGCAGTCTGATCAATCCCCTCTCCCCCCATATGGCCTCCCTGTTTTGTAGTAATGTTGTTACATGGCCACACAGTTAATACCCTATACTCATAAGGCATCACTTTAGACAGCTGAGCCCTTGTTTTATGACACATCTCCCTTTTAGCCTAGTCTTCTTTTATGCCAATCAGCACTTTTGTTCTGCTTTTTCTCTGGTTTTGTCCAGTGGTTCACACATTCTAGACATCTCAAGGATGAGGGGGTCATTAAGAGCAGCCAACATGGTTTTACCAAGGGGAAGTCATGTTTGACAACCTTATAGCCTTATATGAGGAGGTAACTAGGTGGATGGATGATGGTAGTGCAGTAGATGTGGTTTTTCTTGACTTCAGTAAGGCATTTGATACTGTTTCCCACAGCATCCTCATAGATATGCTAAGGATGTGTGGGCTTGATGATCAGGTAGGTAGGTGGATCAAGAGCTGGTGGAAAGGAAGAAGGCAGAGAGTTGTGATCAATGGGGCAGAATCTAGCTGGAGGTCTGTGACTAGTGGAGTACCTCAGGGGTCAGTGCTGGGACCAGTGCTGTTTAATATTTTCATCAACGACCTGGATGAGGGAACTGAGTGTACCCTCAGCAAGTTTGCTGATGATACTAAACTGGGAGGAGTGGCTGACACACCAGAAGGCTGTGCTGCCATTCAGCGAGACCTGGACAGGCTGGAGAGTTGGGCAGGGAGAAACTTGATGAAATTCAACAAGGACAAGTGTAGAGTCTTGCATCTGGGGAAGAACAACCCCATGTACCAGTAAAGGTTGGGGGTTGACCTGCTGGAAAGTAGTGAAGGGGAAAGGGACCTGGGGGTGCTGGTGGATAGCAGGATGACCATGAGACAGCAATGTGCCTTTGTGGCCAAGAAGGCCAATGGCATCCTAGGGTGTATTAGAAAGGGTGTGGTTAGTAGGTCAAGAGCGGTTCTCCTCCCCCTCTACTCTTCCTTGGTGAGGCCGCATCTGGAATATTATGTCTGGTTCTGGGCCTCTCAGTTCAAGAAGGACAGGGAATTGCTTGAAAGAGTCCAGCGCAGAGGCACAAAGATGATTAAGGGAGTGGAACACCTCCCTTATGAGGAGAGGCTGAAGGAGCTGGGTATCTTTGGCTTGGAGAAGAGGAGACTGAGGTGTGACCTCATCAATGTTTACAAATACGTAAAGGGTGAGTGTCAGGATGATGGAGCTAGGTTTTTTCACTGATGTCCAGTGATAGGACAAGGAGCAATGGGTGTAAACTGGAGCATAGGAGGTTCCATGTGAGCATCAGAAAAAACTTCTTTACTGTGAGAGTGACAGAGTACTGGAACAGATTGCCCAGGGGGGCTGTGGAGTCTCCTATGTTGGAGATATTCAAGGCCCGCCTGGACAAGTTCCTGTGTGGTGTACTCTGGGTTACTCTGCTCTTGCAGGGGGGTTGGACTAGATGATCTTTTGAGGTCCCTTCCAACCCTTGGGATTTTGTGATTCTGTGAATCTATGATTCACAATTCCTTGCTGCAGTCGTGCCTTGAGTATAGCTGTTCTCCAACTTCTTAACACCATACACCTTGAGACCCAGAAAGCTATATGGTCACTGAGGAGGCGTCTCAAGAAATAGCAGGGTAAGGCTGAGACACAGATAGCCTCTTCAGTGTTACACATAAGCCAGGCATTATAGATTGCTTTTCACAAACCTTTCATCATTTGAGATCCAGCATTAAAAGACACCTGCCTTTTAGTGCTTGAATTCAGCATTCGGCAGCAAGGTTGCTAAAACCCCTAAATCGTTAATATAGCACTCAGATTTCGTAACAGTTCATTGTCTTAGAACAGCAGGGGTGTGTATTGAATGGGTTGAGGAGAGCAATGGAGGGAGAGGAAGAATGATCATGGAATGACATATTTCATAGACTGACATGAATAGCTATCCTTTGATTATAACTTGCTGTTGCTGAGAGCAGCTGCTGTCCTAATGTGTTAGTGGAAGGTAATTACTGGGCAGTGAACAATCTGGTATTATACGCACATACACCTAAACTTGGGACTGTATCTGCCTTTAAGGATAGTGGGAGTTTTTCTTACCAGTCATGGTTCTAGAGGATGGTGGATGCCTAAAAGTGGACAAAGTGAGGCTCCCTTCATCTACCAACTGAACAGCACTGCAACCATCACCAGGAGATCCAAAATACAATGGAAGTCTAGTTCCTCAGAAGGAATTCTGCAAATGTCAGCCCTGCAAACATCAGCCATCCCTTCTAGTCCTCTAGTAAGAAGAAAAACTTTGTATACCTTTATTACATTTTAATCTCATGAAGGGAGAATTCTAATCTCTTGCCCAGAAGCAAAATATTTGTGCAACTTTATCAAGGGTTTTTCTGCTCCTACTCTTTAATTCCATTGTACCTTCCTCCCTTTTCTTTATTGTAACTGGAAATAAAGAATCAATGCAAGTATCTTCATGGTTTATTTTAATCTTCCATTGTGTCGTGGTTTAACCAATGCCAGACAGCTTGTTAACTCACTCCCCCCCCCCCCCCCTTCTTGCCCTCCCCTATTCTCGAAGGGACGGAGAGGAGGATCAAAAAGAATGCAACACTCACGGGTTGAGATAAGAACAGTTTAGTAACTAAGGTATAACACAAATCACTACTGCTACCACCAATAATAGTAATGATAAAGGAAATAACAAGGGAAGAGAATACAACACCCCATCACCAGGTGACCGATAACTTGCCCCCCCAGCCCGATCAAGCACCAACCCATACCTCCTCCAACCCTGCAGTCCACTCTCTATCCCCCTTCTGGGTCACTCTCCCAGTTACATCCAGGGCATGATGTGCTGTGGTATGGAATACCTCTTTGGTCAGTTTGGGTCAGGTGTCCTGTCTCTGCTTCCTCCCAGCTTCCCTCCTCCCTTGCAGAGCATGAGGCCCACAAAGTCCTTGGCCAAACCAAAACATCATTGTTTTTCATCTCTGTTCCCAGCTGAAAGTCAAAACACAGCACTGCACCAGCTACCAAGAATGAGAAAAATGACTGCTACTTCTGAACCCAGGACACATTGAAATGTAGATTATAACTTTAGTAACTTGTAAGTTAGCTTTCTCGTACAAAAAGATTTGATTTGTTTAATAATAAAAAAAAAAAAAGGCAAACCCCTGCATATCTGTGGCTCTGTCTTACTGCATAGTTCTGCAGTACCTTCTTTGAATTAGCAGGTAGGATGAGTTACATGGTAGTCACTGTAACAATAAAAATTTTCGGAGTGCAAGGCCTTGACACAATGCACACTGTTTGAGATGCTGTTGTGTTTTGTACTCTGTATCTTTTAGAGTGCTTCCCCTTGGAACATGAGACACTGCTTGGAGGATTTATAAAAGTAGTTCTTGGAAGCGAAGGAAAGCAGTACATACAGTATTTTTAGATGAAGGGTTGCTTTTTAGTTACTTCTGTGGAATATAACAAACACTAAGCAAAAATAATGCTTCATGCTTACTGAGGCAGAAGCAAATTCAAAGTTAAGGGGTCAGGTGTTTTTATCACAGTACCAGATCTGTTAAATAATCTAAATTACACTGCACTGAGCATCACAGTCACATTCTTTAAATGTGTTTCATTCTTCAAGTTTTTAAGGACATAAGAATAAGTACATAAGAATACTAAGGAAATTATGAAAAAGCCTGACACTAAAATGAAGGTACAGTATATTTATTTAAATATTTTGTATTTAATGTAAAAAGCAAGATGCTTGCAACATCTTGGCATATAGTTAAAATTTATGGTAACATTATGGTGGCTGTATTATTCAAGAATATAAGAAAAGGTTTGGGTTTTTTTACTACATCTTTGTAAGCAGTCCTCAGAAAGTTTAAGCTCTCTCAGTGCTGACATATAATTATGTTCCAGAGAAGTCACAGCATGGTTTGGAGCTCAGGTAGTAATTTCTCCTCAATTGTTCCTGGCTTTGTGATACACCACCTTGACTCACTCTGGACTATGTTTGTAGGGAACCATAAACCCTGAGGAGCATGGTGCTGAGACACACCTCTAGAGTAGAAACAGAAGAGTTCAACTTATTATTGCTTTGGGCATTTGGCCAGCATTGCTGGGCAACAGTATGAGGCAAAGAAATGAAGAGAGAAAGTAAAGAGAGTAATGAATCCTGGGGCTGGAGCAGAAGCTGGTAATAGTGAGATGTGATTGAAAAAAGCAGAGAAACACCGCTACAGTACATGTTTTATAAGTGTTTTAAAATGTCTACATTTCATACAGCAACATTATATACATATTTCCAGGAATGTATATTTTTAGGGATAAGCACACACAAACACATCCGTTAAAAAAAGATATGTTGCTGTATACACACTAATCTTGCATTTTTTGAGTGTCTAGCTCAATCTTCTCTTTCACGGACACCCCCTTGTCGTGGGGAAAGAGCTTGCATGCCCTTGTGAAGTTGGGAGCTGTGCTGGTGGTGGCTTATGCTTCCGGTAGGGTCTCCCATGGCAGTCAGGTCTCAAATGAAGGGTCAGACAAAGTGTGTCCACGGGCAGGATGGGCTCACTAGCCTTCGGGCAAACATCCTAGGAGAAGGACAACTCCAACTTCAAACCCGGGCAGATGGAGTTCGTATAGCCCTGTAAGGCCATCCATCTAAGAGAAGGATACTCTAATCAGACCTATGACCTGAGGACTTTGCTGTCACCATCCAAGCTCGCTAGGCCCTGGCAGACGAACCTCAGGTGTAAAGGGTGAGGCCAGTCCTGCGCACGCTGTGCCTCACCTAAAATAAATCCACTGCACAGGCCCGAAGGGTTTACCCACACTTTCAAAGCCCTGTAGCGACAGACAAGGGACGAAACGGCAGGTGATAAGGTGCACTGGAAGTTGCAGACCCAACCCTGCATGCAGGCCGTTTAGGACATTGGTCGCTCGAGACTGACCCAGGAGATGACAGTCTTGTTCGGCAGCATCCTGAATGACCAAACAGCCTTTTTCAAGGACAGCACTGCTTGCTCCATATGGAGAGAGGCCTAGAGAAGGTGGCCTAACCAAAGCTCATCTCCCCCTCCACCTGGTTGGCTAGCCGCGGCTAACGGGCATCTTCTATTGCGGTCAATTAAAGACAAAGAGACAAAGGCATACACCTGCCTCCAAAGGTGTGTCCAGATTGACACTCGCATGTTGGAACATCAGAACCATGCTTGATACAGTGAACAGTGGGCGTCCTGAGTGCCGTTCTGCGCTAATTGCCCATGAATTGTCATGACTTAACATCGATATCGCTGCTGTCAGTGAAGTTTGCCTTCATGAGGAAGGTAGCCTCAAAGAACATGGTGCTGGCTATACATTCTACTGGATAGGCAAACCCAAAACCGAAAGTCATCTTTCTGGAGTCTGCTTCATGATTAAAAACTCCATCAACTCTAAACTTGAAAATTTGCCTATAGGTCATTCCTATCGTATTATCTCCTTACGTCTTCCACTACATAATAAGCAACATGTGGTTCTTTTTCATCATACTCTGCAAGCTGACCCTGCAGAAAAAGAAAAATTCTACTCCGACCTGCGTCACCTCACTCAGAAAGTTCCTATAGAAGATAAGATCATAATCCTTGGTGACTTCAACGCCCGAGTAGGAAAGAACTTTGAAGCCTGGAAAGGAGTACTAGGCAAGCACGGTGTTGGCAGCTGCAATGATAATGGCCACCTCTTACTAGAGTTCTGTGCAGAGCAACAGCTTACCATCACCAACACTATCTTCCAACAGAAAGACAGCTGGAAGACAGCCTGGATGCATCCTCGATCTAAACACTGGCACCTTATTGATTATGTTTTAGTGCGCCAGAGAAATATTCACAATGTCTGCCAGACCAGAGTGATGCCTAGTGCAGAATGTCAAACAGGCCACCGCCTTGTGCGTTGCAAACTTAATTTCCTCTTCAAGCCCAAACCTAAGAGGGGCGGCATTCTGAGGAGGAGGCTCAATGTTAATAATCCCCAAATAGCTGCAGTGAGGGACAGCTTTCAGGTTAACCTTCAAACTAGGCTGGAAGACCAACTTATATATTCTTCTCCTGAAGCACTTTGTCAACATACTAAAAATAGTATCCTGCAGTCCTCCGTAGAATCCATTGGGTTATCCTCAAAGAAAAACAAAGACTGGTTTGACGATAGCAACCAGGAGGTCCAGGAATGGCTGACAAAAAAGAGATCTGCTCATCAAGCACACCTCGCTCAGCCACTCTGCCATGTAAGAAAAGCAGCCTTTCGTGTTGCATGTAGCAAACTCCAACAGAAACTTAGAGACATCCAGAGCAAGTGGTGGCTCAACATAGCAGAAAAGACTCAACTATGTGCAGATTTGGGTGACCACAGAGGATTCTATGAGGCTCTGAAGGCAGTGTATGGACCCACATTTCAGGTTCAAAGCCCCTTACTTAGTGCAGATGGCCAAACGCTTCTTACAGATAAAATCTCCATCCTGAATCGCTGGTCTGAACATTTTCAAACCCTCTTTAGTGCTAATCGTGTAGTCCAAGGTGAAGGAATCCAGCACATTCTGCAACAGCCGGTGAAAAACGGTTTGGATTTAGCCCCTACCATGGGAGAGACTCTTAAGGCCATACAGCAGGTGAAAACTGGCAAGGCAGCTGGGGTTGACGGAGTCCCACCTGAAATATGGAAGCACAGAGGCCAAGCACTTCATGCTAAATTTCATGAGCTAGTTGTGTGCTGTTGGGAACAAGGCAAAATACCGTCAGACTTTCGTGATGCAATCATCGTCACTCTGTATAAGAAAAAAGGTGTCAAGTCAGACTGCTCAAGCTACTGTGGTATAACTATACCGTGGTATAGTGTGGACTGAAGGCCCACACTGACCCTAAATCATCTTGTCCGTGAACTGCTTTTTGCTGATGATGCCGCCCTTGTTGCTCACACAGAAGCAGCTCTGCAGCATTTAACAACTTGCTTTGTGGAGGTGGCTGAGGTTTTTGGGCTGGAAGTCAGCTTGAAGAAGACAGTAGTCCTCTACCAACCTGCACTGCAAGAAGATTATCGCCATCCCCACATTACCATTGGTGAGTCAGAGCTTAAGACAGTTCAGCAGTTCAGCTATCTGGGAAGCATCATTTCCTCAGATGCCACGATCGACAAAGAGGTAGCCAACAGAATAGCAAAGGCTATTTTTAAGCAAATGCAAAGGCATATAGAGCCTTCGGAAAACTCCATAAAAGAATCTGGTGCAAAAAACACCTGAAGAAAAGTACAAAGATCAGTGTCTATAGTGCCATTGTATTGTCTACTCTTTTATATGGGTCTGAATCATGGGTCATCTACCGTCATCACCTGCAACTCCTGGAATGCTTTCATCAGCGCTGCATCCGTACAATTCTAAACATCCATTGGACTGACTATGCGTCTAATGTCACTGTCCTCGAACAAGCAGGGCTCACCAGCATCGAGGCCATATTGCTGAAATTGCAGCTGCGCTGGGCAGGGCATGTCTCTAGGATGAAGGATCACCGCCTCCCCAAGATCATGTTTTACGGTGAACTTGCCACCGGTAGCCGCAAGAGAGGTGCCCCAAAGGACTCCCTGAAACAATACCTTAGCCTTGACCATATTGACTACCATCAGTGGTCCACCTTGGCCTCCAATCAGGAGACTTGGAGGCACACCATACATAATGCTGTTGACTCCTTTGAGAGCTCACGAAGAACTAGTCTCGAGGAGAAAAGACAACGCAGGAAGAATCGTGTCCCACCTATACCACCCAAGGAGACCTTCTGCTGGGCTTTTTGTAGCTGGATTTGCCTATCCCACATTGGCCTTCTTAGTCATCAGCGCACTTATAGTAAGCGTGGGTAAAGCCCTTCTCAAATCTTTGTTCGCGAAGTCAAGCCATGATGATGAGCTCAATCTTACTCAGGACATCTTAAAACATATAAATAAAGACAAAGTGGCAAAATAACCAAGTTCTTGTCAGATTTAAAGAAATAACACACTTTTTCCTCCACAGATAGCAATTCTTCCATGTAAGAATTCTTACTGGCATCACTGTTGATTTTGCTGGTAGACTGCAAGCAAACAAGCTATAACATTGTCTATAACAGAATCATAGAATAGTTAGGGTTGGAAAGGACCTTAAGATCATCCAGTTCCAAACCCCCTGCCATGGGCAGGGACACCTACCTCACACTAAACCATCTCACCCAAGGCTCTGTCTAACCTGGCCTTGAACACCACCAGGGATGGAGCATTCACAACTTCCTTGGGAAACCCATTCCAGTGCCTCACCACCCTAACAGTAAAGAACTTCTTCCTTATATCTAATCTAAACTTCCCCTGTTTAAGTTTTAACCTGTTGCCCCTTGTCCTGTCACTATAGTCCCTAATGAAGAGTCCCTCCCCAGCATCCTTATAGCCCCCCTTCAGATACTGGAAGGCTGCTATGAGGTCTCCACGCAGCCTTCTCTTCTCTAGGCTGAATGGCCCCAACTTTCTCAGCCTGTCTTTATACGGCAGGTGCTCCAGGGCCTTGATCATCCTCATGGCCCTCCTCTGGACTTGTTCTAACAGTTCTATGTCCCTTTTTTGTTGAGGACACCAGAAATGCACACAGTACTCCAAGTGAGGTCTCACGATAGCAGAGGGGCAGGATCACCTCGTTTGACCTGCTGGTCACGCTCCTTTTGGTGCAGCCGAGGATATGGTTGGCTTTCTGGGCTGTGAGTGGACACTGAAGCCGGCTCATGTTCATTTTCTCATCTACCAACACCCCCAAGTCCCTCTCCACAGGGCTGCTCTGAATCTCTTCTCTGCCCAACCTGTAGCTGTGTCTGGGATTGCTCCTACCGAGGTGTAGGACCTTGTACTTGGCATAGTTAAACACGATAAGGTTGTGTCCTGGATTCAGCTGTAGCAGTAATTTTTCTACTTCTTAGTAGCTGGTGCAGTGCTGTGTTTTTTACTCAGCCTGAGATCAACCCTGATAACACTGATGTTTTTAGTTGCTGCTCAGTAATGTTTACTCTGACCAAGGACTTTCTGAATCTCATGCTGTGCCAGGGAGGAGGGGAACCCGGGACGAATCAGAGACAGAACACCTGACCCAAAGTAGCCAAAGAGATATTCCATACCACAGCACGCCATGCCCAGTGTATGAACGGGGGCAGTTACCAGGAAGTGCTAGATTGCTGCTGAGGTAGGGCTACGTATTAGTTGGCATGTGGTGAGCGGTTGTATTCTCTTCCCTTGTTATTTCCCTTATCATTATTATTATTGGTGGTAGCAGTAATGGTTTATGTTATACCTTAGTTACTGGACTGTTCTTATCTCAACCTGTGGGAGTTACATTCTTTTGATTCTCCTTCTCATCCCTGTGGGAACGGGGTGGGGGGTGGAGGGGGGGGGAGGTTGGGGGGAGTGATCGAGCACCTGTGTGGTTCTGGGTTGCTGGCTGGGCTTAAACCACAATAGGTTGTCATCAGCCCACCTCACAAGCATGTGAAGGTCCCTCTGGATGGCACAGCTTGGTGTCATCAGAAAACTTGCTGAGGGCACGCTCAATCCCACTGTCCCAACAAAGATGTTGGACAAGACCGGTTCCAGCACCAATCCCTGAGGGACACCACTCGATACTGGTCTCCAGCTGGACAGTGAGCCGTTGTCCACAACTCTTTGCATGCGGCCAATCCACCCAGTTCTTTATCCACCGAGTGGTCCATCTATCAAACTGATGTCTCTCCAATTTAGAGACAAGGATGTCGTGTGGGACAGTGTCAAACGCTTTGCACAAGTCCAGGTAGATGACATTAACTGCTCTACCCCTGTCCATCAGATCTGTAGCCCCATCATAGAAGGCCACGAAATTGGTCAGGCAGTATTTTCCCTTAAATATATAAAGTTATCTACTTAAAGTCTTAGCTTGCTACTGTCAAACTCAAGGGCAAAGCTTGATCTGACTTCACTGGAGTGGGGATGAAGCATGGGACTAAATAAAGTTCAAGCTAGCTTGAGATCTATTGCAGACAGACCAATTTTTTTTTGTTGTAAATGTGTTTACAAAAAGAGAAAATTTCCTGAGCATCCTTTATTTTACATTTGTACTTTATAGAGTGCAGTAATTTTTATTTCTACCACCAGCTTAACTATTCAGAATTTATTTCAGTAAATTTATTCTATTGAGCTCCACATTGTATTTTGGACATTTTTGCCCCAGATTTTACATGTTTGAAGTAGTTTATGCATATGAAAAAAAAGTAGGTTTTAATTCTAGCATTTCCCCTTATAATGCCTGTTAATTTACTTAATCGAATTCTTCTTTCTCTTATAATTTTCCTTACCCATTCTTTTAGTTTTTCCATCCAACATTTGTTATGGAGTTTATAAGATTTTTTCACTCTACATGTTGTTCTGAATTGAAGTCATGGCTTGTTTGAATTTGTTATATATTATTAATTCCACAATTGTTGTATATCCACAACTAGATTGGTTTTGCAGTTGTAGCTTAGTCTATATTAAAACACTCCTGAGTCTGCTATCACCTATCCCAGTGGTGTTCCTTTTCTTTAACTGTATCCGAAAAGTTACCTATAGCTTTGAATCAAAACTAGAAATAAGGAATTCCACAGATCACAATAAGTCCACATTCTTAGGTGCTTATTCGGTTCCTTTTTACTTTTCTATGGTCTGTTTTTCATCTAATAACTGATTGTTTCTTCTTTTAAACCCTTCCTTAGAAACTATTAAGAACAAATTTAAGAATATCATTCAATCCAATCATAGTGCTTTATAAAAATTATTCTTAAAACTTAATGAAAACTGCAGATTACCAGTCATCTGTTTTGCCTCAATAGAAACCTAAAATGGGAGTTTTCTTATAACCCTGAAAACCTCATGAAATAGCAGAAAAAAATGGTGCTTATTCCATTTATCTGAGAAACTAAATCCTTCACTTCTCACACATCCAAAATGTGATTAATATTCATGGTAAATTTTGATCTGTGAAAATTGCAGCATAAGGCCTGATGCACACTATTATTTTTACTACAGAATATGACAGTTAACTGTATGCCTTGAAGAGCGGCTGAGCCAGTATTTGTCGTCTGAAAACAGAAATAAAACAGCTGTTTACCTGTTATAGCACAGAACAAATTTTTATTTGGGTTTCTATAAGTTACTTGAAAAGGCCTAGAGTAAGTTAAACTGAAAGACCTATGCTTTTTTAGTATTGCTTTTTAAAAAGTACAGAAAAGGGAAGACAATCCATTTTGGAAGCCTATAAGACAAAATGCGGTGGTCTGATGTAACTGACTGGTAGAGGGTCTGGGGAGCAAAACATTAAGTTGAAACGAGACAACTAGGAGATGTAGGAGACTGGAAAAAGAAGAAGCAAGTATGAAGGGTGTGGAAGGACAGGAACAGGCCATTGGATCATCCAGTTGATGAGGCCTTGAATTGCAGATTCATTCGTACTTTCTTAACTTAAAGCAATGACATAGGATCCTTTTCTCGAGAAAAAAAAAAAAAAGGAAAAAAGGGCTGGAGCAATAATCTTGGGGGTAGGTAGGGCTCAGTTATGGGCATATAATCTAGTCTGGACAAAGATCAACACAATATGTTGTTGCTGTGAAAGAAGATTGTTGCTCAGCAGGATGCTCACAGAGTTTGACTTACATACTCTAGTTCTGACCTAGATGTTCTGAATAGACCTTTGTAGGACGATATATTCTTCCATTGACTAAATAAGGAACCCAGGAAGAAAAGCTGTAGCTTGTAAGAAAAAATATGGAAAAGGGAAAAGTACGTTACAATTTTTTGGTAGTTGTGTACCTCACTTCCCCCTCAGAAGTTCAGTTGTTTTCTTCTTTCCTTCACTGCAATAGGGAGGAAGTGTGGTATACCCTTATTTTTCGTGGCACAGCAAGTGTTCCCTACTGAGTCAGTAAGGTTATAGGCTAGCGCACTCAAAAGATCAAAGTCCAATTATTGCCTGTTCACATCCTTAACCAAATTTGCAGAGGAAATATAACCTCTCTGCAGGATCTACTTTTCCTTTTCATACTAAAACTTGTATAAAAGCAGCTGCTGCAAGGGTGTAGATCTAATGTAGACTATGTAATGGAAACAGTATTCTAAAAGTAAAGCTTTCAGTTTTATTTGCTTTAGAATTTTGCTAGCATTGTTGTTGACATAATAAATAATTTTCTCTATGTCTGAATTTCCTTTTCTTTTAGAATGTGACTGAAAATTAGAAGAAAAAATGAGTACCTTTTTACACTGCTGGTACTTGGATTATTCAGTGGTTTTTGTATCTATTGTACTAGACAAAGATATATTGCAGCTTAACTCATTTTAGAAAATGCAAGTGTAGGCAGATTCTTATTTTTAATTTAATGACTAGCTCAACATTTGGTATTGTAAAATGTTCTTGAGTAGTATGTGTAGTTAAAAAGAGCTTAGGGTGAAATGACATTTAAATTAAGTCCAGACATAGACCTATTGTGTTTTCTTTAAAATAACTTTCTAATTTAAAAACAAATGAAGAACTGTTCACTTAGAAATGACAAGAAATATTTTTCTGCTTTTATAAAATCTTTTCTGAGCCTGCTCAGACCTGTATATTTGTATTAGCTCTTGCTTGAAATTTGAAGAAATCTGCATTATTTCATGGTTGCAGAATCCGTCATAAATAACCTTTATCCTGTAAGTGACAGAATACTTTGAAGGAGAATTTTACAATCTCCTAGCAATTTATAGATTTGAATGATGTCATGTATTTGGATCTGAAATATAGGCACATTTAAATACTTCTGTTTGCTCTCAGAGAGACAAAAATTGCATAAATATGCATCTGTGGTCTACCAATTATTTGTTCTGGATCTGCCACCATGCTCAGCACTACTTAAATTAACCAGCCCTGGCCTGGGTACTGGTAATACAGACTGAACAAAGATAAGATCAGCCATAGACTTTTCGTAGTTTAGGTGTACTGTAGGTGGACTTGTTGATGCTGAACATTTATATCATAGCATCCACAAATCCACAATGCTTGATTCTGGAAGACTACAATTTGGCTTTTTGCGTTCCTGTCTTGACCACCTGTTGGCTGGCCTAGGGATATACGATGTATTTGGTAGATTGTAACTTCAGTGAGGGTCCCTAGTGATACAATATTCCATGCAATTAATTTTATTTCCTGCTATATATCAGGGCCTGACCATCCTGAACTTCTGCACTGCACATATTAGTTTGCTCCTGGGTCTCCTTCCTTCTTCCCACAAAAATATTTAGGACATTACATGAGGTGCAGGGGAGATCAAAGCCAACTGACAAGTAGTGTGGCTCTAGTGATGAAAGCAGGGTGAACACAAACAGTCCATACATCGTGGCAGGAGGGCCATAATTCTTTTTCAGGGGATCATCCACAAAGACAGTATAAAGCCTACCTTCTCTCCCAGCACTGACTTTACATAGATTTAAAAATCAAGGGCTAATATTTTCAAAAGGGTGCTTGGAGTTTTCAACATCTGCATGACATACTTTGTGGTAAAGATAAAGCATATCTTTATGGAACAGATCTGGATTAAGGTATTATTTCCTCAGAGAGTTAAAGACTATCAACACCATCCATATCAATCACAAGGTGCACTGCAGTCAGTAATTTCCAGCTAAGTTAACTTAAAGAAAATAATAAAGCAAGCAAGGCACTTTTCCTGTAGACAAGAGAATCAGAAAACAGTCGGACGTGTCTAGTTCTTTTGCCTAATACCCTCCTAAGAGAAGCTTCCAGTGATTACCTTGATATGCAGATACCTCTGTAAAATAGAATATTTCTACCATACTTTCTCTTTGATAAATAAAAAAACTCAGAGAAAATCATAGAATTTGAATAATACTTTGGAAATATTTCCAAAAATCATTGTTTGCTTGTAAGAAGCAATACATCAATGACAAATATTCCTGAAGTCAATGGGAGATTCCAAAAGAGCTTTGACACAGCCCAGGATCAAATCTGAAGTTTGGATTTGTTGTAAGGCATTCCAGTTCTCCTCCGTTAATTTCTCATGAACATTAAAAAAAAGAAAGCAAGGTTGAGATTAAGAAGGCAGTGGTAGCAATTATACAGGAAATATCTTCTTTTTCTGTTCAAACTACATGAATTACTTGTCATTTGGTATACAGTTTTTCAAGTGTTATTTAATTAAAATGAATGAGAAACATTCAAGTTAAATTTAGCATAGCAAATTATATTAGCCTCATCATATGATAAGAACATATATTACTATTTCCAACACTTTTTCCAGTGGATTTATTCTATTTTGTGAGCATTATTCTTGTTCTTCATATTAGGAAGCAGATATATCTCATTGCTATTTAAATACTTTTGGGATAAAAGAACATTTGGATAAACATATTTTGTTATGCTGTCACTATAACTGTATTTTTCTCTGTGTTTTGGCAAGCTCACTCATACAAGGCATTGTAAGACTTGTAACTTTGGAGAGGTTTTGAATATTTTGACTGGGCACAATTAAAATATGTATGTATCTTCTCATTCTGGGAAAGTGTCATCTATATTCATCATAAGAATAAAGGAAGAAAAACATTATACATTTGTATTAATTTACCTGGATTACAAATCAGATTTTTATTCATAAATGTAGGACATGCTTTTTGCGAAATAATGATATAAATATTCTCATAGCTGAAGAGGTATTTTTCTTACACTTATTTTGGTCCCAGTATATGAATATCAAAATTTCTTCGTACACGTATGAAAGTAATATGCATTTGCTTAAAAAAATAAAAACTTGTCAGATACAGAGTTTAAAGTAGCCTCAATAGACATTACCTAGTTTTCAACTCTGGCACCCCAAATCAGTATTTCTATTTATTGATAACAAATGGGTATTCTCAACTATACTAATAAATGTAAATTAATTCCCTTTCAAGGCATTTTGTTGACACTGGCAGTATGAAAAATGAATACACTAGCTTAGAAGGAAATAAGTAATAAAATGATGTATTTTAAGTTATCTGAGAAAAAATTGGATAGAAGAAAAATATTGCAGAAAATTCATCAGAGTTTTTAAAAGAGAAAAAAATGATTACTTGAGAATGAGTATGGCAAAAAGATTTGGTTTGGATTTAAATTTTACTTTTTAGGGCAATGTGAATTATATGGTATGCAAACTCATGCCTAAAGCCAGTAAATCACAGAATCATAAAAGGGGTTGAAAGGAACCTTAAAGAACATCTAGTTCAACACCCCATGCCATAGGCAGGGACACCTTCCATTAGACCAGGTTGCCCAAAACCCTCTCCAACCTGACCTTGAAGACTTCCAGGGATGGAACATCCACAACTTCTCTGGGCAACCTGCGCCAGCGTCACCCTATCTAATCTAAACATACTGCATAATATATATATTATAATATTATATGTTGTACAAGTTGATTTACATTCACAAGTTATAAGATATGTCTTAATGTCTTCAAATGGCTTAAGATTTCTAGATGGGAGACCAAGAGGTGGGTGCTTTCACTGGCTAGTGTGCTAAGTTAGGACTCTTTACAGTGACTTTGAAGGTACCTTTCTTTCCCACTGAGGAATATAGAGAATTTAGCTGTTTAGTCCAGAAGAGCAACGTTAGCTGCCGCCTTAGGTAAGTGTTGCCTGTGCCGTGCCAAAAAGGAATGTGAGTCAGCCTAAATTCTTTGGCCATTCTGGAAGCCCAGAGCAACTGCTGTCCTTGAATCCTGAAAACATACATAAAAGTTGTGTATCCTTAACAAAAAGTTGTTGGGAAACAACCTATTGCATGAAACCTGTGCATGCCTGCCATTCCTCTAGCATGTGGCAACACAGGAAAAACAAGTATCTTCAAGCACAACATTCAAAACAATGCAAATGGGAAACCAAGAATTTAAATTTTTTTTTAATAAAAAATGAAATGCCCTTAAACATCTAAATATCTGTGGATTAGCATACCTAAAATGGCAATTTGTTTGATAATAAGTATCTGAGAGCTCAGAAATCAATGCTTCAACCATTTCTTGTGTTTTTAAGAATGATTCTAAATATTGATGTTATACCCTGTGGATGTTTTGTAAAATAATTCATTTATTGAACTGTTTCTTATCTGGGGAATGCATGCATTTGTGAAATTGCTTTGTTAAAATTTTCTGATTTGTTTTTTTTCATTTCCAAGTTACCAAAGACTAAATTTAAAGATGGTTAATTAAGAAATAATAACTGCTGCTGTGGTTGACAGAAGACTTTCGATCATCCTCCTCAAAATTTCAGTTTCTCACAGTTTTGCAAAGAACAGATGAAACAGAAAAAAAAGATTTGAAGCTGGAATTTTCCAAGCTCACACAAATGAAGCAAGAGGTAAGTTAGAGTCCTTAGGACTACACAGGATATGCAAACAAGCTACATAGTCATTAGGACATGCTTTACTTTATGTTGGATAAGTCACGGGAATTTCTAAACAACAGTATCAATCTTTTATCATTCTCTCTCTTTTTTGTTTGTTTGGGTTTTTTTTTTTGTTGTTTTATTTGCTTGTTTGTTTTGTTTTTGTTTTATTTTTTTAAATTAGGGAACAAAATCTCCCTGGAGCAGCTGACCCTTTAGTAATCAGGAGAGCGATCAAACTGCACAGCAAGAAAATACAGCATCCTAGAGTTCTGTCATTAAAATTTCAAAATAAATGGTGAATATATAGAGATCATGGCCTTTTTTTTTTTTCTTTTTTTGACAATACTGATTTTCTAAAACAATTAGCTCAATAAATTTCAGTATTTTCTGAATATTGTAACTAGAATATTTGTGAAATTTAGGGCCATTTTGGAAATGTTTCAGTGGCATTGTATTTACATCTGTGATAAAGCACAGAGGACAAATCTTTATAGCCAGAAAAAAAGATAGGTATAGAAAAATAATGAGATGTTTGCTCAGAAAATGTTCAGTAAACACAAAAAGACTTTCTGCATAAATCTCCAAATAATATATCAATTTATTTTCAACAAAGCTAAAACAAATGGCAGTGTCATCTTCACTTGTAAGCATTATACCTAACATATAGTATTACTTCCCTGAATTAATAAAAAAATGTAAAAAATATAAACATAAATATGAATAAACTGCAGTTAATAAGGTTCCTTAAAAACTGATGTAATAGCTTTCAGGCCTGGAAATGTTAACAAAATTTATGCTACCACACTTGATCTCACACCTAATAAAATTATCAGAAATAAACTCATGCTGCCCAGTCCTTTTCTTGGTTACAAGACACGACTCCTAATCAGCAAAACATTTTCTGCAATATAATATTGCTCACAGTCACTATCTATGACATCGTAAGTAGGCAGTATATTTACATTAGCACAAAAGACAATTTAGCCTTTTGAAAGCTGTTCTGAAGGACCAAGTTTGCTTTCTGAACTAGACAGCCTCAGTGAGATCCAGACATTGCTTAAGGATGTTCCTTGCTGCGTGAAACCCATGTGCTTAAGTATGCCTGTTGGGTCTGTATACACTGCCCAGGAGACAGATTTTTGGATTTGAAGTATGCTTTTCAGAAGACACAGCAATACTGAAGATACAGAGCTCCCAAAACTTCTGAAAGAACAGTGTAGTTATAGCTTGTGTTCTTATTATGATCTGAGACTTTACTAGGCAAATGGTGACATAAAAGCTCCACCTACACAGCCATGGCTAAGTATTATTTTATCTTGCCCTATCACTATTATGGCTTAAATACTTGCTGTACTAACCATTATAGTTTAGATGGAAAATATTTTATGCTACAGGCAAGAACAGGAATAATTTTGTCAGTGAGAAATCCTTTTTGAGATCAACATTTGGAAGAGGAACTTCTGCACTATACTTAACTTCCATATGTCTTTTTTTTTGCCCAGAACATTTTGTTTTCAGTCATCTTGCTGATGCTTGTATTTATTATGTGCCCAGCCTTTCATTTTTGTCTTTCCTGTCACAGCTACTGCTTACATCATACTCTGTAGATGTCACAATGTTTTTCCCTGATGATGTATAATGCTATATGTAGTTGTGATTATCACCTACATATACAAATAATATAAACTTTTTTTTAAATGCAGTAACATTTGCATCAGCTTTGACTCTTATGTACCACTTTCTTCTCCTTCAGAACCAAGCTGGCAATTCTCATCTTGAATAGCTTTAAAATTGCTCATAGCAATCAATGACAACTGAGGCATCACTAAAGAATTTTTTTTATCTCTAAGCTTCAATTTAGATCAGTCATTAAGCTTGAGTAAGCTTGAGCTGTCAGAACATTGTCCCTCATCACATGCTTTAAGCACAAAAAGTCAACTTCAAAATCAAATTTGTTCTATCTCTTACTACATTTTGTAATGGCATAGTATGAACAATAAACTTTACTGAAATAGTACTGTCAATCTTTACAACTCAGATAACTACATGGGCTTCTTATCTAAGGAAGGCTGTTCTGCCTCAAATGTGATGTACACTAAATAATATCCTTATATTTCTTCTTTTATACTGTTTGATCTTCTTAGTGATGTATACTACGTTGCTACGTAGTGCTTTTTTTTATAAGCATACATTTCAAAACCATGAAATGAATGTATAAATTGAAATATGGGAAGGAAAATATCTTAAATATCAAATATGTAAAAATCCATAGATATTCTTCTGCAGTGTCTCTATGTAAGCAGTCTTTGTTTCAGACAAGATTCAGCCTTAAAAAAAAGTGCCAGCTTCAAAACTTTGCTTAGGCTATATTTCTGAATTTATAGTGGAGCCATTTTCAACTGTCTCTTATAATAAATGCTGTTGAATTTTTACTTATCTGAAGAAGATCTGAAATCTCCTTTCTTGATAGAAGCTGAAAACAAATCTGGCCTGCACAGGGTGTTTGACTTTCTGATAGCAATCTGTTTTGATTAAAGCCTAGTTTGACAGAATCTTCCTGATGTCTGGTCTAAATCTACCTTCTTCTCGTTTAAAACCACCGCCCCTTGTCCTATCACTATATGTCCTTGTAGAAAGATCCTCTCCATGTGTCTTGTAGGCCCCCGTCAGGTACTGGAAGCCACTTTAAGATCTCCCCCAAACCTTCTCTTCTCCAGGCTGAACAAGCCCAACTCTCTCGGCCTGTCTTCACAGAAGAGGTTCTCCAGAAAGAAAAACAGAAATTATCACAAAACCTTTCCTCCCACCCTCTTCTTTTTTCAAGGCTCCACTTCACTGCTTCATTCCTAGTTCCTCTACCCACCACTCTCTAAGCAGTGCAGAGGGGATAGGCAGTGGGATGAGGAGTGGGAGTTCTACTTGGTACATAATAGCTCCTCTCTGCTGTTCCTTCCTCTTCACACTTCTCCACTGTTCCAGTGTGGGTCCTCTCCGTTTTTTCTCACTCACTTTTTTGCCTCTCCAGCATTTTTTGCCCCTCCAGCATTTTTTGCCCTTTCTTTATTATGTTTTCACAGAGGCACACACACTCCACAGTGTCCTGTGATGGGTCCATTTGAGCCAGGTAGAACTGTGTCTGGCACAGGGTAACCACTGACCTCTTCTTACACAGGTTCTTGCAGCCCACCTTGCTACCAAAACCTCATCACAGATACGCAGTTCATAAGCCCAAATCCCACGTTTATGACTGGGCACTGTGCAGATTCTCAGTTCTGTGATTCTACAAGGTAGAGCTGGTAACGGGCATGTGAACAGCTCAATCAGGAGTCTCTCTCCATCACAGCATCCTCCTAAAATGACAATGATCATAAATAGGAGTGCCCAAGATGCTCTTTTTATATGTAACTTGTAGTCCTAGGACTTTTTTTCTGTGGGACAAGTGTTGTTCAAGGATCACTTGAAAAAGTTGACTCAAGTTTCTAGCTTTGTTATTTCTCAAATATTTTTTCCAGTTTTAAATATTTATCAAATAACCTCAGTATTTTGAAAGAGTACATATTGAGGACCAAATCCTATTTTAATTACATGGACTTCTAACCTATGTCATGTTCAGAACTATTGATTTCAGCAATGCATGTGGAGTAACTTCTCAATGTGAGAAAGGGCAAAAGATGTCACAGTAAACTACATTTATTGCTGAAGAGAGAAAAAAAATATTATTGTAGGATCTTCACTAAGGCAGTTTCCCACATTTTTCAGTCTCCCACTGATTTATAGATCATCTTGCAATTCTCACTATTTGTCTGGAAAGATAGGAGCTTTCTAGATTTCATCTTTTCCATATATACTTTAATTCATACATTTATCACTCCCTTAATTTTTTGAATCCTGTATCTTTTTAGGTCAAAAGATGGAAGCTCTTCCTTTCTTTTTTCTTTTTTTTTTCTTTTTTAATGGAGATGTTGGTTGCAACAAGTTTCATCCTTTCCTAACAAGTGGAAACGAACATGGCATGTGAACATAACCAGACGCAGACATGTCTGATTATCTGCTTTTCGTCTGCAGTTATATAAAGATGCATAAATAAAAAGTGAGAGAACTGAAGAGCTTTCTAGATGAATACATGCCATTATATAATCACATAGAATACAAAACTGCAAAATATGATTGGTTCTTAACTATAACGTCTGTAGCCTAGTCCCAGAGACTGAAGTGTTCATTCTTCAGATTTCAGGCATTCAGTTCTGACTCATAAAGACATATCCCCTTAGGAGTTGTATGCAAATACTCTTTGACTAAGATGCAGTGATAGGAACAAACTTGATAAGAGAAAAAAGGGGCTACTAGAAAGAAATATCGCCAGATTTTTAAAGAAATTGCAGTAATAGTGGTTGTCCACTCATAATGAAAAATAAATGTTTAATTAGTCTTAATATAGAGGGCATTCTTTAATTCAAGTGTACAGACGTATCAAATATATATCTGTATGAGACAGAAGTTTTTAAAATGTAGCCAATGATTTTAGGAAAACTAATTTGCGAAGAGGAAATAATGTACAGTAAGTGTTCCTGGCTATTTTTGGTCTGTGACCCTCAAAATCATTAAATATTTTTTCAGATCATAGAGATTTTCTGAGGACTGCCAGAACACTCTACTTTAAGCAGAAATTCTACTTTAAGTACGGAAATGTTATTCTTTCTAGCTAGGCTAGAAAAAGTGATTCTTTTACTTATAATAATATCTATTCAAAGTAAAAAAAGGTGGAAAGTGAGGTGTTTATTTTTGCCCAGAGAGCAGAGAAATCCACAGTATATTCCAGACTTTGAAGTCTTTCTGGAAATAAACAAGAGGAACTGATGAGTTATGAACTAGGGAATTTGAGCTGCTGAATGTATTCTGCTGTGAAATGGGAAAACTGGGTTGGAACTGACCTGGGAAGTGTTAGGATTAATGTCTAGGAACTGACTAGCTAGGCCAGTCATGTAAATGACAGAGCACAAGGAAGACAAGCTTAAGAAACCAGAGTTGCTCATTGCTTACTGAAATAGTTTAATGGAATTTAATTAGTGATAGATCTGGATTTAGTAATAACTGTAAGTACAATTAAGTCATTCAAAATATTAATGGATGCCTGTTACTACTGTTAATGCTATCTCCTAAGCTTGGAACCTGAATCCCCAGAGGCAGCCTGCTGGTGCTTCTTTCCCAACCAATCCTCCTTACTCTCCACACCAGAGAAGCCAAATTGGTGCTGCATAAACATACATAGTGAAAATAAAATTAAAATGACAGTACCTAAAATGGCTTTGCTGGTTTACCACACTTTCTGTCATGAAAAGGTACTTGATTTTTTAAAAATCAGGCTTTTTTAAAAAAATTATCATGGTACATGACATGTATTGGCAGATACCTTATCACTGGTTATTAGAGGTGGAGACTGTGAAAGGTATTTTAACTTTACCTTTTACACAATGTCCTGGGTTCAGCAGTAGCAGTCATTTTTCCTCCTTCTTAGTAGCTGGTGCAGTACTGTGTTTTCAACTTTAGTCTGGGAACAGCGCTGGTAACACTGATGTTTTTAGTGGTTGCTAAGTAATGCTTACTCTGACAAAGGACTTTTCAGTCTCTTGCTCTGCCAGTGAGGAGGGGCATGGGAAGCCAGGAGGAGGCAGAGACAGGACACCTGACCCAAACTAGCCAAAGGAATATTCCATAACACAACACGTCATGCTCAGTATATAAGCTGGGGGGAGTTACCTGGAAGGCCCCGGTTGCTGATAGGGCCGGTCTGGGTATCAGTCAGCAGTTTGTGAGCAGTTGTATTCTCTTCCCCTGTTATTTCCCTTATCATTATTATTACTGGTGGTAGCAGTACTACTGGACTTTTCTTATCTCAACCTGTTCTTTCCATCCTCCTCCCCATCCCTCTAGGAGTGAGGTGAGGAAGAAGAGGGAGGAGTGAGAGAGTGGCTGCATGGTTCTGAGTTGCCAGGTGCGCTTTAACCATGGCACACAAATATTAAAAGCACTTTTTAAAGATCCACAAAGGTGCAGAGCACTCTTTTGAAAGACTGGTTTATGTTTTTATTTGTCCAGATGACTGGCATCTACTTTTTGGTTATTATCACAATTAATGAGAGGATGGCAATCAAATTTCTGCATAAAAAGCCTTTAGGTTTTCTAACTAAAAGGCTAATTTTCATAAAACAAGGCCTCAGTGTAATACGAAGGAGTGTATTACAAAGGAGGAAACTTTAAATGTGGCATTCATTAAAATCTCTCAGGGGCAAAGGAACAAATGAATGTTTATTCCAGAATGACTCTGGTGATGTCCTTCTTCTAAGGAGACTTATGTTTTCCTGGTCTCTTTTATAGGGATTTGTCAGATAACAAGAATTTTCAGGTCAGTACAATTACACTCTACTATTAGAGACTTAGCTGAGACCATACCCTGTCATGCTCAAACTTACAGATGACTGAATAAGAGATGGGGGGCTGGAACTCCAGAGCTGTCATTCTAAAGCTTCTATGGTAACTCATAATGGCCACACTTAGCTTTTTCTACAGATCGGAATATAGTCGATATTTACCGTTTCCTAGACTCACACTCAAGTTAGCAGTCCTGTTCTGGAGCATAATAAGCATATTGCCCTGAACTCAAAAGGAAAATGTCCCACTAAATTAATAAAATGCTTGAAGGTGCCTAGATCATCAAATCATTTCCTTATTCTAAAGTATAATGTAATTTCTGAATCTTTGAAAACTGTCAATAGTAGAACAGAAATGACTAATATTAAATCAAAATGTTTGATCCTATATACAAACCAAATCAGGTACAAATAGCTGATATTAACATATAAACATACCGTAACTGTAATTCAAACTATGATTTCTGCATAGTAAAAGTGTAAAAAATGCAATGGGAACAGTTGAATTTCTAAAAATGGAAATTGAACTGTAATTTGAATCTGATTATTTTTTGGTTTATTATCAATATTTGAAAACATATATTAATCTTATGTTTTTCTTGAAAAAAATATTCAGTTAATGTAATGTGGCTTTTTAACAAAATAAATTTGGTTGAGAAATATGTTGGTTGTGTTACACCTCGTCACCAAATGGACATAAAACGACCACCTAGTGGATAGAAGTGAAATAGGTTTCTGCTAACTGCTCCTGCAAAACCAGCGCTGCTAGTGTTGCTAGGCTATACAAAAAGCTATTCCACCCGATGTTCTAAAATATTTGAGGGTTTTACTAAAGATAATTTTTTACACTTAGGAGCATGCCATCTATATAGGTTATATTTTCCTCTGTTTAGTATCTTGATCTGGATTTCTATTAGTGCTTTGAAAATTATTTCAGATACTGAAATTCATAAAGATGTGATATAAACCTATTACTGGATTCACAAGTACTGTGAACAGTCATTCAGAAAGAAAGATTTTGCTGCTTTTCTCTCACACTGCAGTTATTTAAATATTTGATCATATATTTTATTAATAGAAGTCACTAACTACAAAAAAATACTTGGTCTTATTTTTATACTCCAGATCAATATGAAAGAGATACATTTTAATATTCAGAAGCATCCAGTGTATTCAATTGTTCTCTGTAGCAGGGTTAGCTATTTTAGAATATGGGGCTGATTGATAGAACATTTTCCTTTCTTCATTTTGTGCCTAAAAGCTTAGGATTTCATTTCAATAGAGGAAAAACAAAGGGGGGGGGGGGAGGGGAGGGAACAGGGACAGACTTCTTATTTCCTTACTAAATATGTCAGTGTCTCAAAATGTTAAATTTTAAATTAAAAAAAAACAACATACACATTTCTGAATTTATTCTAGCATAGCTACATAATTCAATTAACTAGAACAGTGATTTCAAAGTATATATTTGCAGAGAATCTAGCTCGTACAGTATAAAACAACCTGCAAGTGATCTCTCTTTAAACCCTTAGCTCTAATTAACACATTTACAGATCTACTCTGAATCATGGCTGAATCTTGACAAATCAATATGTATCTGAGGAATTCTAAGGTTTATCTTGAACTCTTCACTATAAAGTAAAAACTGTGGACAGTAAAACCTGAACAACAGAACTGCAATACACAGTTCGACTTCCATATACCTGCACAATGCTTAAGCAAATATCCTAGCTGGTCACTTAGCAACATCTCTATAGCTTGATACAGTTACCTTGTGTACTTCCTTCACAGAAACATGGGTGGAAAAATCTGGTTTCGTAGCAATCTGTATCCACTTTGAACAACACTAAATGACTACACAAAGTGTAAGCGAAGAACATGCCTCAGTCAGTCACGCTGCTCTGCTGTCTGGCATTCATTTCACAGTCTCAGATTCCCATACAGTATTACATGAGTTCTGAATCTGGTAAAAGGTGCTCAGCTGATATCCTCAGCAAAATAAATTCAATTACCATGTCATTACAAATTACTTTTGTAGCAGAAAGAATCAAGATTTTTGTTCTTGATTAGATGTGTCTCATTTAAATTTGAGAGCAAAGTAGAGGTCATTAGCCCAGGTACTTAGAAATAATTTATTCTTGAAAAGTTAGACCCTAAATAATGGTAACTTTGAAAATATATTAAGTTTTGATTTCCCTTGGGCCAAATGCAGAAATAAATAGTTAATAGGTAGTTTTGGATTTTTTTTCTTGTAACTCCATTATATTTCAGATCCACAGACTACCAGTAATTAATACTGTGTGAACAGGTAGTAAAGAGCTGTAATGATGAGTCAGATTATCAAAATTATAAAGAAGGAATAGGCCAATCTAACTACAAACTATAACCCTGTTTTATTGTGTATTGCACTAGTAATTAATCTTTAAGCACTTTTAGTTTATTCAAGCTAGTAGAAAATACAAAGATAATTATTGCTGATACAATTGAGGTAATTTTAAAAGTTCTACTGTTCTATCAATCACTGAGATTGAAAATTTTGTCTATAGCTATTACTTACAAAATAAAAAATAGCTTCCTTCCACATGCATATAATATACATATATGAGTTATATAATTTTAACTGCATAGTCAGATATGATTTATGACTATTTTAATTATTTCTGTGAAAGTAACTGCATTCCTTCAGTGAACATTTAAAATATGCGTAAAAATAAGATTACATAATGATATTCATATTAAATTAATTTTTATTTAAATAAATTCTCAAATATTCTCATTTTCATTCTAACGCTATTATTCAGTTCTGAAAGTACATGTGAATTAGATCCATGCCTAAATGGGGATTACTCACAGCTATTTGCAGATACTAAAAAAAGCCTACACATTACAGTTAATCTTACTGGCTAATACTTGCTAACAACACTTAGTAGGGGATTAAGAACAGATTCAGGAAGTTAAACTCATAAAAAATAAAACCTTTTAAAGCAATTCCTCAGAGATATGGAATAATTTTATTATTTGTAATAGTAAAAGAAGACCTGAAGCATACTAAATATAGCAAGGGAGCCAGACTGGAACTGGAGAAAAAAAAAAAAGCACTTAGAAATCTCTTAGCAGAAGCCATTCCAGCGTAACGAAAGTACACGAATGACTGGCAAAATTCAACACAGTGATCAGTGCCCACTAACACTTTTAACACTGTGGCATATATAACCATGTCTGTTGTGTGTTAAACTGGTGGATTGGTCTTTCTAAGTGCTGCATTGATAAAATGTAGGGGAACAACAGAGAAATGAGGAGAGAAAGATTGTTTTTCTGTTTTTCAAAAGGCAAAAAAGTCTTTTTATAGACATGCTTATAACACTCCTACTCTTTCCTCTGGCAACTCTTGTTGCTTGTTCATGAAGGCAAAATTGATAAAGGAAAGCAGGTTCATTTTTCATCATCATATTTATTTTCATATGCTTTCCCTTGGCTTAAAACCTTCTCAATTAGTGACTGTTTTATTTACACAGTGCTGACAGCTGCTGAAAAACTATAATCCCTAAGAAGAATATGAAAGGAAATAGTTATAAAACATTGCTTATTTTTCAGGTTTTCCTGTACTTCTACTTTATTGGTGCTACATATTTTACTTCCAAAAACTAAGTAAAATATACAGGAGATTGGCTTCAAAGAGAAAGAGGCATTTTAGATTGTTCTACTTTCTCAAATGCCTTTTGCTGTTGAGATTAGTGTGCACAGTACTGACTGGCAGCTAAAATTTAGGAACATTTTCAAATTATACCCTGTGTTTTTGACTAAGAGGCTCCCATATGATCAGAATTTACAAGTGAAAAGACATTCCATCTTACTGAAAAAAACCTTGACAACATCTATTATAAACAACTGGTGGATACTGATCTATCCACTGTAGAACAAGCTTATGCAGTGTTTTGTGAAAGCAAGAACATATAAAATCTTAATCTTATTACAATAGAGTTCAATAATATGAAATCTAATGTTTGACTACATGAAGCTGTTGTACTACATAAGGAATATTATGTCCTTAATTTGGACTATTACATTTATTTATAATTATTTTATAAAGTTATTTAAAATGGATTTCATGTGAGAAAAGTAACTTAGAAATCCTTTACACTCCTGTTACAAAAACTAATGCCCTGAAAACTGGCAACTTTGGGTTTTGTTATGTAAGTGAAGAAAAAGTTTTCAGTTGTATAAAACTTACAAGCACATCACCTGAGCACCCAGCTGCGCATATACATATATTAATTCTCTTGCTTGTTATTTGTGTATATGGATAGTTAATTATTTTGAAAGATATTATCTTTTATTACAAAAGTATTTTATTTATTTTTTAATAAAGCTGAAACATTTTTTATGAAAGGTGACATTTTTCAAGCAAATAGGCAAGACTTTAGGCAGATCATTTGATACAGCACATTTCTATTCTACCAGACACTTCAATATCTTATTGATAACCATTGAACATATTTTGGATATTTTCCTCTCAAGTTGCACTACTTATCTCATCCATCATTACTCAAGACTGAGGGAGGAGCCATGACTTTAGAAAGTAAGCAAACCAGGCTAATTCTGCATATGGTCAATATATATGGAAATTAAACTGTGGTTTCTCATAGTGTAGCAGACTTGATACAGCACCTCTATTTCCAGTATGGATCAAATCTTGTCATGTATTTTCCCTAGCTGCAATGCTGCTCCACTTTGTCATTGCAAACTTTCACAACCCAGTTACGCATTCTGAAAGTGCAGAAACTGGGTATATTTATTAAATAACACATAGAATTGTCTGGCTTCTTTTTCTTTTTTATTTAAACAACAGCTTTTTAATTTCTTATCTAGGGAAGCCAGGCCATAACACAGCAGAAAGTGCAGAGTTTGCTGAAGATATCTTCATCCAGGTATTATGGTGTGCACAATATCTAATTTTCCTTACTTTTTACTAAGTTATAACTGGCACTCACCTTGATATACCAGGTCACCCAGGATTACCAGAGCTGTCACCGCCGGCCATTGCTGTTTCATCAAGGAGAGGCTCCCCAAGACTTTTATCTGTCACTATTCACTAATGCTAAACCATCAAGCTTTCCTTACTCAGAACTCAGTTGCTGGATGAAAGCTATCACTGACAGATTGCAATTCTCAGTATTTTGGCACTTCCGGGTGGGCAAATGAGTACCTATATCCTGTAAGCTCCAATATACTTTAATGTTCACTGTTGTCTAAAGTGAAGAGTGTGAATGAGTTCTTAGGTTATAGAAATAGCAGGGACTGGAAATCAACCATGTTCTCCTTGACTGTATTGTAAATAAACAGAAAAAGAAAATGTGCATGAACCACACTCAGGATTAATAAAAAGTTAAAAGCATTTAAAAGAAAAGGGAGGGAAGGGAAAGAAGACCATTTTACGATGCAGATAAATAATCAGCAGTATGGAAAATACAAAATTATTATGAGCTTATTGTTACAGATTCAGTGTTTTAAGTAGTGTTTTAGCTTACAATGTTTTCTAAGCTAATGGTAAAAACATGTAATACTGACAGATATGTTCACTTCAGTTGTGCATGCACACACACACATAGGAACACACCACCTTGTTTGTAGTCAGTGTCTTCATCAGAAATGACATACCAGTAAGTTTCAGTCTAGTGGTCAGGGAAATAAAGAATAGTTATATAGCAGAAGTATATTGGACAGGAATGTGTTGTTCCTCTTTGGGAGATAATACTTAACTTTATTGTGCAACTGAAATTATGTATCCTTATAAAAAGCTACTGAATAAACAATAGCCATCATTATATTGGAATTAAAACCTGTAAAAATAGAAAAAAAAAATCTCTTAAGTTGGTTATCAAATAAAATGTTGCTGAACAACTGAGAATGTTCATATAATATCTGCCTAATCAAAAGGCTGGATAAGAGGAGCAATAGCCATTCTTCCAGAATGGTATTGATAGTAGGAAATTATATTCTTGTTTGGAGTCAAAGCACTCAAAGACCTGTCTTCAAACTCATCTGCTTTTACTCGGAAGATCCTGCTGTTGAACTATTGTCTTGGATTCAGCTTAAACTGTGTATACTTATTATCTGTTGCGTGAGTTGTGTAAGGGAAAAACTAAGCCTTATTTGGGGAAGAACTAGAATATCCACCTGACTTTTACAGACATTTCAACACTATTAACCCTAGCTGGAGTTAGGCCCTTTCCTGAAGCCAGACTATAGCTTCATGGAAGAATGACGGTTGAGGGGCCTCCTATTCTGTGCACCTACAGACTAACTTAAACAGGTTTTGCTCTGGCAGATATTGTCTGTGTGATTTTTTGTGGATGCCATCTATAGGTGGCATCTCTCTGTCTTTATCACTTATTTATTGAATTTTCACATCCAATTCAAGCATATAAACTTCACTGAGTTGCTACCTGCTGTTAACTTAATGATCTGAGAGCCCTCAGGATATTTTTTGTGTTTAGAGATGGGGTTTCTGGCACAGTGCCCAGGTTGTGCCCAGTCAAGGAAATGTCTTCTTCACCTGAAGCAGTTTTCAAATTTTTATTATTTTTTTTTAATTTCTCAGAAGTGATTAACAGCTCAGTAGATGTTGCAAAAAATTATCGTGGGATATAATAAGGTGATGGAAGAAAACTCTGAATGTTCATTTGTTCACAGGTAGTTTATTGAGTTATAAAATATACCTGTCTGGGCCCTCAGTAGGCAAGTATGTAGTATTTCTGCTATTCCATTGAGTATTCTGCTATTCATTTACTTATGTATGGGCAATTTTATATTCGCTCCATCAGATTCTTACCATGGGCACTAGACACATAGAGTTTCTGAGACACTGTCTCTGGTCAGTCAGCAACCAACTTGTAGATGTCCACTTACCAAATAAAGGATCAAAACTTTTTGGAAAGTAAGAGATGTTTGAAGCAGATAAGACTGGACACTAATCCATACCCAAATTCCCAAAATATCTTTTAGTGTTCCCAAAACTGACAACCTGAGAAAAGAAGGATATGAAAACCATTCTTTTCCTCCTCTGCCCAGAGTATCTTGTCAGTATGTAATTAATGTCCTTGGCTGGTCAGTATACATCCTGAAGCCTAAAACCTGCAAATATGGTCATATTTGTATTTATTCCAACCTTACGATCTTGCATTTATTGTCTTTTCTGGGGAATATAGTTGCATACGCTTGAGTCTGCAATACACACATTATTTGCTTAAGACCAGATGGTTATAAAAGAGCTAACAGGATCATAGCAAAAAGCAGAGAGGGGAGATGGAGTACAGTGCTGAGTGGCAGCAAATATATGAGAAACAGTGACTTCTGGTTTGTAATTCCTGATGAGTTCAAAGCTGAGTGGAAGCTGAAAAACTTTGACTATTACCCATATCATCACAAGGGACAGCTGCGGCAGGAGGCAAGAAGAATCAAAGTTAACATCTGACACACTGAAGTGTCTTTCTGTGACTTTGGGAGGTGTAAATATCTTCTATGCTCTCACTAAACACAGATTATTTCCCAGTTTTGTAAGCCTGCACAGCTACACGGGGAAAATATTACTGCACTAGCTCAGAACAGGTAGAACTTGGTCCTTTAAGAAATTGCATAGAAACACTAATTTTTTCCTAAAAAAATCATTCTTAACCATTAAGCAAGAAAAACATTTTAAACACTTTTCTTCCAGTCACATGTGAATCTTCCATCTGTTTGAAATGGTCATCAATATTTGAAAGCTGAACCTTCTTTTCCTACGTCCTCTTAACATCCTCAACAGTAGTAAAGGCTACAAAGCAGTGGAAAGTAAGAGGGTAACTGGAAGCAGCTAAACTAAATGAAGTTCAGATTGCTGCCAGTTCTTCTGTCTCAAATTCAATACTATGTTTGACATGCAAAATGAGGGTCAGCTGGCAGGTAGAGCAAAGCTGCACCTGCTTGGAGCTAGAAGAAATTGTCCAAACTGCTTTATTTCCCTGTCTATCTCTCTTGATCATATGAAATCTGAGTGATTTAGATTACACAAGTCATTGAAGAAACTAAAGTTTTGTAATCTCTTCAATGAAGTAGCACAAAAGAAGATGCAGTACTTCTGCTGCAATTTTACTGCAGTATTTTCCCACTGCAAAATGCAGAATGGTATGCAGCACTCAGTGATTCATCTTAAACAATGCAATTATGTGGCAGAACAACAATTTCTAACAATCCTAAATGACCTCTGAGAAAAAAATAAATCTGTTCTTTCAGCCACCACATTGATAAAAAAGGTTTTGAGCAGAGAACATAGTTTCTGCAGCACAGTATAATCAAAACACTTTAGCAGGTATTTTACTTGCTACTGAACATAGTGGTTTAAATAACATGACTTTGTGTGAAAGGTTTCTTAAGTACTTTCAACCATACAGGTGCTAGCAAAAGAGCCTGATCTTTATCATAGCCTGACCACTTTTAATTTTAGTAAGTGTTAATCAGTCAAAACTTGTATCCTGCTTTCAGTCATGGAGTTTAAACTAACATGCAAAGAAAATGCCAAATTTCTTCCATAGATCAGCATTTTAATGAAGAAATGTGGTGGTTTTCAGTGACGTAACAAAATTTATCTGGAAAACTGAACCATAACTTTTGATAGGAAAGAGCCTTTTTAATTAAAAAAATAAAATAGAAATAAAAAAATCTGTATAAAAATCTCTCCCTGTGTAAAAATTGTTTTGCATTTTCAGGATTTTTTTTCAAAATGCAGAACAATCCACACTGCCATCAGATTCAAAATAGTAAAAAATAACTAACTGGTTTTCTAAAAGCAAGATTCATTAATATTGCTGTTTCAGGCCAGCTGTTAAAATACTGCTCTCTATTAGTTTAATTCTTATCTTGTCACCCCTTGTCCGAACTATAACAGCTGCTAAGCAGTGTTTCCTGGGAACAAATAATGGCTTCACATAAAACAGGTGCCTTAATCAATGGAATCAATAAATATATGTTAAAAAGTAGAGAAAAGACTGCAAGTAAAATGGGTCCCAGTGGGATATGTCTAAATTTAATAGAAGTGATGCTTTCATGTCTCTACAATACTGCAGTGACTGAAGAATCAGAACAAATGGTATAAAAATCTGTTGCCTTCTTTACTTGGGATTTCTGAGATGGACTATTGTCTAGTAGTCTGGGTACAAAAACTCACTTCCTTGATTTCCATCTCAGATTCAGTAGCAGCTTGACCTTTGAATTATTTAATCTCTTATATGTGCCAATTTGCCCTGTAGGCAAATATTGTCTCTCCACAGTTGACAAGAATCAATATAAAACCACATGAAAATTATAATAAAGTAAGAAGTAACAGTCAAAGTGGAAGAAACCAACCTAACCATCTTGTTTTGAAGGTAATCTCAGGTGCCATTACGTTATGAAGAATACATTTTGTTTGTCTAGGAGGCTCTTAAAAACACCCAGTAATGGATAAATTGCAATGTCCCTGGGAAGCTTACTCATCAGAGCAATGTATGCAGAGCTCTGATTAGGTAAAGCAACGAAGTATTTTAGAGGCAACAGAGCTTCTTCTAAGCAGATATCATCAGTAAAATTCTCACTCCCATCCAAGCCTCTGCTGAGGCTGACAGAGTTTGTAAGATGGTGACATGTTTCAGTTTTCATTCTCAGTTTACCTGCATGACAGCATGTGAAAATTAGGACACCTATTGGTCAGGATCAGTCAAATACCTGCTGATGCTCAGATGCTTTGATTTTCATAACAAGCTTCTGCTCTGTGTATCCACTTTCAGTAACAGGGGAGGACAACATGAAAAAGCCACAAAGGATAACTCTTACATACAAAACTGTACATAACATCTCTCTTGCACTCTATTTTTTGGATTATCCAGTAATTCACTTACAAAAAAAAGTCTTCTTTGTTCAGAATTCCCCATGGTGTTTATGTCCATAGACCTGTAAGTCTTTGTCATGAGAAGCAGTAGGATGCCCGGCATAGTAAAAGAATGTAATATTGCCCAGGTAGTATTAGTCTCATTTCATAAATAATGTTGATAAAATCTAGGATTTAAGAGGAAGACCAAATATCATGATGAATGCATATAAGCAAAAATAGAAAAAAACAAACCAAAACATATAAGGTACATTGTTATTAAAAACTTTTTTTTAATATTGAACAGCAAGTGAAAACAGCATTGCTTTGAGAAACTGTTTTTGTTTGTATGTATGTGTGTGTGTAAAAGAGAGAAAGAAGGAGAGAGAGAAAGGAAGAAAGAGAGGAAATGAAATAGAAGTCACTCAGGGCTTTTAAAATTCTGCAAGAAAAACTGGTCAAATTACCTGTACGTGGCAAGCTAACTTTACTAGTGTGACTTTTGGTTAGTACTTTTGTTCAGTGTTGCCAAGCATTGAAAAATAAAGCAATTACTTCCAGGAAACTTAACGCTTTCTAAATGTTTCAACTGCCTGACCAATTTGGTGTCCTTCTACAATGGGACTACAGAACTGATGGATAGGGGTGAAGGAGCTGATATCATCTACCTGGACTTGTGCAAAATGTTCAACACTGTCTTGCATGCCATCCTTGTCTCTAAACTGGAGAGACATAAATTTGGTGGCGGCATCACTCAGTGGATAAAAATTGGCTGGATAGCCTCACACAAAAAGTTGCAGTCAATGGCTCAATGTCCAGCTGGAGATCAGTAATGAGTGGTGTCCCTCAGGGGTCAGTGTTAGGACCGCTTTTGTTTAATATCTTTGTTATTGACATTGGGATTGAGTGCACCCTCAGCAAGTTTGCCGACGACACTAAGTTATGTGGATCTGGTGACATGCTGGAGGGAAGGGATGCCATTCAGAGGGACCTTGACATGCTTGAGAGGTCTGCCAATGCCAACCTCATGAAGTTTAGCCAAGCCAAGTGCAAGGTCCTGCACCTGGGTCGGGACAATCCCATGCAGAGCTACAGGTTGGGTGGATAAGAGATTCAGAGCAACCCTGTGGAGAAGGACTTGGGAGTGTTGGTTGATGAGAAAATGAACATGAGCCAGCTTCAGTGTGTGCTCATGGCCCAGAAAGCCAACTGTATCCTGGGCTGCATCAAAAGGAGCGTGACCAGCATGTCAAAGGAGGTGATCCTGCCCCTCTACTCTGCTCCTGTGAGACCTCTCTTGGAGTATTGTGTGCAGTTCTGGTGTTTTCAACATAAAAAGGATGTGGAACTGTTGAAGCAAGTCCAGAAGAGGTCAACAAGGATGATCAGGGTACTGGAGCACCTCCCATATGAATACAGGCTGAGAAAGTTGGGGCCATTCAGCCTGGAGAAGAGAAGGCTTTGTGGAGACATCAGAGCAGCCACCAGTATCTGAAGGGGGGCTATAAGGATGCTGGGGAGGGACTCTTCATTAAGGACTGTAGCAATAGGACAAGTCATAATGGTTTAAACTTAAACGGGAAGTTTATATTGGATATAAGGAAGAAGTTCCCTACTGTGAGGGTAGTGAGGCACTGGAACAGGTTGCCCAAAAAAGTCGTAAATGCTCCATCCCTGGCAGTGTTCAAGAACAGATTGGACAGAGCCTTGAGCAATGTGGTCTAGTGTGAGGCATCCCTGCCTATGACACGGGTGTTAGAATTAGTTGATCTTAAGGTCCTTTCCAACCCTAACCAGTCTGTGATTCTATGATTCTGTGATTCTATGATTAACAATCATTAATGATATAAAGTGTGTGTGAATACAATTGATACTGCACAAATGAAATTTATTGTGAAAATCTCTCACAGAGTTAAATTCTGAGAGAGAATTTGTGAGAGTCTTTAATTTACACTGTGAAAATTATCTACTTGCTAGTAGCTCTTCATATACTTCACTTATTCAGGGCTCACTGCTAAATCTTCATTCCTCTTCACCTAGTAGATGACTATGTAATTTTGCTGTTCTTAAATCCATATTTCTTCTTCAATTCCAATATTTGTAAAGTGGAAAAGACCAACATATTTCATGATATGAGTTATTGTGATGACCAAGAAATTGATTCTTAACCACAAAAATAGTAACTTAGGTAATGATTAGGAAAAAACCTCAAACAAATAACTCCCCTCTTTCCAAACCAAAAGAACCCCAAACCCAAACTCAAGGAGCACTGGAATTAAGAGTTAAATCTAGGATGAACTGGGGAAGCATCTTCATCCACAGGAGTTCTAAAATCATCATCCAGTTTAAATCAAAATGATTTCCAGTTATGGTTGTGTTTGTTTTCAATACAATATCAGGCTTTGCCTACAAAGTCCCATCCAAGCTCCCCAGATTTTGTGTTGTGCCTTAGCTATATGTGAAAGACCAAGAAAATTCAGAAAAACTACAAGTTCTTTCCCGTTTTATATGGATTTGGTTTGACATGATATTTAAAGGTATTTTACAAAATTTTTACTTCTTACTGTAATTAATTCCTGTCATATATATTTCTGTGTTTAACTTTTTCCAGAATTTTCTGTTAAATCATAGCCTCATACTGACTTAAGGGGGGATACAACACTCAAGATCAGAGACCACTATTCAGGATCAGACCAAAGTTTTATAACTTAATTATTTTCTCTTTCTTATTCTTCCTTACCACTGGCAAATAGGCATTAGTTCTCATTTCATAAGATGTTTTAATACTTTCAACGCCTTAAATATGAGCATGGATGAGCTACTACAATTTGCCTTTTTTTATAGCCTTCTATATTGTGTTATGTATAATGTCACTTTTTATTTACCTGCATTCCATTTTGATCACAGCTATAAAATGGGGTTCTTAAATGTCAGTAATAATTCATACCACAAAGAATATGAAATGAAGGGCAAAGCTTACGCAAAAGTAAATTAACTGAATTTAAATCCTATCAGAGATATGCAGAGGAAATATTCTGCTGTGGGTATGATAGTGAGTTATCTCCCTTTTGCATTTACCCTTAAACTGCAGACTCAGATGGAATAAACTATGTTCCATAATATACTAGCACATAAAAATGACATTCTTCAATTGAGTTTGACTACATTTACAGGAAAGGAAAATGCTTCAGTGTCACTGTCTACAATGTCAAAGACAGAGACTACTGCAGATACACCAAGGCAGTCAACTCTGTGGCATAATTCTAGTTCAGTAGGCTGCACATGTTCTCTGCACAACTTATTCTGGCATTCAGCAGTGCCTGTAGTTTATGAGGACTGGGAGTCAGTTCAATAGCCTCCTTCGGAGGTCATTTTCACAAGGAAGTCATGTTCCTTCCTACTGTGTCACTGTTTGCAGCTACCAGTTTTGGGCATCACTGGCCAAAGTGCCTGGCTGTCCCCTGCCATCTGTCTCCATGCATGTCCATGGTTTCCAGGATATTTTTTTGGACCTCACTTTCAGCATCTTCATCTTCTTCTTTCCACCACCCACCTTTCTGAGACTGCTTCTTTTTGGGTACCTTTATTTTCTATCCCCTCTTCTTTCTGGCCTCCCAAGCCTCCAGTTTTTCCAATCTAAACAGTCTAGGTGCTGAAGCACAGCATGTGATCAGCCTTGCAACTGTTGCTGCAGTCTTGTGTCTGTTGACTGGAGGATTCAAGGCATGACACTTTTGCTTAGTCAAGGTGTTATAAAAACTTACAACTTCCATGTACCAGTTGCACATAGCAAGGAGCAGCCAGTTCAGAAGTTCAGTTTTGGACATTCCCATCTCACCACTCCTCATGGGTATGTGCCTCCTGCCAGTATTTCACAATTTAGGCTATTGCTTTTACCATTTGCAAAATGGCCTATACATTTCTGTCATTTGCTTCTGCTGGCAAGTGTGTTTCTACAGGAAAGATACTGTTAAGGCAAAAAATACACTGGAAAAGCTTCAACCTCTGCAGGTAGGAGCAGTTAACCTTATTGTTTTGTTCAGAACAATAACTTTCTGATGGAGCAACAATGGTTTTGTCTCACTGGTTTCTTCTCAGGCATGCCCAATCTGGGGGACTCTTTTTGTGTTGTCAATGTGTATCTTGAGAATGTGTTTAGATATATAAAGTAACTCAACTGTAATAGCAAAAACTTTGACTAAACTTCACTCCAGTGATACCATAATACTCCATATTTCATATGCAAACCCAACCATCTCAGTTTATTTTTCGGTTAAGGTGTCATAAAAAGACAGTACAGTGAGATCTCACACAGCTAAAATTTCATGGTTGCGGCATTCCAGTAGGTACTGTAAAAAAAATCTGCTTGTTCTCTCTAAGTTATGGTGACAATCTTTCATCACAACTGAAAAATAATAAAAGATCATTTTACAATGTCAAAGACTGCATTGTTTGTGTTTAAGTTATTTTCTATTTATTGAGATACTCTCTAAAGTAACTCTCCAAGATGGAGATCTCCCAAAAACATGTAATTAATATCAAACATGCCTTTTTTTTTTTTTTTTTAACTACAAAATACATTAGTTATTCTGCTTTCAAAGGAAAAAGTACATGTAAAAGAATACTGTCATGGTTTAAGCCCAGCTGGCAACTCAGAACCATGCAGCCTCTCACTCACTTCCCCCCCACTTCATCCCCTCTGCTCCCGAAGGGATGGGGAGGAGAATCAAAAGAATGTAACTTCCACAGGTTGAGATAAGAACAGTCCAGTAACTAAGGTATAACACAAACCACTACTGCTACCACCAATAATAACAATGATAAGGGAGATATCAAGGGAAGAGAATACAACCACTCACCACCCACTGACCGATTCCCAGCTCAACCCGAACAGTGATCTAGCCCTTTCGGGTGACTGCCCCCAGTTTATATACTGGGCATGACATGCTGAGGTATGGAATATTCCTTTGGCTAGTTTGAGTCAGGTGTCCCATCTCTGCTTCTTCTCGGGTTCCCCTCCTCCCTGGCACAGTATGAGACTCAGAAAGTCCTAGGTCAGAGTAAATATTACTGAGCAGCAACTAAAAACATCGGTGTTATCAGCGTTGTTCTCAGACTGAGAGTCAAAAACACAGCACTGCTCCAGCTGCTAAGAAGGAGAAAAAAGACTGCTACTGCTGAACCCAGGGCAAATGCCCTTTTGCTTTTCTCAGCTTGCCTCAAATAGGGATATATAATCTTAGCTTTCATAGTCAAAGGCTCTGCAGAAACCCATATCCACAAGATGCATACCCATAAGCCACATATCCGTGACATATCCCATATCACAACAGTACAAAGTAACAGTAGTTGTTAGCTTTCTCATACAATTTTATATTACAGCAATAATGTTAAGAATTGAGGTCCTACAAATATCCCAATGTTTGTAATCAGAGAACAGCAGAACAGGAAAAAAAAATCAGTGATTCAACTTTAATCAACTCTACACCCAATTCTAAATAGGTGTAGAAGAATACAGAGAATATACTCTTATTTGTGTGTTTATACTTCAGTAAAAAACATGGAAAATCAGTTTTCAGTAAAAGTGTAGCTTAATACTTCCAATTTTATGGCAGACTAATTTCCTAAGTATTGATGATTTTTCCTAGGTCTGTTTTATAGCTCATTTTGAGCTCCAACCTCTTGTTTACTGTTACTAGCCTCATTCTGCTATTTTAAAGCTAGCTTGAACATTTCTACACAGGTTTCAGTCATCTTTTTTGCCTTCAATAAGCATATTGTAGAGGTTTGACAAAAAATTACAATCTTAGGCATGATGGTTTTATTCTGACAGTGTATCTCTTCGAAATTCGTTACAATTATACCTGTAAATTGGAAAGCAAAGCTGAGAGTCAAGCATTTAATCATAGGATTACTATAATATCATGTGCTTCTCTTCCAAGGTCAAAGCATTGTGCTGGCCTTATTGTGAAATATCAATAAATTATTAACAGTCACTGACGGTTTTCTGATTTAGACTAGTGAGGAGCTAGGATTTCCTTTATTTTTATTTATTTTATTTATTTTTTTTTTTTACAGCTGAGCTAGGAAGCTTCCAATGAGAGCCAGGAGGCTTCCAATGTGCTGTCTTATTGATTGAAAAGAACCAAGTAAACATATACACATTAATAACATTAATGCCCAGAATTAGTTGAAGAGATGTGCCTCTGCACATTAATTCACATTAGACAGCTAAATATTTATATTGAATAATTATATGAATTGCACCTACAGGTAATCTGAAACCAATCTGTGCTGCGAAATTGTCTGATCTACTTTGCATGCTGACTGCTTTCTGAGGTTAGCCAGCTCCAGATCATCTACTAAAAGATGACACATATGCAGTTGGCACACACTGTCTAGTTTGTTTCTGTTACCCTTTTCTTCAACCAAGAATTTCGCAGTGCAATCAATATGCTGCATCTCAAACACTGTTCAGAAACATATTGCTTTAAGAAATCAGGGATGGCTTCAGCAAATCATTTTTAGATTTCTCTCTAAAAATGTTATTATGCTGAATCAAATAATTACTTAGGAAATTTTTTTCCTCCAAATACAAGTGCTCATTTTACTATCATGTAATTCTATTATTGTGGATCAAAATTTACAGAGGGATGTTACTGCATGTGATCAATTTTTGATACATATTGTAAAACCTTTGTTTATGTTTCTATTCTACAATACTGTAGTCTTTAAATTGAATTTCGCTTCATGTTCTTCAGTGAGCAGTGGAAGAACTTGCACAGTTGACTCTACCAAAATTGACAGATAAGTAGTCATCAGTTTGAATTTGTATGTGACTGAAGTGTCTAAATATCTAAGTGTGTCTAAGTGGCTAACTATGCAAATCTGTAATGCTAAATTCTAGGTTTATAGTTCCTTTGCAAATTTATAATAAATGAAGTTTTGCCGTGTGTACCGTGTTTCTTAAGCAAATTTTCTCTAGTTTTTCTCCACTAAACCCCCAAATATGTGACTAGTGTACTTGCCTATACTTCCCAAGCTAACCTCTGCAGTCCTTGAATTTAATAAAGAAACTTGAAAAGTATAATCAGCTTTTTCTACATGATTTCATTGTTTCAGTATTTCTGAGAGGCTATGGGTCTTTAGCTGAACAACTAGTTATATATATCAGGTGCTTAGTAACCCTGTGAAAGAAACAAAACAAATCATATTTACTTTTATCAGAAATATTCAGTAAGAGAGGGGGAACTTAAGTAAAATACTGAGTAATTTTTCCCCCAGTATAATCACAATTCATGACACAATCCTTCCTATTATTTTATGCTTTTTTTTTTTCAAAGGTGTTGTGTCTTATAGACAGAATACTTGTTTTTCATACAGGTGAAATCCAGCTAGAACTGCAGTGATCATCAGAAATATGGCTCAGGTTGGGATATTAGTCCTTAGAAGACAGTGTGTACAGAAATCATTTGAATTACAGTGCCCATGAGGTACAACTATTCGGACACAGATTAATATTGTCCTAAAGTCTGAAATAACTTGACTTTCAGTTGACATAATGCTTGCATAAATTGTTGATGAGAAAAGATTTTGTGCGCTCTTTTCCCCTGTCAATGAATGGTTGCCTCTAGCTGTAAGCTAAACATTTAATGAAATACATCTAAAACAAACCTATTCAGTTTTGAAATCAATACACCAGCTGTCTTATGCATGCATAATGTCTCATAGTGAGTCTAAAAAAAGCAAATATTTTGCACTTTTTATGTCCTTTTACCCACTAATAAACTAATATTAAATAGGACAGCTAAACTTAGAGCTGGAATAACATTTCTTACTTTCATTTCAAGGGCTTCAACAGTTCATAACTCAGCTGCAATCTTTTTTGACTTACAAAATATTAGTCTAGCAATCATTTTCTTTAAGAAAATAAGAGAAAGCTCTATTTTAGAGTACTGTACATCCAATTTTAATAGAATATACATAAAAGTATTGAAATGGAGAATTATTTTGTGAGCTACCATAAATAAAATCCAAGACAGTTACAGCAATGATCCATCCTGATATGGACTGCACGTGGTCTGGAAGGTGGAAGGGTCTATTCTGTGTAGAGGCTTAAGTCATATTTCCTGCCTGATTGAGACCTCAGTTATACTTGCAACACTTAGTTCTGTGACAACTGATACACTTCCCAGAAACACTGAATCAATTTTTAATAGCCTCTTCTCCCAACAGCTCACTTATGACTCCTTTCCTGGGACATGGCTGAGATCTTTTGGACCTCCTTCACACCATGTCTTAGTTGTCTTCTGCATGCTCAGTGTCAGCAGATTTCTCCTACCTGAGGTTTTAATATTCATGTTTCATACCTTCAATTTCTATTCTAAAACAGTTAAAAAGGGGTCAATGTCTACAGAAGGTCATGAAGGTACTTCTCTGTCTTTTCTCTATATATTATACCATCACATATATTTCAAAATGAATGATAACCAGTACAAGTGGTATTTATTTGGAAATTATGATGTCATCCAAAACATGAAATAACCATTTTTTTTAGATTCAAAAGGTACCTACTTTATTGTCTATACAAATTTCAGAACAGATGTTAAAGCAACATTGTTAACACCAGGCATTAAAATATTAATAATCAGGGCCCCCAGAATACATTCTATTTTCTTAAAATTCTTGATATTATAAATCTGGAACAAATATTCTTGTGTCTTTGACTTTTGTGATTCTTATTATGCTATGTTTCATAGTTTTAGCTTTACTGTATAAGCATATTTTAGAAATCTATGTTACTATGATAGATAGTATCTTTTACATCATAATACTATGTTGCAAAGCAAAAAAAAAAAAAAAAGAAATATTCCAGCCTAATTGCATAGTTATAGAGGCAAAGACTTGAACAAAAGGGGTATGAAATTCAGTAGAATCTGTAAGACCAGCAGGATAAAATGAAATAGCATAGAACTGAAGATATAAAATTAAGCAAAGAATTTATTAATGAGCTGGATAACATTCTATGCGTGCAACCTACAAATATTATTTACTAGTCGAGTAATTTTAAAATTTTATCTTTCTTATGTTAAGAAAAAAAATATAAAAAGTCAAGTCCAAAACATGGATTAGTCAGGTTAGTGAACACTATAAATGAAAACCTAGATTCCAAGTCTGCTACTACCATTAAAATAAAATCTCTGTATTAGCTTAAAAATTAAGGAAGACAAAAGTCAGATTTATATTCTTACTCAACAACCAGCTAGTTGCATGTGTGAGAAGGCAAAGTTGCCTGTGTGAAATGAGGCACTGGATGGGTGAGGCACTGAATGGGTTGCCCAAGTAAGTTGTGAATGCTCCATCCCTGGAAGTGTTCAAGGCCAGGTTGGGGGGAGTCCTGGTTGCCATGGTTTGTTGCAAGGTGCCCCTGTCCATGCCAGGGGGATTAGAACTAGATGATCTTAAGGACCTTTCCAACTCAAACTATTCTAATGACTCTATGATTCTAAATCTTCTGGACTAAGATTCTGATGACGTCAAAAACCATTTAGACGAGGCCCTCAGTGACACGGTTTAGGGTTGGTCTTGGCAGTCCTGAGGTAATGGGTGGACTTGATGATTTTAAAGGTCTTTTCCAGCCTAGCTGATTTTATGATTTGCAGAAACATGACTACCTGAATGAGGTACTCCAAAGACTGATTTTTGAGAACATTAGAGTACTAAATCTGAAATGTTTTAATAACCCATGGAAAAAGAAACAGATAACACAAACGCTATGAAAATAAACAGATAAATAGATAGATAGACAGACAGACAGATACATGTATAACATACAAGGAATTTTCAGGTGATGCAAAGTCAGTGGCAAGAGGAAGTGTGTTTAGGGCAAAATTTTAATAACTTATTTGCTAGAAATACTAAATGAAAAAGATAGAATTTGTTTGATGTTGGCAAAACAAGATACGTAATTTTGTTTTCTGTGACAATTATTTCCCTGCTGTTACGCATATTTATAGATAAAGAAAATGCTCCTCTGATTCAATGTGAGCAACTGCTGGATGGCAACCTAAACGGAATGAATAAAGAGAATAAACATTTTTTCTTCCTTGGGCTTTTTATGTGTGCATTAGTTGCCACAGGTGTTTGGGGTTTTTTAATAGGTTTATCAATAATTGTCCTAACAAATCTTTTATCCTCTTTTAGCTTGCTTAACCTGTTTATGGGATTTCATTTAATATGTTTAACTAGCTACATTTATTTAACTTAGAAATGTGTTTGTTTTGGGGTTTTTTTACATGACAGTTACTCAACTGGCTGTTTCAGGATCTGCTGTATTCTTACCATAAGTTTCTTAGTATAATATGCAAGGAAAATGTTCATAAAGTATTGCTATAAGCAATGTGTCAAAAGCTTTTTTACAGGTTATTTTTAAGTCATAGCTTTACCTTTTTCTTTTCTGGGTTTCTGGTATTGTGGTATTCGTGAAAATTAACACCAGAGTTGGCAGCAAGTATGAATTAATAAGGTAAGATCAGTTGATGAACTTGCAGAGTGAATAAGTGGAGAGATTCTGGCCAAATATTTCTTCAGAGGCTTTAATTTACTCTCCAGTCATGTTTCTTCAGTGCGTCAGGATGAGCTTAATTATGGATTTGTAGCATACTTCTATGAACTGAGCAGATAAGCTTTCACTGAAACATACTGTGCATACAAAGGCAGTACATTAAAAAAAGTGTGAAAAAATGATTGTTGAAAGTTAGTAGCTTGTTTGTTGAAGTTACAGCACTTGCTGTGTTATGCTGTAGACAAACTAAGTGTAAGTCTACTGTACATAGAAAAGAACTTTGAAAGAAAATAACCGAATAACTCATGTGAGTTAAGTGAGCAGAATTTAGTTCATACTGGGAAGGGACTTTCTCAGAGTTTACAGAGCTATGTATCCATGAATACTGTGAGATCTGTTGATATTGCCTAAGGTCTGAAGATCAAACTTTCGCTGGATTTATGAAAGCATTTTTTATCATTTTCAAACGATTTCTTCTGTCCTGAGCTCAATGTCTTATGATTAACTAAGACATATACACTAGAAACGGACAAAGTTTGATTAAGAGGCATCAGCAAATGGAGGATCCAGTGATATATTCTTTTAACAACATTCTCTATTTTTAATTTGAACTTGTTTGACTGCAAATTCCACCATTGGTTGTCACTAGATGACCTTTCTAAGCAATCACCGTTTGATTATAGAGCCAATTTTCTCTGTGGAGGAGGCCTCAACAGACTGGAAATTCCATACCAAGCATATTTGCAAGCATCAGATAGTAATGTCAAGCTCAGGTTAACTACATTCACCTCAGTTTATGAATACTGAGCATTATGATTAATGCTCAGCATAATTTTAACCTAATGTTGTTATGTCAGTAAAACTAATAATCAAATAGGAGATACATGGCTTTATGTCCCCTTTCTTACACTGAGAGAATCTAGGAGCATGGTGAAGGCATTTAAAGTATGATCCCGTGGTAAATATTCTACGTATTCAAAAGTTTTAGGAAAAAGTCATGCCCAAAGCTCCCCAGCTGTACAGGACTGTAGAACAGATAAATGGCTTATAAATAAAAAATGGATTATAAGCACCAATTTTCTAGAGATTTATTTTAATATATTAGAGATTTATTCCGGAAGAGGAAGAGGCTGTTTCTGGAAGGAGATAATTGACCAGTTAGGATGAAATCACACTATTAGAGCCTGGGTAGGAATAGCATCCATGCCCACTTAATACTGAAATGATAGAATATTTTATTAATCCATCTGTTGTCATGCTTTACATTGTAGACCCTTATATTTTTTTTTCAACTAGCTTGATTTTGTGTAGAACTTCTGCAGAAATTTGTCAGTGCTGTGATATTTAAGATTCTGTGCTCTTGAAAGAATTTGAAAGCTGCTGATGAAAATGGTTACTATGGGCTTCTGTCCATGGCTGCTTTTCTATAATGGTACACAGGGAATTTGTTGTTGTTGTTGCCATGAAAACTGAAACCCTACCTTTTATTCAGCAAAAGCTAGGACCTTTTGTTCAATGAAAGCTAGGTATTGCAAGCTCACAATAGAACTTAACAGTTGGCAAGGGTATATTCTACATATATTTTTACATTGCTAAAGAAGAACCTTATTGTTTCAAGCTCAGCAGTATCCTAGTCTTGGTTCTTAGTTATATTGATGTAAGCTTATTATGGATGAGATCAAAGTTAATAAACCACCTATTTCATACAGTACTTCAGTAATCATTGCCTTGGTTTATTCCCCACTTTCATACTGATTTACAGAAAAAGAAAATCATTCTGCAAAAGCAAACTTCTTCTGCTCATATTAAAAATATATAATCTTTTTTTTCTGTCCTTTTCTTATTGAGAATAATATTAACTAGCAGTCAACTGTATTCAGTATAGTATGATATGATAATGTTACTTACATAAATTAGTGCTTTTTATGCACTCCAGCTGAAAAACTTAAGATAGTTAAAAAAGAAAAATAGTCAGGAGAGAGCAATGTAAGAGGATCAGAAGAATAGGGGACTGTGACAAACTGCTGGAGATGATACAGTAGCAAAGGTTAAGTATATGTGAAAAGTTATAGGAAGACAACAGAGTTCTAGCAGAACAGAAAACTTATAGGAAATAGACACTGTCACACAATTAACACTAAATTTTTAGCATATCATGAAACGTGGGTCATCTGCAAGAGGTGCTAAAAATTCCTCCAAGCTTTATGGCCAATATTATGATTTCAGAGTATTAGAATTATGATTTTCGATCTGTTGTGTTAACAAGAATACAGCAGTCTCCTTTCACATGTTGACTGACTCAAGACAGGTTTTAGGAGTTAGATCTGTGAGTAGATTTTTTGTTTTGTTTGGTTGCAGCAGCTAGAGGGAGAAAGGAACATTAAATGTAATGTTCAAGAGGACACTGCAGTATCTTCTGGAAGCTGAATTATGTCAGAATGGAGAAAAGAGCTGAGAGGAGTTTAGTCAGAATGCTCCCTTCTAATTTTGTTTATTGTGTTTACAACAAGGTTATATCTTGGACTGCTGCTGTGACTCTTCCTCTGGAAGCGCTTACACTGAGTTAGATGGCTGTCACAGTCCAAGAAAAATGGTGTGATCACTTGCTATATGTTGTGTTTTGGCCCAAGATTTCTATGGCCTAGGTCACAACTCAGAAGATCACACAGAAGACTAGAAGGAAATAGTCTTGTCTTACACTTTTGAAATCACTCTCTTGAGTGAAATTTCTTTCAATGAAAGACACACATTTTAAAGTTTCTCTCATTCCTTCTTCCACTGTTGCTTGAAATACATTCTGAAAAAAAATCAGGTACATTATTTTATTTGAATTATTTTCACAGACCTGCTATACCATGACTCTTGAAAAATCAAATTGTTAGAGAATTGACATTTAATCACTATCTGGAGAGGAAAAAATTAGCCCAGTTGTAGTTACAATGGGTTACAAATGGACCAATAACACAGACAGGCTCCAGGTAATGCGTGATTAAGACTGCTTCAGATATACGTTGAAATATGTTAGCATATGAAAAAGCCCTGTAACAATAATCTGAGATACAAAAATATATTAGTTTTTGGAAGACAAATTTAATAGATTTCTGAATCTGTGCGACCTTTTCACAGAAGGAGACAGGATCATCTCTTCATCTTTTTGGCTAAAACATGGCCTGGACAAGATGGCCAAGAAACTTCTCCATCTGAATCTTAAAAGTGCCCAAAGTTGGAGAATCCACCACTTTCCTGGGGAGATTATTTCAATGGCTGGTTGTTCTCCATGTGAAAAATTTTCCTCTTGTGTTCAGCTAGAATCTCTTTTTCTGCAGAGCTACTCCCCAGCTGGGTTCATCCCACCCTGTGCTGCACTCCTGGATTGTGTTTTGCCAGGTGCAAGACCTTGTATTTGTGCTTGTTGAACTTCACAAGGTTCTTGTTAGGCCACTCTTCCAGCCTATCCTGCTCTTCCAGCAGGTTGACTCTACCTTCCAAAGTGTTCACTTCCCCACTGAGTATGGTACCATCTCAATTCCATCAGGGCATCTCTGGGGAATGTCACTATTGACAGGTCACCAGTTTGCAAAGGAGCTATTAGTCACCACTTCCTGGGTGCAGCCAGTCAGCCAGTTCCCCACTCACTGCACAGATCATTTGTCTAGAGCATAACGCATAAGTTTCCCTAGAGAGAGGCTGTGGGAAACCATATCAAAAGCCTTGGAGAAATCAATGTCTACTGCTCACCCCACATCAATGGAGCAAGATACTTTGTTGTAGAAGGCAATCAGGTTTGTCAAGCATGATTTGCCCCTGATGAGCCAGTGCTGGCTTTTCCTAATCCTGTGCTTGATTTGACTTGTGATAGAAGGACTAACGAATCTCTAGGAGGATTCACTTAATAACTTTTCCTGGGACTGAGGTAAGACTGATGGGATTAAAATTCCTTGAATTTTCGTTTAAGCCCTTTTTGCAGATGGGGCCGATGTAGCCTTCTTCCACTCTTCTGGGATTTCCTTGTTTCCAGGACTTCTCAAAGTTTATGGAGACTGGCCTCACAACAATGTCAGCCAGTTCTCTTAACAACCTCAGGTGTATGTTGTCAAGGCCTATTGATTTGTAGGAGTGAAGCTCCTATAATATTTCACATACCAACTCTTTCTTCATGAACTGTGGGTCTGTGTTTGCATGAACCTGGATTTTTCTTCCTAAGGCCTGAGGTCCAACAGGGCTTGTAAAGACAGGTGAAAAAATTTTTGAGAACCTCTTCCTTTTCAGCACCTCCAGGAGAGCATTCTTGAAAAGCTCCCAGCACTCACTAGTTTCTTTATCATCCATGGAAACTTCCCACAGAATACCTCCCAGCTGAGCTCTGAGCAAGCTGAAGTTTGCTCTTCTAAAATAGAACACAGGCCTCTGAAAAAAAGAAAATATTTTTAAGACGAATAGCATTTGATGAAGGTGCTAAAGCCACTAGATTCCATTGTGGCTACGGTGCCTCACCAATAAAGTGGGAATAAGATACTTTGAAATCAAGATCAGAGGACAATCCAGTTTTAACATCCCATTTATTTGTATGGACTCCATGACTACAGTAATTAAAATATTTGCTGTATTTTAGAAGAGATATCTAGGTTTCTCTAAATCCTACACACATAAAAAACCATATAAGTACCGAGTCAGTGTGCAGAAATAGATAACTACTGTTGACAGTGAAAGAAAACTTAGCAAGGTGTAAAGTAACAGATATAGTAAGAATGCCTAGCAACCATACAGTGGAAGAAGCAGTATCACATCATATTACATGGTTATTCTGAACATGTAGATGTTGAAAGTCAGCCATAAGACTTTTGGCTCCTAAATCACAAATCTCTTTCAGCAATGAGAATATCAGTTAAAACTTGCAGCTCTAACAGTCTCTAAAAGCAGCTCTGAAGTGAAAGGGAAAATAGACAAGAAACATTTCATAAACTATACAAAAGTATAAATATTTGGAGTATAAAATAAAAAATACTTTGAGCATAAAATAAAACACTGAATAATTTTTAAAATTATAGTCTTTTTCATTTGAAACTTTAAAAACATCATTAGCAAATCATTCTAGGAACAGCTATGCCATTATATCTCAAATGGAAAGTATTTGTATCTATTAAAAATGATATAATTAGGACATAAAAATCTGAAAATATTTAGAAAAGCAACAGCCTTTTTAGTATACATTCATTCTTGGCCTAATTCAGGTTAATAGCAAACATTGCTTTCAGTACAAGAGAATAGGTTTGCATTAGGCATTATTTATAAATTAGTACTTATGCATTTTCTATAAGCACAGATGATTATTTCACACGAAAACACCAAAAGAACAGCACAGTGCCCTCAATTAAACACTGACTCATTTACATGAAGAATTAGTACAATTTCAGTACTTCAAGCTGCTCGTTATGGCTTAATTGCAAACTGGAAAAGAAAAGGTTAGCCCACTACAGTTACCAGCATTTTCCTGGTACTGAATCCAGCACTTGGAATGGAAAATCTTTTCAAATGGCTTCCAATGGGCTTTTCATCAGACCAGTTTAACAGAAGTTTGAAAGAGTTTTACAGTTGTATAGTAGGATATTATAATGACTCTCTCTACTTCAAAACACTATTGATTAACCTTTTATTAAACACTCTTCTATAAATCGAAACCTTCAATGACTTATGCAGTCATTGTCACTAAAATGTGACAATTTTGCTGATAAAATGTGAGATTGGAATCTGGCTGACACTCCCTTAGTTTTTACTGCTTTAGTAGTAAAAACATGTTTTGACAGTGAAGTGGACAAATATGACACGCAGGGAAAAATATTAGGAGCATATATAACTAATAAGAGTGGTGTTTTGCCCTTTTTACATAATAGCTTTATTGACTGTAGTGGTGAGACAAGCTCTAAGAATTATAATGGGCCACCTCATTCAGTGTAAGTCAACATCACAAATCAAAGCTCACATGAGGACATTGCAAGTTTGTTTTGAAAAGTGATGATATTTATCTAGTGAATTTGGTTATTCCAGAACAACAGAATGCAAAGAAAAAAAAGAACAGGGACGTTGGCCTGAAACCACTCTAAATGAGTAGAAATATTTCAATTTTCTATTTATACAGTAGAGCTAGCTGTATTCTATTGTGCTTCAGATATCAAAGAGATAGTAATTTCTTTATTTCCTGAGACAGGGCTAAAGCAGTTTGGCTTTCATGGAGGGAGTGAGTGCTGGAAAATTCTTAAGTAGAGTCCTAATCTCTTCTTACCTAGTCCTGTATTCTTTAGGCATGTGTAGGCCCTGAATGGATGTTTGCCCTGATGGCAAAACCAGTAAAATCAGAAGTGCTGCAATTTTAAAAGAAAATACAAAGGAAAACGTCTGAATGTTTTAATTAAAAACCACAGTCTAACAGATAGTATTTTGCATAACTTTTACTTTCATTTTTTTATTTTCTTCCAAGTTTTCTGAAATCAATGTGAATAATAGTGAAGAGGATTTGAAAAAAATCTCTAAAACACTCAAATTTAAGGTGGTTAAAACAACTGGTTTCTGTTAATCACTCTTAAAATATTGTATATATGTGGTGTATATATATATATATCAATGCACTGACCTCGTTGGACTTTGCCTTTCTCTACGGATTTATTAAGTCATAAAAAAAGATCCAGTGCAATGCATTTTCACCTGTATAACTATTGTTTTCTTTATTAAAAGGTACAAGTAAACTACCAAAAAAGAAATATAAAAATGCTACCTGTCACAGGTAATTTTATTACAGTTAATAAGTTGCATAATATTGAAAATGTGAGAATATTTTTATGAACACATTGCCTTTTATAGAACTTACTTACTCAATAAGCTCCTTTTATCTCTTGAAATTACTCTGTTCCTTCAGTTTCAGTAAGGGGAATTATAGCTCTCAAAAATAAATGATGAAAGAAAGGACAGTAGCAGCAAGAGACAAACACTACAAATAACTACTGTAAAAATCAATAATGCTATGTTTATATCATCATGGTAAGTAGAAAGGTGAAGAATAAAAAATATTTCATATTTATATTTCTTAGGAAAAGACAGAAGGCTGTAATGGTGTACAAAGTTGTTCTTTCAGGAAAGAATTAGTCATACATTCTTTCTCTGCTTTTTTTTTTGTTTACATTTGCATTTAATTACTGTGGATGTTTATTCTTTGAAAAGCAGTAACAGTTTGCAGTCTTCCTGATGACGCTTTGCTTCAAAGAAACAGAGGAAAGCAGTTGATTTTTTGGTTTGGTTTGCTTTGGTTTGGTTTGGTTTGGTTTTTGTTTTTCTTAAAGAAGTCAAAATGGAGCCCAGTTAAACGAAGTCTGACAAATAATGGAAACTGCTTCTGGTAATAATTAAGATGGGCTCCCTAAACGTTTGATCCAAATTTTCTTGAAGTGTGTGGGAAAATCTCCACTAGCTCAGTGATGAGTTGCTATGATGATCAATACTAATTTGATAATGGTGTTTCAAGGACTACAGTGTGGTCAAGGGACATACACTGGCTAACAGCAGAATTCCTGTTATAATGAAAAAAGTCATTCTGGAAGAAAACATACCCACCAGCTACTGGTAGAGACAATATGCTAGACTGGATTCAGTGCTAAAATGCAGGCATTATAGGAGACACAACCACTGTATATCTTGCCTGAAATTGGCTTCTGGAAAATAAAGTATCATTGTCTATGTATGCTAATCAGCTGCGTGCAGTCCTGAAGTAATATATTTAAATTGTTTTATACAGACTTCAAGAACTGTAAAAATAATTGTGAGTAATATGTCTTTCAGAGTAAAACTCTGCATATTCTGATTATTGCAATCCCATGCTGGCTGTTGTGGTTGCACAAAAATATATGAATGGGAAGCATGAATACTCCAATTCTCTTTACTACTAAATTTTTACTGTTGTTCAGCTTATCTCCACTGTGCCTTTAGTCATGCCAAAAAATCTGTGTATGCCACCATCTTTGAAATACCGTGACATTTCTTAGAGTAATAAAAGCCTCTAGGAAGGGAACAGGAAAAATTTGTCATACATGCTATAAATTAAAAAATTGATTTTATGAAGTAAGTAATACAAAGGGTGCAGCAATAAGAAAAGCATAAACAGAATTAAGAAGGCTGCTACTGTTTGGCGGTAATCTGTACAAAGTAATAGAAAATTATGGGAACATAGCAACAAAAAACATTGGAATCTCTTACCCGGAAAAACTATTTTGGTATGTTCTAGTAAGGGAATATGCATTCGTAACTGTGATTAACTATCTAAATGTTAAAAAAAAAAAAAAAAAAAAAGGTATTGTGACCCAACAAATAGGTCTCAGTGTGGAATCACTGGAAAAGAAAAGCATAAAATAATGAATATTGAATAAAAGCTGACATATTAAAAGGCACAAAGAGAGTAGTTTAGAGAATTACCTGGTCAAAATCATGAAAGTGCCATTTTATGGGATTTATTATCAATATATCAATATTTCCATTTGGTAGGTTTAATTATCTTGATAGGGACTTTTTATAAAAGCAAGTAGTGACAGGACAAGGAGGAACTGATTTAAACTGAAAGAAGGGAGATTTAGATTAGATATTAGATTTAGATTAGATATTTTCTTTGTTATCTCTTTCCATATCTGCCTCCCGCTAAGCTCTACATTTAAATTACACTTAGTAATTCAAAATACATGCTACCTTATACTCATGAACAGGGAAATTTAGTTTTCCTTTACTCTACTTGTTTTACTTAAAATCATCACAGTCATAGTGGCACAACCTGACCTAGATCTTTCAAAGCACCTGGAGATTTTGTTCCATGTTATTACAAATACTCCACAGCAGCCAGCAGTTGTACAGGTCAAGTATGGACAACTGATAGGCCACTTTTAACTTGTGAACTGATCAAATTGTTCATCTTTTCATATCTTTGTTTTCTATCTTTTAGGCAATTTGTTCTCAGGGCAATTTTTTTTTTTTTTTTGGTGCAAGATCTACTAAGTTCTCTTAAGTTTCTTGTTCTTGTCTGAAACTCTTACTGAAAAAAAACTGCTTGCTTCTTTAAAACCTTTTTCTCTTTTAGATGCCTCATGATCTATGTGATCTATGTCATCACTGCTAAAATCACTTCTTCTTGAAGCCACTAATGTCTACTCATACCCACTTAGTTTTGTAAGCTATTCCTTTCTTTTTCATGCTTCTGAATGATTGCACAGAACTGCTAAAAAATGAATAGTATCTACCAGATACTATTACTACACCAAAGCAGAGGACAGATATTGGGGTTTTTTTATGCTGAAGGCATAGAAGTGACAAAAGATCTCAAACCACAAGCTGATAGATATACATATATGCTTTCTTTGATGGTTAATGTACCATAACCTGTTAGAGAGCAGTGTAGGGGAGAGGGACCTGGGGGTCTTGGTGGACGACAGGGTGACCATGAACCGACACTGTGCCCTTGTGGCCAAGAAGGCCAATGGCATCCTGGGGTGTATTAGAAGGGGGGTGGTTAGTAGGTCGAGAGAGGTCCTCCTTCCCCTCTACTCTGCCCTGGTGAGACCCCATCTGGAATATTGTGTCCAGTTCTGGGCCCCTCAGTTTAAGAAGGACAGGGACCTGCTGGAGAGAGTCCAGTGCAGGGCAACTAAGATGATTAAGGGAGTGGAGCATCTCCCTTATGAGGAAAGATTGAGGGAGCTGGGCCTCTATAGTTTGGAGGAGACTGAAGGGTGACCTTATTAGTGTATATAAATATATAAAGGGGGAGTGTCATGAGGATGGAGCCAGGCTCTTCTCAGTGGCAAACAATGATAGGACAAGGGGAAATGGGTACAAACTGGAACACAAGAGTTTCAACTTAAACTTGAGAAGAAACTTCTTCTCAGTGAGGGTGACGGAACACTGGAACAGGCTGCCCAGGGAGGTTGTGGAGTCTCCTTCTCTGGAGACATTCAAGACCGGCCTGGACACGTTCCTGTGTAACCTTATCTAGGTGTTCCTGCTCTGGCAGGGGGATTGGACTGGATGATCTTTTGAGGTCCCTTCCAATCTCTAACGTACTGTGATACTGTGATAACAGTCTTCTTTCACCTGACGGGAGAATAAGAGAGATGAATACATTAGGTATTCTTGTATAGGGCAACTCCTATATAAGATTTACCTTATCTAAATAATTTCACCCATTTTAATCATCAAATTCTCCAAAGCCAGTACTGTGTCTTTCCCATTCACATTGTCTTCTGAGATTTTGGAGGGTTTGGATATTGATGACTGATTTATATGTCTCCTTAAATTATACTTACCTAAAAGAAAACAAATAAAACCACCTAATGAAGTAGTAACTCAATCTTTTGTTTAACCCCCTGACTACTAATGCTTCAATTTGCATTGAAGGTGGGAAGGCTTTCAACTTCACTTTTGTTTCATCTCACCCTTTCCAAGGCTATGTTAATTCACTAAATATATTGACCTCATCCTTTATGATCTTCTCAGTATTCACTGCTTTTATAAAGTCTTACTGACAGAAGTCTTTTCATATCTTAGTCACTGCAGAAGTCTATTACTTTTTGTCACTGCTTTTAGTTTATGCTTCAAGTATCAGCGGCACCTCTCAGGTTTTGTTCCCTGTAATGTAAACAATTTACATCTTAAATTGAAAACTAAATTAGTAAGTCTCAAATGATATAGGCTTAAAAGAGTTACAGTACTTCTGGGACATTCTAGAGTACTGAACAGATAGTAATAATGCAGTATACCGAGGGTCTTACCAAATGTTTAGGGCAGTAGCTTTGCCAGGTCTCTTTGTTCTTGATCATGGAGCAAGTGTATGACAGGGGAGAAGCAGCTTATGTGCTGTCTCAAGACAAAGAGAGGTTGTTATTCTCTTTCACTGTGCAGCAGTAGAAACAGCAGGATTAGCCTATCCTATGAGACAACACTGTAATATAGAGGAAATCATTAGTGCAGTTTCCACATGTGTTTCTTTCTAAAGTATTTAAAAACCAAATTTAATTCCCTAACATGTTCATCTTTTAGGGCCATAGCATACTATTTTCTTCAAAGGGCTGTAGTGATTTGACTTGTGTGTCATTTCAGGAACTCTTTTGGATGCAGTGTTCCACTTTTCTCCTTAAGGCTCAAATATTTTTATTTTTTTTTTCTTTTCCTGGTCTCATGTCTAATAGCAAATATAAAGATGAATTCAGGTTTGCTAGACAAAAGCAGCCTATCGAGCCAGTGACTGAACACCTAAGGGAGTTTTTTGGCTGAATGTGTACTTCTTATGCAAGCAAACCAATTAAGGTTAAATTATGTTAAAACTCAAAGATCTCGACTATAAAATGCCTTCGTGCATTTACTAGATGCAAAATGAAATAGGAGGCTACACAGAAAGATTTGTTTCAGCTGTTGGAACAGTGAAGAGTATATCATTCATCTGGAGCAGAAAAAGTGCCTGTGGCATAAGACTATATTATCTCTGTTCAGATGTGTTTTGCTTTGCAGTACGTCAAATTATTGTGGCGGCACAAACTAATGTTAACCAAGAATGTCTGTGTGCAGTACTGTAGCCCTCTGCTGCAGTTTTGAATCACCTACAAATTGGTGGATTACTTTCATTTAAAGAAATAACAGAGGACATACCCTGCAGTCATGAACATTCCAGAAGTCTTTTCAGAAGTACTTAATGCAATAAACACAATGTTAATGTCCTCCATTTGAAAAAAAAACCAAACTTGTTATGCACTATATTCACACATACACTGCAGAGGTTATAAAAGTGCTTATGAAGGAATTGGTTGTGTATATATATATATATGTGTGTGTGTGTGTGTGGCATTCACTGTGTGGACCTATCTTTACAATACCTAACCGATTTACCAGTGTAAACCCCATTATTTTTATAAAGATGCTACTACAAGAGAATATATATTTGGATACTTTGGTAGTATATTTTATAGTCTCTATAATGGATGGAAAAAATTGTAGATTATGTGCAAACTTTTTCCTTTTTCCATAGTAGACTAATTTCTCAGGCAGCCCCGGCTTGTTTGATAAAGGGCTTGTGTATCCATGTTGTCGTGGTTTAAACCTAGCCAGACAACTTGTAAGGGAGGAGGTGCTGTCCCTCCTTCCCATCGCCTGTGCCCAAATCCCTGAAAAGAGAACTCTTTATTTGCCAGGTGGAAGTAAGGTACAATATCCCGAGACTGTGAGTTCAAGAGGAACAACTTTGAGAGCCAATAAATCAGCATTGTGACAAGTGACTATTAATCCGGTCAGATCTGTTGTTATCTCAACCCCTTTGTGCCCCACGTTGAGTACCAAAAGGAACTGTCGTGGTTTAAACCTAGCCAGACAACTTGTGCACTCACTCCCAGTGAGTGGTGCCAGGCTGGAAGCAATCGAGGCCCACATTAGTCCCCCCCCTTCCCCAGGGGCTGCCCCCCCCCCTTCCCCGCTCCCAGAGGGATGGGGAGGAGAATCGAAAGAATGCAACTCCCACGGGCTGAAATAAGAGCTGTCTAGCAACTAATGTACAATACAAATCACCACCGCTACCACCAACGACAACAATGATAAGAGAAAATAGCAAGGGAAAGGAGTACAATACCATGCGCCGAACAACGAGTCCGACGCGGCAGCCCCCCTGTCCTTCCGGGTAACTCCCAGTTCCCCCCTGGGCATGACGTGCTGTGGTATGGAATACTTCTTTGGTCAGTTTGGGTCAGGTGTCCTGTCTCTGCTTCCTCCCGGCTTCCCCTCCTCCCTGGCAGAGCATGAGGCTCACAAAGTCCTTGGCCAAACCAAAACATCATTTTTATCAACTTTGTTCCCAGCCAGAAAGTCAAACACAGCACTGCACCAGCTACCAAGAAGGAGAAAAAAAATGACTGCTACTGCTAAACCCAGGACACATGTTCATAGAGATTATAACTGCATTAAAATTCTCCATAACCAGTTCATCTGTGATAAATCAGGAACTGAAACTATCTAGATATAGTTGATGGGTTTGTTAAACATTCTGTGAGTGAATTAGCTTTGTTGTGATAGGTTTTGGCCAAAAGGCCCTGGAGGTGAAAGTCTTTACATTTATCTATAGCACTATAGTATAGATTTCAAGCAGATAACTGGAGTCCAAAGTTCTCTCCATGCAATTATTGGTGTGCCTCAAATTGATCATGAAGGTAAAATACAGTCTTCATACTTCTAATGTTGAGGTTCTTTTCTTAGTAGCGGACACTGTTAATATCTTGAGTGTGGTTTGGAATAAGACCAGTATCTTGCTTTCACATGATATGAGACAGCTTTGAAATAGTAAAGATTTTTACTTTGCTTTGTCTTAGAATTCGAACATCTGCTCTAAAGAAGAGAAAATGTATCCTTTCCTCCATTTAAAACACACAGATGCTCAGCCAATGCTTTAGGTACACTGGGAATGTAGCAGTTTATCTATTCTGTTACTGTGATGAGTGCTTGATACACTGATAATTTTAACTGTAGCACAATTCAGATGGTAGTGACCTGTGGGGAACTTTCATTTACTGGCAACATGAGCAGTATTTTATTTTACAATTTTATTGTGGAAAGTCCTTACATGAACTAAAAATGCCCCCAACTATAATTTTTAAAGAAAGCTTTTTTTAAACAAAACTCCAGAGCAACCCACCATTGAAGAGTTTCTAGCTAATTCCGTTAACAACTGGTAAATTGACAAAGTTACTGAATCACAGACTCACAGAACGGTTTGGTTGGAAGGTGATCTAGTACAACGCCCGCTCCCTGCCATGGGCAGGGATACATGTCAGTGTTTAAGAGGCATTTGGACAATGCCCTTAATAGTATGATTTAACATTTTGTCAGCCCTGAAGTGATGAGGCAATTGGACTAGGTTATCACTGTAAGTCTCCCCTCCTCTCCTGTCCCCTTTACTTTTTTTTCTTTCACCAGGTTGCTCAAAGCCCCATGCAACATGACTTTGAATGGAGCATCCACAGCTTCTTTGCACAACTTCTTCCAGTGCCTCAGCACCCTAACATTAACAATTTTTTCCCTATTTAGAACCATTCCAAACCATCACCCCTTGTCTTACCAGTACAGGATTTTGTAAAATGCATCTCTCCGTCTTATCAGCCTTCATTAAGTATTGAAAGGCCACAATAATGTCTCAGTTCATCACACATGGTATCTGACGATTCTCTTCCTCATGATTTTCCCCTGCCTCCAGCATGAGGTCCCACCCACAGGAGACAGTCCTTCATGATTTTTTCTAACATGGGTCCTTCCTGCAGGATGCAGTACTTCATGAGCTGCTTCGTTGTGGGTCCCTTCCACAGGCTGCAGTCCTTCAGAAACACACTGTTCCACCATGTGTCCCCTGCAGAGTCACAAGTCCTGCCAGCACATCTGCTCCAGTGTGGTCACAGCCACCTTCGGGGATCCCCCTGCTCTGGTGTGGGGTCCTTCATAGGCTGCAGAGGGGCAGACTGCCTCCCCATGACCTCCAGCATGTGCTGCAGGTGAAACCTCTCTCTGGCGCTTGGAGCACCTCCTCCTTTCCTTCTGCACTGACCTTGCTGTCTGCAGAGCTGTTTCTCACATATTGTCACCTATCTCCCCAGCTGCTGTTGGTCCGGTGCAGTAACTTCTTACTGTCCTGAGATACATTATTCCAGAGTTGCTAGCACCATCACTGATGGCTTGGCCTTGGCCAGCAGCAGATCTGTCTTGGAGCCAGCCGACATTGGCTCTGTTGGTCACAGGGGAAGTTTCCAGCAGCTTCTAACAAAAGCCCCTCCATTACCACAACCTTTCCACACAAGCTTAATATGTTGGTGGTTCTCAGTGTTCTCTTTTTTACCTTTGTAAACAATGGGTGAGATGTTTCCCTTTTTCCAGTCACTGGGGACTTCACTCGATTGCTGTGATTTTTCAGGTACGTTCGAGAATGGCTTAGCAGCTACATCTTCAACATCCCAGTTGCATCCCACCTAGGATGCATCTCATCAGGTCTCATGGATGTATGTATGTTCAGGTTTCTTAGGTGGTCTTCAATCTGATATTCAACTACAATGTGTTGGACTTCATTCCCCTGAGGTTCAGGGACTAGAGAGATGTGTGAAGAACAATTGCCAGTGAAAACTGATAGAAAAGTCTTAAGTTCCTCAGCCTTCTCAATGTCAATTGTAACCAGATTCCCAACTCACTTCTTGATATTTAAAGCATAAGATTTGGAATAGATCACTCTCACCTTCCGTCCTAAAAACACCACTTGCAGAAATAGGAACCCCTCTGTCTATTTTATTTTGTGGAAAAGCTTCTCTGTTTTGTAGTGGTAATGCTACAGAGAATGTAATTAATTTTAACACAGATTAAAAAATACCTCAGACAAATGTAGCTAAGAAAAGGTGAAGCATCAACTATTTCAGACCTCATTGTCATCATAGACTTAATTGCTTGCTGATGTTTTATCCCCTTCACAAAACCACCATATATTTTGCCACAACTGAAAAGCTTTGCCTGACAGGCTGTCCTGGGTTTAGCAGTAGCAGTCATTTTTCTCCTTCTTGGTACCTGGTGCAGTGCTGTGTTTTGACTTTCGGGCTGGGAACAGAGCTGATAAAAATGATGTTTTGGTTTGGCCAACAACTTGGTGAGCCTTATGCTCTGCCAGGGAGGAGGGAAGCCGGGAGGAAGCAGAGACAGGACACCTGACCTAAACTGACCAAAGAGGTATTCCATACCACAGCATGTCATGCCCAGGAGGTAACAGAGGGTTACCCAGAAGGGCTAAGTGGAATGCAGGGTTGGAGGAGGTATGGGTCGGTGCTTGGTCGGGCTGGGGGGGACGAGTTATTGGTCACCTGGTGATGGGGTGTTGTATTCTCTTCCCTTGTTATTTCCTTTATCATTACTATTATTGGTGGTAGCAGTAGTGATTTGTGTTATACCTTATTTACTAAACTGTTCTTATCTCAACCTGTGGGAGTTGCATTCTTTTTGATTCTCCTCTCCGTCCCTCCGGAAATAGGGTGAGGGCAAGAAGGGGGGGGAGTGAGTGAAAAGCTGTCTGGCTGGGGATAAACCACGACACAGGCGCACATCTGAAATACCTGGGATATTGAAGGTCAGATATATATTACACTGGCAGAATTTACATTGCACGCTTACCCTCAGCAAGGACCAAATATTGCCCTTGAATGTGAATGCTAAAAAAATCCTATTAAGTTCTGTGAGAGCTAGTAATTCAGCCTTAGGAGGACAATATTCCTTCTGGTTATCCGGATTTTGGAAAATCACTTGTACTTATGACCACTACTAATTATTTAGAAAGGAAGAACCTCTTCCTAAGGAAACTGACCCCACCTATGAAGGCTAAAATCAGTGGAAATTAATCCTAAAGATACCATAGAGTGAAGTTTGACTAAAACCTTTAACATATCTTTAATGTACCTGTCTATATAGTGCCTAGTTTTAAACTTGTGAGTGCAAAATGATTTAAAAAATCAAAGGGATGCAGCAGAAAGACATGGTGGTACATAAAAATATGAATTTAATTAATGAATTCAATTAAATGAAACTTTAGGACAGGTATAAATACAGATATATCTGCTTGACTTTTGGGAATAATGAAGCTGATTAAAATTTCTGTTTCTAGAGTATGGTTTTATTAGTCAGAAAATAATGAAACATTAAAGTTTGAAATAGCAGTGAAGGAACTGGGTCATAAACTATTTATATAATGGTAGCATATATTAATGGTAAGGGCATCTATCTGAGAAATGTACAGCCTGAATTTCATCCTAGACAAAGAATAAATACTTTAAACTAGATTTGAAGGGGGATGGGGTTGTAGCTCGGCTTGCCTCAGTGGGACAGCGCTCCGGAATTGATGAAGACTGGGAGGCCTCCTGTAATCCTAGGGTGAAATCGGTGTGCTTGGCTCGCTCCCTGAAATGTCTGTACGCCAATGCGCGCAGCATGGGAAATAAGCAGGAGGAGCTAGAAACCTGTGTTAAGTCAGGAGATTATGATCTGGTGGCAATTACAGAGACGTGGTGGGACAGCTCACATGACTGGAATATAGTCATGGAGGGCTATGTCCTCTTCAGGAAAGACAGGCCAGCCAGGCGGGGTGGTGGGGTTGCTCTTTATGTGCGAGAGCAGCTACAATGCGTTGAGTTCTGTCCGGGGACAGATGATGAGCGAGTCGAGAGTCTGTGGGTGAGAATTAAGGGGCAGGCTGGCAGGGGCGATACTGTTGTGGGGGTCTGTTACAGGCCACCGGATCAGGGTGAGGAAGTTGACGAGGCCTTCTACAGGCAGCTGAGAGCGGCCTCACAGTCACAGGCCGTGGTCGTCGTGGGGGATTTTAACTTCCCTGATGTTTGCTGGAAGGACTACTCGGCAACCCAGCCGCAGTCCAGGAGGTTCCTCCAGTGTATGGATGATAACTTCCTCATGCAAATGGTGGATGAGCCAACCAGGAGAGGTGCGCTGCTGGATCTCATCCTCACTAACAAGGAGAGTCTGGTTGAAGGAGTGAAGGTTGAGGGCTGCCTTGGTTGCAGCGACCACGAGATGGTGGAATTCAGGATCTTGTGTGGTAGGGTCAGTAGAATAGCAAGTAGAATCGCAACCCTGGACTTTAGCAGGGCAAACTTTGGCCTCTTCAAGCGATTGCTAGGGGAAATCCAGTGGGCTAGGCTGCTTGAAGGGAAAGGGGCCCAAGATAGTTGGTTGACGTTCAAGGACTGCTTTTTCCGAGCTCAAGATCAGAGCATCCCGATACGTAGGAAGTCGAGGAAGAGGGTCATGAGACCTGCGTGGTTAAATAGGGAATTGCTCGGTATGCTCAAGTGGAAGAGGAGAGTTTACAGGTCATGGAAAGAAGGGCTGGCCGCTTGGGAAGAATATAAGGCTGCTGCTAGAGGATGTAGGAAAGCTGCTAGGATGACTAAGGCCTCCTTGGAATTAAAGCTGGCGAGAGGGGTCAAGGACAGCAGAAAGAGCTTTTTCAAATACATGGCAGGTAAAACTAACACCAGAGGCAATGTAGGCCCGCTGATGAACGGGACGGGTGCCCTGGTGACAGAAGATACAGAGATGGCAGAGTTACTGAATGATTTCTTTGTCTCTGTCTATTCTGCTGGAGGCAGTCCTGAAGAGCCCTGTACCGCTGAGACCCCGGATGAAGATAGGTCAATGGAGCGGTCTGCCTTAGTCGATGAGGAATGGGTTAAAGACCAGTTGAGCAATCTGGATATCCATAAATCCATGGGTCCAGATGGGATGCACCCGCGGGTGCTGAGGGAACTGGCTGAGGTCATTGCTAGACCGCTCTCCATCATCTTTACCAAGTCTTGGGAAACGGGAGAGGTGCCTGAGGACTGGAGGAAAGCAAATGTCACTCCCGTCTTCAAAAAGGGCAAGAAGGAGGACCCGGGTAACTATAGACCGGTTAGCCTCACCTCCATTCCTGGGAAAGTGATGGAACACCTTATCCTTGGTGCCATCTTAAGGCATATCAAGGATAAGAGGGTTATGAGGGGCAGTCAACATGGGTTCACCAAGGGGAAGTCGTGCTTGACCAATCTCGTAGCCTTTTATGAGGAAATAACACGGTGGATGGATGATGGTAGAGCGGTGGATGTGGTCTACCTCGACTTCAGCAAAGCGTTTGACACAGTCTCCCACAGCATCCTTGCGGCTAAATTGAGGAAGTGTGGTCTGGATGATCGGGTAGTGAGGTGGACTGTGAACTGGCTGAAGGAGAGAAGCCAGAGAGTTGTAGTCTATGGGGCAGAGTCTAGTTGGAGGCCTGTATCTAGTGGAGTGCCTCAAGGGTCGGTACTGGGACCAGTATTATTTAATATATTCATCAATGATTTAGATGAGGGAATTGAGTGCACTATCAGCAAGTTTGCTGATGACACTAAGCTGGGAGGGGTGGCCGACACGCCAGAAGGCTGTGCTGCCATCCAGAGGGACCTGGACAGGCTGGAGAGCTGGGCGGGGAATAACTTGATGAAATATAACAAGAGAAAGTGTAGAGTCCTGCATCTGGGCAGGAACAACCCCAGGTTCCAGTATAGGCTGGGGAACGACCTGTTAGAGAGCAGTGTAGGGGAGAGGGACCTGGGGGTCCTGGTGGACGACAGGGTGACCATGAGCCGACACTATGCCCTTGTGGCCAAGAAGGCCAATGGCATCCTGGGTTGTATTAGAAGGGGGGTGGTTAGTAGGTCGAGAGAGGTCCTCCTTCCCCTCTACTCTGCCCTGGTGAGACCCCATCTGGAATATTGTGTCCAGTTCTGGGCCCCTCAGTTTAAAAAGGACAGGGACCTGCTGGAGAGAGTCCAGCGCAGGGCAACTAAGATGATTAAGGGAGTGGAGCATCTCCCTTATGAGGAAAGACTGAGGGAGCTAGGTCTCTATAGTTTGGAGAAGAGGAGATTGAGGGGTGACCTTATTAGTGTATATAAATATATAAAGGGGGAGTGTCACGAGGATGGAGCCAGGCTCTTCTCAGTGGCAAACAATGAAAGGACAAGGGGTAATGGGTACAAATTGGAGCACAAGAGGTTCCACTTAAACCTGAGAAGAAACTTCTTCTCAGTGAGGGTGACAGAACACTGGAACAGGCTGCCCAGGGGGGTTGTGGAATCTCCTTCTTTGGAGACATTCAAGACCCGCCTGGACACGTTCCTGTGTAACCTTATCTAGGTGTTCCTGCTCCGGCAGGGGGATTGGACTAGATGATCTTTTGAGGTCCCTTCCAATCTCTAACATACAGTGATACTGTGATACTGTAATAAATACACCATTAAAACCTGTTCCAAGAACATCTCAATGTATACTGATATTTTTCTGGTCCTCTGAATAAAATAAAATGCAGCTCATCAGGGTGTGGGTCTACACACATTTCGGTTTGGACTTAAATTTATATATGAAAGTTGTCTTGGTGGAATTCACAGCCAAAATTACATACTTTGCCTGTACATACTTTACCTGTGATTTATGCTCAGCACCTTGCAGATGGCATTCTCTGAGATAAATAAAACCATCCTACTACCATTAGTTACTGTAGGCCAATGTGGGCAACCTCAGAAAAATAAAACACTGAATCTTCAGGGTAACCTGCTACACACTCTCCAGTTTCTATGTTTCAGTTCTTCCATCTCCAGACAAAAAAAAAAAGTGTTATTCCTGTCCTTTGAAAGATGTGGACAGAAAACTGTGACAGAATAGCTAAGAATTCCATTAATTTAATAGTAATCTTGTTTTTATTCTTCTTTTTCTCAGTCAAAACATTAGTTGTTAAGAATTATGCCTTTCTACACATTAATACGTAACACAGGTTTTCAGATATTTTAATTAGTCTTATTTTAGGATTAATTTTCTTTCTTTTTGATACCATATAACATGGAGATTACATATAACTGCAGAAGACTGGAAATAAAACATTGCAAGTGTTATTTAAAGAGATCAATCAAGTAAAATTACACATTCCCAGAAAGGCAGACTTTTTTTTTCTCATAGCACAATAAAAAACAATTTAAAATACTTAAAAGTATGTCAAAAGGGGTCAATTGCTGAGGTGAGTAGCTCGAGAGACGACGCCTTGAACACCGGAGCGAGGGGGAGATCAGCGTCCAGGAGCCTCAACTCAGAGCGACAAGAGCCACCGAGGGAGCTTCAAGTCCTCGACAGGACCTGCCCAGGAGCCGGCAGCTCAGCTGACGTGAGCAGGGACTCTCAGGGGGCGGAGCCAGGAGGAGCAGCGCTAGCCCTGATTGGTTGAAAACCTGCCCCAGTCAGCGCGAGCGACCAGGAGGCGAGGCGAACAGAGCGGGTGGAGGCAGTTCACGGGGGCAGGCGAGCGGGATGGTGAGCACTCGCTGTATGACCAGGACCCGGTCTGGGAGCTCTGCTCTGGCTGCCCCGGCGTGGCCACCGTAGGCACTCAGACAGAGCCGATGAGAGGGGAGGCTGCAGTGCAGACTTCAGGGTGTAGAGAGTGCCTGCACTGGGCTGGTGAGGGAAAGGTACACAATGGGCAGGGCTGCACTGGGTGCTCCCTGGTGGAGGTTCTCCCGCAGCAGGTGACTGAGCTGCAGGAAGCTATTAATAAGCTACAAGATGTCAGGGTAGCTGAGAGGAAGCAGGAATGCTTGCTCGCTGCCCAAACTGTGCAGAGTCCTCAAGCTTCCCCTGTAGCTCATGGAGGAAAGAAAGAGGTTGTTAACTCTCGAAGCTGGGAATTGGTGACAAAAAAAAAAAAAAAAAAACAAAAACAAAACAAAACAAAACAAAACCAAAACAAAACAACAACAAAAAAAGGAGGGAAAGGGCAATTAAAAGCAAGGGACTTCCTCCTGAACCTGTTGCCCCCACGCAGAACCGCTTTGCTGTCCTGCAGGGGGCTCATGAGGAAACGCACTTGTGACAGAAACAGCCTGTTGATGCACTAGTAAAGATTTCAACTGGTGCTGCCAGGAAAAAGCGGTGGGTCGTAGCAGTAGGGGATTCTACTTTGAAAGGGATAGAAGCACTCGTCTGTCGGCCTGACCCGTTCTCAAGGGGGGTGTGTTGCCTACCAGGGGCACGGATCAGGGATATGGCAGAGAGGCTGCCTGCTCTGGCAAGCCCCACGGACTATTACCCACTTCTGGTGATACATGTGGGTGCTAGGGATATAGATAGTAGTAGCCTGGGGAATATAAAGAAGGACTACAGAGCCCTGGGAGAGGTGGTTAAGGGCTCTGGAGCTCAGATTGTCTTCTCATCTATTCTCCAGGATACAGGGGAGGAATTAAAAAAAGCTAGGAGGATTAGCCAGGTTAATAAATGGTTAAAAGGGTTGTGTCATAGTCAGGTGTTTGGGTGTCTTGAACATGGGACCCAAGTTTGTAGGCCAGGTCTAGCGGGGGCTGGTGGAGCTGGTCCGATAAAGAAGGGGAAGAGCAGTTTTGGTAGGCTTGCCAGACTGGTTAAGGAGACTTTAAACTAGATGTGTTGGGAGAGGTGGGCATCATTCCATCCCAACACACCCAGTCAGTCACCAGCACCTATAATAAATGCTCGGAGCAATGCAGAGATATTCCGGCTGCTCCAGCCAATGAGCCAGCTTCATTTGGAGCTCGGCTCAGATGCCTCTATAGAAATGCCCGTAGCATGGGGAACAAACGAGGAATTAGACATGTGTGCACATCTACGGTATGACATTATAGGCATCACAGAAACATGGTGGGATGGCTCCTATGACTGGAGTGTTGGAATGGAAGTTTACAGACTCTTTAGAAAAGACAGGCCTGGCAGGCGGGGAGGGGGAGTTGCCCTTTGTGTTAGGGATAGGCTGGAGAGTATGGAACTGGGGACAGGTGAGCAGTTAACAGAGAGTTTGTGGGTCAGGGTTAAAGGGAAAACAGCGATGGGAGACATTACTGTGGGGATCTGTTATAGACCACCTGATAAAGAGGAATCTGCGGATGAAGCACTCTATAGGCAGATAGGAAAAGCCTCACGCTCACAGGCCCTCGTTCTCATGGGTGATTTCAACCACCCTGACATCTGTTGGAATGACGGTACGGCCCGGCACAAGCAATCCAGGAGGTTCCTCGATTGTGTGGAAGACAACTTCCTTCTGCAAGTAATAGAGGAACCGACAAGGAGAGGTGCCATGCTTGACCTTGTGCTCACCAACAGGGAAGGGCTCGTTGGAAATGTGGCACTGCAGGGCAGCCTTGGATGCAGCGACCACGAGATGGTTGAATTTGAGATCCTTAGGACAGTGAGAAGAGCGTGCAGCAAGCTCACTGCCCTAGACTTCAAAAGAGCAGACTTTGGCCTCTTCAGGAACCTGCTTAGTAAGGTTCCATGGGATATAGCCCTAGAGGGCAGGGGGGCTCAAGACTCTTGGTTGGTCTTCAAGGATCACCTGCTACAAGCTCAGGAGTCTTGCATCCCAACTAGAAGGAAGTGCAGCAGGAGGGCCAGGAGACCTCCTTGGATGGATAAGGAGCTCCAGAGGAAAATTCAAATGAAAAAATAGTATTATAGAAAGTAGAAGCGAGGACAGGCGGCCTAGGAAGAGTACAGGTATATTGTCCGGGAAGCTAGGCACCAGCTTAGGAAAGCTAAGGCCCAGTTAGAATTAAACTTGGCTAGGGATATTAAGGATAACAGGGAGGGATTCTACAAGTACATAGCAAATAAAAAACAGATTAGGGAGAAAGTAGGCCCCCTCAGGAAGCTCTCAGGTGAACTAGCTACACAGGATTTGGAGAAGGCTGAGGTTCTGAACAACTTCTTTGCCTCGGTCTTCTCTGGCAAAGGCTCTGACCACACCACCCAAGTCTTGGAAGGCAGACACAGGGACTGTGAGAATGAAGACCTTCGGCCCACTGTAGGGGAAGAATTGGTTTGAGGCCATCTTAAAAATCTGAACGTGCACAAGTCCATGGGTCCTGATGAAATCCATCCACGGGTCCTGAAGGAGCTGGAAAATGAAGTTGCTAAGCCACTGGTCATCATATTTGAAAAAGTCATGGCAATCAGGTGAAGTTCCCAACGACTGGAAAAAGGGAAATATAACCCCCATTTTCAAGAAGGGGAAAATGGATGAACGAAGGAATTACAGACGAGTAAGTCTCACCTCTGTGCCTGGCAAAATCTTGGAGCAGATTCTCCTGGAAGGCATGCTAAGGCACATGAAAAACAACAAGGTGCTTGGTGACCACCAGCATGCCTTCACCAAGGGGTAATCCCGCCTGACCAATTTGGTGGCCTTCTATGATGGGGCAACAGAACTGATAGACAGCGGTAGAGCAGTTGATGTCATCTACCTGGATTTGTGTAAAGCGTTCAACACTGTCCCACATGACATCCTTGTCTCTAAATTGGAGAGGCATCAATTTGATAGGTGGACCACTCTGTGGATAAAGACCTGGCTGGATGGCCGCACACAAACAGTTGTGGTCAATGGCTCAGTGTCCGGCTGGAGACCAATAACGAGTGGTGTCCCTCAGGGATCAGTGTTAGGACCGGTCTTGTTTAACATCTTCGTTGCTGACATGGACAGTGGGATTGAGTGCGCCCTCAGCAAGTTTGCCGATGACACCAAGCTGTGTGGATCGGCTGATACGCTGGAGGGAAGGAATGCCATCCAGAAGGACCTTGACACGCTTGTGAGGTGGGCTGATGCCAACCTCATGAAGTTTAACCATGCCAAGTGCAACGTCCTACACCTGGGTAGGAGCAATCCCAGACACAGCTACAGGTTGGGCAGAGAAGAGATTCAGAGCAGCCCTGCAGAGAAGGACTTGGGAGTGCTGGTCAATGAGAAAATGAGCATGAGCCAGCAGTGTGCACTTGCAGCCCAGAAAGCCAACCGTGTCCTGGGCTGCATCAAAAGAAGCGTGACCAGCAGGTCGAAGAAGGTGATCCTGCCCCTTTATTCTGCTCTTGTGAGACCTCACTTGGAGTATTGTGTGCAGTTCTGGTGTCCTCAACAAAAAAAGGACATGGATCTGTTGGAACAAGTCCAGAGGAGGGCCACGAGGATGATCAGAGGAATGGAGCACCTCCCATATGAAGATTGGCTGAGAAAGTTGGGACTGTTCAGCCTGGAGAAGAGGAGGCTGCATGGAGACCTCATAGCAGCCTTCCAGTATCTGAAGGGGGCCTATTGGGATGCTGGGGATGGACTCTTCATTAGGGACTGTAGTGGTAGGACAAGGGGTAACGGGTTAAAACTTAAAGAGGGGAAGTTTAGATTGGATATAAGGAGGAAATTCTTTCTTGTTAGGGTGGTGAGGCACTGGAAAAGGTTGCCCAAGGAGGTTGTGAATGCTCCATCCCTGGCACTGTTCAAGGCCAGGTTGAACGAGGCCTTGGGAAATATGGTTTAGAGCAAGGTGTCCCTGCCTATGGCAGGGGGGTTGGAACTTGGTGATCTTAAGGTCCTTTCCAACCCTAACTATTCTATGATTGTATGTTTTTAATTGCAAAGAGAGTCTCAGGTGAGTATTCTGGATAGTATTATAAGAGGAAGGCATGATGATCCTGGTTGACTGGGGGATAACAAATGTGATGCCCACTTACAAGAAGAACAGAAAGGAGGATAAGGGCAATTACAGTCCTCTAAGTCTGACCTTAGTGCCAGGGAAAGTGATAGAGCAGATTGTCCTGAGTGCCATCACATGGCATGTATAGGACAACCAGGTGAATCAGGCCAAGTCAGCATGTGGTTGTGAAAGGCATGTGCTGCTTGACTAACTTGACATCCTTCTATGACAAGGTGACTCACTTAGTGGGCGAGGGAAAGGCTGCGAATGTTGTCTACCTAGATTTTAATAAAGCCTTTGACACCATTTCCCACAGCTTTCTCCTGGAGAAACTGCCTTCTCATCATTTAGATATGTATATTTTTCACTGGGTAAAAATCTGGCTGGATGGCCAGGCCCAAAGAGTGATGGTGAACTCAGTGAAACCCAGTTGGCAGCTGATTATTTACAAGTGGTGCTCCCCAGGGCTCAGTACCAAGGCCAGTTCTAGTTTATATCTTTATTGATTATCTGGATGAGGGGATCAAGTGAGCCCTCAGTAAGTTTGCAGACAAAACAAAGTTGGGCTGCAGTGTTGATTTGCTGGAGGGTAGGAAGGCTCTGCAGAGGGATGTGGACAGGCTGCATCAATGGGCTGAGACCAACTGAGTGAGATTCAGCAAGGCTGAGTGCCTTGTCCTATACTTTGGTCACAACAACCCCATGTTAACACTACAGGCTTGGGGAAGAGTGGCTGGAAAGATGCCTGGTGAAAAAGTACCTGCGACTGTTGGTCGACAGCCAGCAGAACATGAGCCAGCAATGTGCCCAGGTGGAATTCTGTTCAGTTTTGGGCCACTCATTACCGGAAAGAAAGGCAATGGGGTGGTGAAGGGTCTAGAGCAAAAGTCCTATGAGGAATCATAGAATAATAGAATAGAATCATAGAATAGTTAGGGTTGGAAAGGACCTTAAGATCATCAAGTTCCAAACCCCCTGCAATGGGCAGGGACACCTCGCTCTAAACCATATTACCCAAGGCCTCGTCCAACCTGGCCTTGAGCACTGCCAGGGATGGAGCATTCACAACCTCCGTGGGCAACCTATTCCAGTGCCTTGCTACCCTAACAGGAAAGAATTTCCTCCTTATATCCAATCTAAACTTCCCCTCTAAGTTTTAATCTGTTACCACTTGTCCTGTCACTACAATCCCTAATGAAGAGTCCATCCCCAGCATCTCTATAGGCCTCTTTCAGATACTGGAAGGCTGCTATGAGGTCTCCACGCAGCCTTCTCTTCTCCAGGCTGAACAGCCCCAACTTTCTCAGCCAATCTTCATACAGCAGGTGCTCCAGTCCCCTGATCATCCTCGTGGCCCTCCTCTGCACTTGTTCCAACAGATCCATGTCCTTTTTATGTTGAGGACACCAGAACTTCACATGATACAGCAAGTGGGGTCTCACAAGAGCAGAGGGGCAGGATCACCTCCTTCAACCTGTGGTTGTGCTTCTTTTGATGCAGCCCAGGATACAGTTGGCTTTCTGGGCTGCAAGTGCACACTGCTGGCTCATGCTCATTTTCTCATTGACCAGCACCCCCAAGTCCTTCTCTGCAGGGCTGCTCTGAATTTCTTCTCTGCCCAGCCTGTAGCTGTGTCTGGGATTGCTCCTACCCAGGTGTAGGACGTTGCACTTGGCATGGTTAAACTTCATGAGGTTGGCATCAGCCCACCTCACAAGCGTGTCAAGGTCCCTCTGGATGGCATTCCTTCCCTCCAGTGTATCAACTGAACCACACAGCTTGGTGTCATCGGCAAACTTGCTGAGGGCGCACTCAATCCCACTGTCCATGTCAGCAACGAAGATGTTAAACAAGACCGGTCCCAACACCAGTACCTGAGGGACACCACTCGTTACTGGTCTCCAGCCAGACATTGAGCCATTTACCGCAACTCTTTGTGGAATGGCTGATGGAACTGGAGTTATTTAGTCTGGAGAAAAGGAGTCTCAGGGGAGACCTTATCGTTCTCTACAACTACCTGAAAGGAGGTGGTAGCAAGGTGGGTTTCAGTCTCTTCTCCCCAGGAGCAAGTGCTAGGACAAGAGGAAATCACCTCCAGTTGCTCAGAGCACTGCTGTCCGACAGCTCTAAAATTAGAACATCAATGAGGCTGCCTTAAATTGAACATTGAATTTATCTACGTGCCAACAAAAAGCAAAATGCCAGTGCAGTCTGCTGCTTTACCTTGTTCAAACTCTCAAATGTCAGTGTTTTACTGGCTGACTACTTTACCAGACCAGTGCATAGAGATTTCTTTTGAAAAACTATGTGTAAAGAGTACTTTTACTGGGTGTAGCCATCAGTTTTTAAATTGCTGGTCCATAAAGTTCTTCCTTACCACAGGAACCACGTAGTGTTTAAGCATATGGTGCATGTTTCACATATTCTTAATTTTATTTTCCTTACTGAGCAATGACTACTATTTTCAAAGTATGATCTATTAGTTTAGACTTAGCTAAAATATGCAAATTACTCTGAAGCCTTTGAAAGAGTCGTGTGTTTGGACACAGAGACCATAGACTGTTTCTGCTGCTCAAGCCATAGGCACATGGAGAATTTCACTTGCTGTGATCTGGTCGTTTTGCACAAGTTAGAAAACATCATAGATATTCTCAGTCGGCTTGCTGGCATTCTCTAAAATATCACTGAATATGGGTTAAGCTGGAAGGGGCCTTAGAGATTACCTAGTTCCAACACCCCTGCCATAGACAGGGTCATCTTCCACTAGAACAGGTTGCTCAAAGCCCCATCCAACCTCCAACCTGGCCTTAAACTTTTCCATGGATGGGGCAGCCACAGCTTCTCTTGGCAACTTGTGCCAGTGCCTCATCACTCTCACAGTGAATAATTTTGTCTTAATATCTTACCTAAATCTCCCCTCTTTCAATTTAAAGCCATTCCCCCTTGTCTTGTCACTACATGCCCTTGCAAAAGGTCCCTCTCCATATTTCTTGTAGGCCCCCTTAAGGTACTGAAAGCTGCTTTAAGGTCTCCCCTGAGCCTTCTTTTCTTCAGGCTGAGCAAGCTCACCTCTCTCAGCCACTCTTCATAGCTGAGGTGCTCCGGTGGGATCTCATAGGAGTGGTGTAGAATCATCTCCCTTGACCTGGGAGCATGCTGGCCATGCTCCTTTTAATGGATTCCAGAATATGGTTGACTTTCTAAGCTACAAGCTCACACTGCTGTTTCATATTGAGCTTCTTATTGACCAACATCCCCAAGTCCTTCTCCACAGGGCTGCTCTCAATCCAGTCTCCACCCAGCCTGTATTTGTGTTTGGGATTACCCCAACCCAGGTGTGGGAGAAATGCATTTCCATTAATTTGACTCCACTGAAAAAATTGCAGGAACAAGTAAAATCTCACAAAAAGAAATACCAGACTTAACCCTAGTTGACATATTTTTTTTTTCATGAGTGTTGTGGTTTAACCAATGCCAGACAGCTGGTTCACCCAGTCCCCTCCTTCTTGCCCTCCCCCTACTCCTGGGGGAACGGAGAGGAGAATCAAAAAGAATGCAACTCCCACGGGTTGAGATAAGAACAGTTTAGTAAATAAGGTATAACACAAATCACTGCTGCTACCACCAATAATAGTAATGATAAAGGAAATAACAAGGGAAGAGAATACAACACCCCATCACCAGGCGACCAATAACTTGCCCCCCCAGCCCGACCAAGCACCGACCGATACCTCCTCCAACCCTGCAGTCCACTCTAGCCCCTTCCGGGTCACTTCCCAGTTACATCCAGGGCATGACATGCTGTGGTATGGAATACTTCTTTGGTCAGTTTGGGTCAGGTGTCCTGTCTCTGCTTCCTCCTGGCTTCCCCTCCTCCCTGGCAGAACATGAGACTCACAAAGTCCTTGGCCAAACCAAAACATCATTTTTATCAGTTTTGTTCCCAGCCCGAAAGTCAAAACACAGCACTGCACCAGCTAACAAGAAGGAGAAAAATGACTGCTACTGCTAAACCCAGGACATTATCCACCCCTTATTCCATACCAATCACGTCATGCTCAGATCCCACATTTTCAATATACCATCGCTCTTATCTAAGTGCACTCTTATCGTCCTGCATGGACCAGTCCCTATAAAGGTGCTGAGTCCATCTGGTCCATGATGTCAGGCTTCATCTCTTGTAACTATCTTTCAGAGCAGGAGAGGGTGTCTGCAGTGTTCACACACATGAATAACCTGGGCAATAATGTCAATTGCTAAGTCCACCCCTCGATCATGAGTCCATCTCAATGTTGCATCTCTGCTCTGTTGGCCTTAAGGTTCATGGGCCCACCAGGCTCAAAATAATTCACTGTCCTTCCACCTCCAATGTTTCCAAAGCACTGGAGGGGCCCAGTGGACTAGATACTTGCCCATACTGTCCCACATGCCCTGCCACTCATGATTGTCCAGCCTTGGGGGAAACCTCTTGGTCCTCCCATATCATCGTCTAACCCCACACAAGACCCAAACCTGACTCTGCTTAACTTTTGAGATCAGACAAAGTGATGGTGGGTAAAATACACTCTGTGTGTGTGCCAGCATGGTGATCCCCATCACAATCAGCAAACAAGTCTCAACAGCGTTAAGAGGCCATTCAAAACTCTCAAATGATGCTGTAAATGCTCTGGGGGGAGGACTGAGAGGGTAAAAGAATGTCTCCTTTACAGGTTGACCACCCGAGAAGGAGAAAAAAGATGTGCAATTGCTAAGCACTTCTATTATATACCTCCCAAAGTATAAAGGTGGTGACCATACTGGGAGCATAAGCCAGATAAGTTTTATAATCAATGATTCTATTGTATTACAAGTCATTAACATAAGGTACAATGAGACAAAAACTTTAGCCCAAGCCCCACACTTGAAAAACACTAATGCAGCAAATACCAGATGGAAGTAAGGTACGATACCCTGAAACTGTGAGATCAAGAGGAACAACTTTGAGAGCCAATAAATCAGCATTGTGATGAGTGACTATTAATCCAGTCAGATCTGTGGTTATCTCAACCCCTTCGTGCCCCACGTTGGGCGCCAAAAAGAACTGCCATGGTTTAACCAATGCCAGACAGCTCGTTCACTTAGTCCTCCCCTTCTTGCCCTCCCCCTATTCCTGGAGGGACGGAGAGGAGAATCAAAAAGAATGCAACTCCCACGGGTTGAGATAGGAACAGTTTAGTAAATAAGGTATAACACAAATCACTGCTGCTACCACCAATAATAGTAATGATAAAGGAAATAACAAGGGAAGAGAATACAACACCCCATCACCAGGCGACCGATAACTTGCCCCCCCAGCCCGACCAAGCACCGACCGATACCTCCTCCAACCCTGCAGTCCACTCTAGCCCCCTCCAGGTCACTCCCCAGTTACATCCAGGGCATGACGTGCTGTGGTATGGAATACTTCTTTGGTCAGTTTGGGTCAGGTGTCCTGTCTCTGCTTCCTCCTGGCTTCCCCTCCTCCCTGGCAGAACATGAGACTCACAAAGTCCTTGGCCAAACCAAAACATAATTTTTATCAGCTTTTGTTCCCAGCCCGAAAGTCAAAACACAGCACTGAACCAGGTACCAAGGAGAAAAATGACTGCTACTGCTAAACCCAGGACAATGAGGAAAATTGGTGTATAAAGCCAGACTTGAATATAAATAAACTAAACTATTTAATGATGTTGGTCTTGATCTGTGCAAATGGGCTTGTTAGTTTCTGTTTAAATTTTAGGCACGTTTTAACCTAGAGATACTTATGAATTGTGCTTGTAATCTATGTGGCTGGGTAGGTCATGAAGCTCATGCTAGTGCTAGGGAAAAAGGAATGCCATGGTCCCTCCCCTGCTATAGAACTAGTGCACATCTCACAGGTTTCCTGCCTTGATGTTTGCCAGGTAAGCACAGAAAAGTCCTTTTCAACTCCCTGGAGAAGATAGCAACTGAAAATAAGCTGAAATATAGTAAACAGTTGACTGGGGAAGTGCTGTGGGGATTCCCTCTCCCTACACCTTCTGCCCCAGTGGAGGAACTGAGGAGCAAACTGTAAACCAGGTGATTTATTTTATAGGATCTGATCACTGGTTGAGTGTTCTGAATAGAGAAAAAAACTGTTACTGCTTGCTCAGGTTGCATGTCCCATTTAGTTTCTGTGGCTACTTTCTACATCAAGTAGTATCATTTCCAAGCAGTCTTCCATTGCAATACACTGCTATAGAAGAAAATTAATTTATTTATACAAAGAGCTCCTATTTTTATACACCACTGAAAATACAATGTGTATGTGCATATAAATTTTTCTGTGAAAGCATCACAGGCAACACTGAACCTCACAGCCAGTGGCAAGCATTACCAACCTTCTCCCAATTATTTCTGAAATCTTCACACCTCTCTTTCTACATCAAGTGTTCTTATGATCTCCCAAATAAAATCAATCAACTAAAGAGTAGAAAAGGACTTTTCCTCTTCTCAGTTGTATATCCTGTATTGCTCTTGATACTGTTACTTTAATTCTGAAAACAAGGCTTTTCCCTCTGCTTTTTTTCTTACTTCTCTTTTCTTTCCCAAGTGTTAGGTTTCCTATCTCAGCCAGTTCAAGCATCCCTCTTGCTCGTCTCTTTTTTAGATTGCACTAGAGAAAAGGAAAAGTGTCAAAAAGGGTTGAAAATACTTTGCATAAAGAAACATCCGTCCAGTGTCTATTCATAACTCAAGGGTTATTTGTTTTATGGGCCTACAAGGTGATGCATTTTATTAACTTATTTTGAAGTAGAAGGAGAGCCAAAGAAAGAAAGTGAAAGAAAGCCATGGGAAGCTTTTGTGGGTTTTCTTGTGTTTGACATTATATGAGATAACCTGGCTCAAGACCGTGCACTTCAGGTTTTTTCAAGATGTAAGATATGCTCTGTGTATTGTCACAGAAGAAATAAACATAATTTACAGAATTCACAGAAATAAGCTCTTAGTCTACTTACAAAGTTTTGTGAAGGCTAGCAGGTTACAGGATATGTCCTAATTTCCTGACAAGATACTTCTACTACAACAGTTTTCCTCAGTTGACTTCAAACTTGTTAATCTTTTCCAGTTATGATATAGGAGAACAGCTGTTTAAGAAATGTTGGCATTTAAAGTAGCTCTTCTAAGCTTTGCCCCGAGTCAAATTCGCACTCAGTCACAGTTCTGTTGCTGATTTCACTATCATCAGACTATTGGACAAACACAATTCTTGCAGGAGCTAGAATTGTAAGGCTGGTAAAGACGATTCTTAAGGCATTTAAACTTATTTCTCTGTTCCTGTGTTTCTTTATGAGCAAAGGAAGAGTAAGAATACATCCCTATTCTCTCAAGGCTTTCTTGTACTGCTTATTTTAATAGGATAGAGAAGTGTCTGTTTCAAACCAATACTGTATAGAGGGGCACACAAGGGAGCTCCATCAGGTGATAAAAGGTCAGATCTGAAAGCAACAGCTCAGTGCTGGAGAGATGTTACATTTGCAGGCCACTTATAAATGCTGAGTGTACATAATCACGCTGATGCAATCAAACTACTTCAAGCTCTGGAGCAGACTTGGTTAACACTTAATGATAACTTCTCTGCATTGTTTTATTTCGCTGCATAGATGCATACCCTAGCACAGGCATCCCCAGGAATGTGAGAATTAAAGATTTAATGCTTGAAAATGCCATATAATTCCTGTATGACACCAGAGTATTCCAGGAAACTGAATCAAGCATCTTTTTTTTAGCCATTGTAGCCATAAAGAAATTCTATCAAAAAATGCCATATACAAAATTTGAGTATGATAATATGATTCTCAGTACAACACCCGGCATAGTAAAGTAAAAATGTCAAAACAACAAATATGTTGCAGATTAATTCATAAAAGTATTAAAAATTTTAAATGACCAGTGTTGCAGTTTCAAAGCATTTAAAAATCCACCAAAATTTAAGCACTTTAAATGTAATACTTCAAATATAGAAGCAGAGAGTCTCAGAACTGCTGAACTCCCAGAACAGCAGAAAGTGCCTTGGGAAAATAACTTCAGAGGAAGAGGAAAAAAACCCCACTTTATATTTCATGGAAGTGTGGAAAGGTCACAGAAGAAAAGATATTTTATGTTGTCAGATATTCATACTTGAAGTATAGATGAGGTGGCCAACAGGGAAAATGTACATTGTGGGATGGCAGCAAGGATTGAAATAGTAATAGCTTACAGCAGTGATTAATTATTCGGCTAGAAGCACTTCTTTTCTGTTGCTAAAATGTTTGAGGTTTTCTACTGAATTCAGAGCTAGCTTAAACATGCATGCTGTGCAAGAATGCAGCTGTTGTGATACAGACACACACTAGCATTGTGGTAAACATGAAATATTCACTGTTACTTACATTTATGATGTGACAATTTTTCTTATGTTGCAAATTTGATTGAAAGATTTTGATTTTTTTTTTAGTTGATGTAATACATTTTTCTAATTCAAATTGCTTTATTTTTACTGATGAAATTATTGGCATTGTTTTTGCCCTGTTGTCAACTTTTAAAGATGAAAAATAATAACACATTTATGCTGTGAGTTTTCAGATATTAATGTTTGATTTTCATGTCTTGAAATTTTACAGTTCAGAGAGGTTTTTATGAAAGTCATATTTTAATATTTTTAAATAACATGATTATGGATAATATAAAGCTCATTACAAATATTTGTGAAATGTCATTAGCAAGCTTTATTTTGAAAAGACATTTTTTGACCTATTTTAAAGGCATATTATCCACTCAAATTACAGAAAATTGGCTGGAATTTTAAAGATTTCATATCTACTGATCCTTCAAGCAGATGTCCTCTGGAGATATGTGAAAGGAAGGATTAGAGCTGGTGTGAGTACCCTGGCAACTGTTTGAATATGGTGTCAGGTCATTTGCAGATCATCAATGAAAATAATCCTGGCTAATTACATTTTAAGTATACTTAGTACTGCTATCTTTACTTTTTTACCTTGTTCCATTCTAGAAAAAAAAATCAGACATTCCCTAAGGATTGGATTTTCCAAATAAAATGCAAAATGAGCTGCTCAGTAGCGAGCAACAAAGAAGAAAATTGTTAGTGCAGTAAATTTGATTTACTTAACAAGTTTTTGGAACTCTGACATGGGTCATAATGTACCAATACATAGATTTTGATATTTTTTTAAGTCTGCTAGGATGGCTGCTTGCTGTCTGCAATATCATGCGTAGGGTACGCCCAGCTGACTGTTTTACAGAACCTCCTCTTTTGTGCTAGTAAAGCCCTAAAACCCTCTATATTATACGAAGTAATAGACCTGTAGGAATTTAAAAATAACTGAGACAAAACATAACTTGAAAATCCAAAATGCATATGTTTATTTTACTCTTACCTTTAATCAAAATGAGAATTATTCTTTACTCACAAATACAGTAAAACTAAGCTCTTAGCTGAACATCTAGTGGAACATCTACCCAGTAAGCTTTGCTTATGTTGCACACAGCTACCCGGAGGAGTGATTTGAATGTAAATGTGATTCCCTTATTAGTTTCTGGTAACTGCAAATATCCTAGGCTCTTAATTAAGTGGCTGAGTAATGTATGAATGCTCACTTCTACTTGTCATGCAGAACAAAGTGATGTATTTAGATTCCATGCACAATATGAAATTTAATGACACAGGCAGCAGTAATTTCGAAAACTTTTTTGTTTTTATTATCCTTGTTTTTGCTTAGCCAATCTCCTTTTTTTTTTTTTTTTTCCTAAATGTTTGGCTGCTGCAATATTATAAAAGTTTTCCTGAACACTGTCTGTTAGCTAATAAATTTTTAGATTAGAAGGTAATGTATTACAAATACATGGATACCAAACACATAATGTGTTGTTTATATCTTTCCTCCCCATTTTTAAGAAATAATATACAAAAAGCAAAACAGACCTTGAAGAAATGTTATTACTTGGTTTGGCACAGAATCTAGTATTAGATTCAGTGAGATTCTGAATGGACTAAATAGTGCACTGTAAGAGGTTATACAAAGACGAAGGAAAGAAGAAACAAATCAAGCTTTTCTTCTAGTGCTAATGGTTCCCGAAAGCTCCAGTGTCTTTCTGTATTCCCCTGATTTTTATGGCTACATTCAGTCATCAAACCACACTGTTTCTACTATGGTATTCAGTAGTTTGCATGTATATTTTTTCCAGGATTATGATGGTACTTTTTCCCTATCCTAGGATTTTTCTATTTGTTTGCCCTGATATTTTCTCATGCTCACAGAATCCTTTGCAGACTCATAATCTCAATGCATGTGTGTGATTTTGTAAAAATCAGAATAGCACATATGTACAGTAAATTAGACAGGTGTTTGAGTTGTCAGATTTTCATGTTACTGTCATGTATAACTAAATGAACTGGTGTCCTGCTTCTTTTGCTGCTTCATTTCAAGCTCTAGAACTTGGCTATCTCTTTAATTACAGCTCTAACCTTCTCTCATGTCTTAAAATTCTCATTTAGGTTGCCTGAGTACTTTCCTCAACAAAACTTCAGCTGTATTCTTGGCAAATCGGTGTTCCTGAGTGATGTCAGGTTTTAAACTGCCTGTATCCCTAATCATACTCTAGTATCTAAAAGCTTGCCAAAGAAATCTCATCTAAATAGTGCCATTTTTCATTAAATATCGACATAGATTTAAATAGTTGTAATTTCTTTTCTTTTTCAAGGGCTAATATTTGATACTATTATTTGTGCTACAGTACTTTCTACTAGTTCTGAGTAAGCTAAGGACAGTATGTGTTAAATGTTATATTTAGATTTCTATTTGCTTTAGGCAGTAATACCTACTTGGACAGTAGTCTCCAAGCTCCTCTTCTTACAGGTCTAAAGCTCATATTCCTACACAAGGGTCCAATATGCAGAAAAATGGATTGAAAATATTATTTATCTCATCTGTCTTTAGCCATTTTATAAACTAGACATGCATTGTAAGATAAAAATGTGAGCACTTCTTAAGCCAAATAAAAAAAAAAAAGTTCCAAAATATGATTCATCTCAGTAAATTTGACACATATTTTATGATGACAGGAATTGCCCTCTGGGAGTGCTTACCTTTCCAGAGGTCACAGACACAGCTTGATTACTGAATTGAGACAAAATACATTTTATATGAATGTATTTTGGCATTGCTGGTTTATCATTGTTGCTACCAAGTGTTTGAAGATGGTGAACAACAGATGAAATGCATCTTACCCTTCCTGATAAATTGAAGTCAGACAGGAGATATGTAACTAAGGTAGAAATTATACACAGAACACTGACACTGGACAGTGTCCTGTCAGTTACAAAAAAAATTGGCTGCCTAAGAGATTTTGTACCCTGACACAGCTGTCTTTAATTCTTGTCCACATAAATAGCCTTTGGTCTTTGGCCTTTGGCTAAAACAAGCTCCTTAGAAGAACATAGAACAATTTTCTTCCACTATGTTTTCCAAAAATAGATTAAGAATACCAGTCGAATGAAGAGTATATGGTGTACAAACAGCTATAAAAGATGATTGAAAACTGAATACTAAATACTGTGAGTTACATTTTTAAAATAGGTTCGTCAGAAGAAAAGTGTTTGAGGGTTTGGAGGTTCTTGTGGGGTTTTTTGTTTTTTTTTGAGGGCTTATTCAGCCTTCTCTAAATCTTGACATAATTTTGGACAGTGTTATAAATCATGTTCCATCTGTTTTTTTATAGAAAACCAATTATTAAATATGCAATCCACATATTTCCTTTGCCTTTGTTTCCACCACAGGTTGCTCATAATTATAAAATAAAATAAAAAAAAGGCACAAACATGAAGACTATACTGGTGTAAAATTCCATCTAGTTAGGTACTTGATTTCTTCAAACACTTATATTGCTTCTGGAGTCAAAAGTGCCCTACCGTTGGTGGACTTTTGTAATTGACCATGAAATTCCTAATGAAGTTGGCTCAGCGGAAGAATTACAAAGAGCAGTGGCTTAGAGATTCTCTGGCAGCACTCCTTGTAGACATATTCTTTTAAAAGTAGCCTTATTTTTCATTAGGTTTTCAGTTATGGCTAACTTGCATTGTGGCACCTTGAAGAGTCAGTCACAGTTAGGATGGATCAAAAGTGTGGAAAAGAATCTGGGTTTACTCACAAAGAGCACATAATTCTGGCACAATTTCTTTAGGTTTTCCCATCTACTTCTGAGAGTCTTAAATTCTGATGTAATCTTCAGCTAAATCACAACATCACTATAGGTATGACATGTTGTTACTCTTAGATTTTGCTCAAAAATGTTTAAACCTGGGAGTTTTTGAAATTATTGGTCCTTTAGTCATAGTATATACTAATGTGGAACATAGAGCTAACTGACCCCAAATGAACTATTTAATGTTTTAAACCAGTAAAGGTATATTAGCCATGTGCCCCAGAGGAATTAATTTGTTCTGCTGGAAAGCGTTGGCACAAGATAAAAGAGTGTGTTACATTTATTGCTAGCTAATTTATCACTGAATGCTAACTTGAATACCTCTGCCTTAGACCTCACTGTAGGTCTAGGTAAATCTCTTTAGACAACCTGTGAATTTCTGATGGGAGAGAAAATCACTAAAGACTATGAGTTCTTTATGTAGTCAACTGTTATGTAGGGCAGGTGCTTCAAAGGTTTATGCTTCTAAAATTACTTTAATTTGTTACTCCTTTGAATTCCAGGGTAGGGACACCTCACACTAAACCATGTCACCCAAGGATCTGGCCAACCTGGCCTTGAGCACAGCCAGGGATGAAGCATTCACAACTGGCAACCTGTTTCAGTGCATCACCACTCTCACAGTAAAGAACTTCTTCATTCTGTCTAACCTAAACTTCCCCTGTTTAAGTTTGAACCCATTATGCCTTGTCCTATCACTTCAGTGCCTGATGAAGAGTCTTTCTCTGACATCCTTGTAGGCTACTTTCAGGTAATGGAAGGCTGCTATGAGGCCTTCACACAGCTTATTCTCTTCAGGCTGAACAGCTCCCAACTTTCTCAGCCTGTCTTCATACAGCAGGTGTTCTAGACCCCTATTTTAATAATATTTATTTTACAAATTAATATATGTTTGATAACTATGTACCTATATAATTTCTAAGAAAAACACACAGACACATGAATAGAAATGACTTTCCATTCTCAATTCTGTAGTGGACAAAACAATCACTTAAAAATAATAGAGACTTTGACCTCAAGTGAGATCAAGAATATAGGTTAGAGAAGAGTTTTGTCTGTGTCTTAAATGGCTATATAGGTTTAGGTCTCTCATCTGGACTTCGGTTCTCTACTGTCTTTTGGGAACACAATTCCACTGTGTATGCAGTTAATAAGAAGGATAGGAATTTTACCAATTGTTGTGGTTACATGTATGCAGTCCAGGAACTGTTTCATAAAGGAGATTATTAGTCTGATTGCTACAACATTTCATACATACATAAAGAAGAACCTTTGAGAACATAGGAACACGCAAAACATAAAACAGAGAGCTTATATTTTTCTAAGAGAAGTAAATATACCTTTTAAATAACTTTTAAAACAATTAATTAGCTACTATTCAGATAATATTTTCTGTGGTCTCCTTAATCACACCAGAACAAGAATCAATTTCACAAACTGTCTTGTTTTCATGTTTCATTTTATGTATACTGCAAAGCTTATCAAAAGATAACAAAAACAACAGGGCCCCTCCTCAGTTACAAGAGAGGGAAAAGGAGATCAGCAATAATATCAATGCCAAAAAGGTAGCTCTCCAGACTTTCTGAAGTAGTATCTGGTACAGAAGACAGTAAAAGTATCCTGGACTAATAAATAAGAGGTGAATTCAAGGTTTTATGGAACAGAGTTTCAGAGTTCAGCAGGTCTTTATGTACAGTTGTTGATTTTAAGTAAAAAATCGTTATTATGCATCTAAATATTTAAGTTTCACCACAGCAGCTATTTTAAAGAAGTAGGTAACACATGAACTAGCTTGTATTAATTTCTGTACTGATAAGTGGTCCAGTGGCTGACCCAAGATAGTGATTACACTTGTGGTCCCTTAGGTAACTCAAAAAATTTTAAGTATTAATTTTCTTAATCACATATGCTTTTAAAAAATTTAATAATAAAAGTTGTGTCTCAATTTTCATCGCCAGCTCTTGCTTGTTGTGTTAAGTCGCATTAGTTTTAGAATTTATGCCAAAGTCTGCCACAAAGTTATATGTCGACGAGTTATGTTTGATATACTATGTGCAAGAACAGTAATTTTTTTCTTTTAACTATGTGTTTGTGCTCAGATATTACTGCTGACAAATTAGCTGGTTAACTTGAAAATGTCAGTTTGCATTAAGTTGAGCTATAGCTGGTTTTTACTGTTTTTAAGATAGAAATCTAACTTCTTTTAGAACTATTTGATCAATTTATACTACTAAGGTCATGATACACATATACATGGAGCTTACTTTTTGTAGAAAATTATTAGGAAATAGTAAATTTATGATGATCTGTGATTATATATTAATATATATTTTTGAAAAGAAAAAAGAAGAACAGGAAAATTCAGCGAATAAGTTAACACTAATAAATCCTCCACAGTGGAGGTTAGTCTTGTTGGACACTATCCAAAAAAAGAACCATTATTATTGTAAGAACATTAATAGCAAAGTACATTATTTTTTAATATTATACACTGAAGTTGCTGGTCAAGAGAAACATGCAGACATAACTTGAAATAGAAGTATGTAAACATAAAATTAAAATAACTGAATAGATTATCTAAAAGAATCACCTCAAAGAGCTCAGTTGTTGAACTTTACATGAGAGCTTATCTATAGTTTATATAATGCATGTATATATGTTCTGTGTCTGTGTATACACATATTTTGCATATGGATACATATTTATATGTATAAGATATGTGTAAGACTTTTCCACTTGTATGTTGGACCTGAGTATCCTCTTAGAATCAACATACAGGGGAAGACAAACTTCTCATGAATCTTCTGATTACAGAATACTAGAAAAAAATATAAATCCAAAGCCTTTAGGAAGGTTGTCTGACGCTCTTCATTTCTTGTTACCTAAGGTTCTACCTTAGATGACTTACACAAGAAAGTGGCATTGTCTGAAGTGTTTATTCAAACTAGACACTGAAGAAAAGTTGTCTCTCTTGAGACCTGTCCTGGGTTTAGCAGCAGCAGTCATTTTTTCTCCTTCTTGGTAGCTGGTGCAGTGCTGTGTTTTGACTTTCGGGCTGGGAACAAAGCTGATAAAAATGATGTTTTGGTTTGGCCAAGGACTTTGTGAGTCTCATGCTCTGCCAGGGAGGAGGGGAAGCCGGGAGGAAGCAGAGACAGGACACCTGACCCAAACTGACCAAAGAGGTATTCCATACCACAGCACGTCATGCCTGGGGGGAACTGGGAGGTACCCGGAAGGACAGGGGGTCGGCCGGGTCGGACTGGTGGTTCGGCGCATGGTATTGTACTCCTTTCCCTTGTTATTATCTCTTAGCATTGTTGTCGTTGGTGGTAGGGGTGGTGATTTGTATTGTACATTAGTTGCTAGACTGTTCTTATCTCAGCCCATGGGAGTTGCATTCCTTCGATTCTCCTCCCCATCCCTCTGGGAGCGGGGAAGGGGGCGGGGGGCAGCCCCTGGGGAAGGAGGGGGAACAGACTAATGTGGGCTTCGATTGCCTCCATCTTGTGCACTTACTTCCAGTGAGTGGTGCCAGGCTGGAAGCATTCGAGGCCCACATTAGTCTGCCCCCCCTCCTTCCCCAGGGTCTCGATTGCTTCCAGCAATCGTGGGCCTCGATTGCTTCCAGCTGGGCACCACTCACTGGGAGTAAGTGCACAAGCTGTCTTGCTTGGGGTTAAACCACGACAAGACCCCACTCTACTCTTGTGAGACCCCACTTGAAGTACTGTGCGCAGTTCTGGTATCCTCAAAATAAGGGCATGGAGCTGTTGGAGCAAGTCCAGGCGAGGGCCATGAGGATGATAAGGGGGCTGGAATACCTCCTTTATGAAGACAGGTTGAGAAAGTTGAGGCTGAAGACAGCCTGGAGAAAAGAAGGCTGAAGAGTTGACACCTCATAGCAGCCTTCCAGTATCTGAAGGGGGCCTCTGAAGGTTACAAATGCTGAGTTGGGCAAGAAATTATTTCTTTATCCTGGTCTTGACTCAAGTTTACCACAGAAATTGTTGGGGCAGTAACAATTACTATCACTCTTTGCACGGTATTTACTAGGTATCAAGAATTGATGGAGACAGAAGATCCACTAATAGAAAAAAAGAAGAAATTAAGCAACAAAAACCCCATCAGGGCATTATACTGTATATATATAAGTTTAGAAGGACGTTGCAAAGGACATGATTAAATGCTTTACACAATAACTGAAGTCTTCCATTAAAGTGACTGATAGTAATACACTTGGGAAGTAGTTTCAGGAACTTTATGACTAATACAGAGCAGAAAGTACAAAGCTGGGTTTCATTCAGTAATCTAAGTATATTAGAGAACTAATGATACACCTTGATTAGTGTTTTTTTCTTTTTCTTTTTCTATAGAATAACAATATTTCATATAGCTGTGGTGAGAACTTTTGTTTATTTGCACTTAAAAATTTTCTTCTATTAATATTCTTCCTGAGCCCAAATTGCCCATCCGTAAATGTGTTGCTCTCAAGTTTGCAAAACAGTTTTTCTTGTTGAAGTTGCTCCGCACATTGTAATAGATTCTCGTCTGTCTAAACCTAGCACACTAGATGGAGAAGAGTTTAAACTGGAGCTTCCCTTTCCACAATACTTTCATTATTCAGCCTAAAAGACAGACTCTTGCACTATCCTCCCCAGCTCAGCTTACGCTCCTTGTAAAGAAGAGGATGCATGAGGCCAGTGTACCAGGCTATCCTGCAGTCTAGGGATCAGTGTTCTTAGCTGGAAGGTAGGATGAAACATGATTAAATTCCTTCAAGTAAATGATGAATCTCCCTCAGCTATCATTCCTAAAAACCTGCCTAATTCAGTGCTGTCATTTCTACCAGTGGCAAGATACGTCAAGCCAGGAACTGTAACACAAAACTTTGCAGCATAGTACTTTTGTGAATTTATTCCTGAGTGCGATCACTTCTAAAATGTTATTTGTTCCCGCTGTTGGCAAAAGAAAGAAAAAAAAAAAGAGAAAAAGTTTAATAGTTCTTATATTAGCTTGTTTATGAGATTTATCTTTTCGAGAAAGTGTTCATAAAATATTAACTGCTAGGCTGATTTTTTTTTTGCAGGAATGTATTAAGTCATAAGCACATGGACATATCATTGCAAATGTTTTGGAGCATGTGCTACAACCCTTTTCAGGAGACCTCTGAGGCAGAGTAGGAAGCTACCTTCCTGTGAATTATGACAGAAACTACAGAAAAAAGTAAAGAACAAACCCCCTACTGTTTACCTTTAGATGCCTAAGTAAGTAAGCTATCCAATATATAATATATGTTTTACAAACAAAATCATAATACAGGAATAAAATAGTTATTAACCAAATATATTGTCCTGGCTTTTCTGACTACTGAAGACCTTATTGAATGACTAATAGGGGACTATAATCTAATGTGAAAGAAAACTTTCCATTTAAGATTGAAATGAAATGTTATCTTTAATTATCTATTTGTGTGAACATATTGGACACAGTATGGGTTTCAGTAATATGTTCCCTAGTCTCTATTGTGTCACATTCTTTTTTTTTTTTTTTTTTTAGAATCATTAGATTTAGCACTAGATTTTCCTAAACAATTAGATTTCAAAAATTTGCACATAATTTGGTTTACTCCTGGGTCCAATCACAAAAATTGTCTCTCATTGATACAGAAAGGGCAAAATATGTGGAAAGCTGTGAAATACAATGAATAGGTCCAGCTCTGTTATAATTGGTCAGATTGAAAATTCAAATTTGCCATCCTTGTCAGGAATATTTCTGAATCAGTTTAATGGGGTTTCTGCAGAATTGAAAAATACCAAATGAAAATAATGTTAGCCAATACTTTCCATCTTGAAAGCTGTAAAAGAGAATATTGTTGCTATTATTATTGTTATTATTACTAATACTGTTATTATTATTGATATTTGCATTTGTTTCTGTTCATTCTTTTCCCAGCAGGTGTCTCTATACTGCAGCTTTACTGAAAAAGAATGAGGAGTCAGGCTAATTGCATAATTAAAAAAAAAAAAAAAGGTGTAGAAAAAATGGACAGATTAAACCTTATTGTAGTATCACACAACACCAAAGGGAGCCAGGAAAAAAAAAAAAAGAAAAAAAAACCTGAAAAGACTGTAAAGAGTCATCTTCTTATGAGCTTTTGGGTACAATCATACACATGTATATACAGAACCACGTGGGCTTATTAACTATAAATTTCAACAAAAAGAGATTTTAAAAATGGTACACTGAAAAATATGATACAAAACCTGAAGCCTGAGTTTTTTGTAAGTTCTTGGAAGCATAGTAAACTTTCCTATTTCCATACATATAAATATAGAACCTAACAACTGCTGAAATTTGTCTTCATCAGCAGCTGGAGTAAAAATATTGAAGCCTCTCATAGAAAATGTTGCAACCTTTGCTGTGAGCATAAATGGGAAGGTTAATGAAGACTTCAGGGGTCTGGAAAGTTGAGAGAAAAGCACAGGTAGTAAAATAAAATAATGCTTATGAATATGAATTCCACTTTGGCTTTGCTTGGGGCAAACCAAAGTAACTGCTTCATTTTGAACCACATGCAAAAAATATTAACATTTTATTACTTAATTCACAACGTGCAATCTTTTTAGCCAAATAAAATTCATGCTTTGATGAATCCCAGTTGTATTTCTGCACTCATCTAAATGGAATGAAAAATCTTGATTTACCATATAAAAGGACTAGAATCCTGTTTAGCATTTGATTTTAATTGCAGATTTGATGGACCAGAACACTCTGAGATTAATAACTGATGGTGTTGAGAAACATCTGAAATTCCACATATGATTCAAAATCTAGAATTAAAACTCTGCATAGTTGTATTTTAAAGTCTTGCTATTTACAGAAGCAGTGTTTCAAGGTGAATAAAAGCTGATATTCCCCAGTTTGTCCATTGATCAATCATTCACTGAGTATTTGATAAAAGCTCAATGAGCCATAAAAAAGAACAACATGACAAGTTTTATTGATTGTCTCTTAACAGGGTAAAGAAGTGACAGATGACAGGTCCAGTTAGACCTTTACAGCAAGCTGTTACAGTATTCATGGTACATTAGTTGCAACAACTTCTATTTTTGACATGGGAACAGGAAGTGATATGATACTGTACGTCATATGCATCAAATGTATTTCTTGCACAAAAATATCCCGGAAAATTATTGTAGTTAAAAAAAAAAAAAAGTGTGACTAAATAAGATTATATCATTGCAGCTGAAATTAGATTCTGATGTTTTCAAAGAATATTGTTTCTTGTACAACTTCACATACAAGGCATTCCATGGTATTTATGTTCTTGGTCTCTGTTTTTTATTTATGGACTCTCACTGTTCTTCAATATTGTGTATAAGGATTCTCTCAATTCCCAATGTTTACTCAAATGTGAAGTTATTCAATAGTCTTTGGCCATAAATCATCATGCTGTTATAAGGACTTTGTTGCCACATTAATTCTTAAACTTTAAACAGAAGAGCAGAGAGTGAAGCAGGAAATTAATGAGTCAGAGATGACTTTTACCTCATAGTGCTGTCAAAATCCAAAAGTTTGAAAGTCAGGTTGGGGAAACAACATTCTACAAGAAGAAAGCTGTTACTGAGAAGTTTAAGGGATTCATCTAAAACAGTCAGACAGATTTCAGATACTTGCCTCTAAATATTTTTTTTTTGCAATATTTTTTTTCTTAACATTTATTGTGCCTACATTACACCTCTCTTTGCTACTTCATTTACCTTTTGCATTTTGTTTGCAGGTTTGTATATTTGCATAACATGAAAAATGTTCATAAAAAATAGTTAGACCTGCAGAGAAAAGTTTACAGATGTCTAGTTTGTTGATTCTGCAATGGGAAGTCCTTACTTGCCTCAAGATTCCTAAAGGCAAGTGAGGCAAAACTGAGCTTATTTTCACTTCAGTTAGGGAAAAAAATTCACTGACTCTTTCTCTTCTGAAAAAAAGCTGGGTATTTTTGTGAGAAAAAAAATAAATCCTTAATTCTTAAAGAAATAAGAACAAAGAGGAAAAAAATCCTTGAACTTTATCTATTTCCTTCTTGTGTAGCACTTCTTGCAGGGCTGAACACTGGCAGTTGAAAAAAGGCAAGACCCATCAGTTCTTTCAGATAGCAGTCTCCTGGAATGGGTAATGATGAAGCTGGACATCTGTTCCTTAAGGTTAAAGGTGGAAAATATTAAGAGTCCTGATTTGAGATGTTGTGGAAGGGATTTTTTTTTTTTTTCCTAGAAGTCCACTGGACTTTAAATAAATACTTATTTGCTAGTTGCTTATCTGGGAAAAAGGTTTAAATGCTTTAGAGCTCATCTAAAATGAAAATCTCAGTCTTTCACACAATTATATATCGTGGCCATATTATATTGCTTTTGGTCAATTTCCTTGTAAAAAAATATTTTCAGCCTTGTTTAGGAATTATGGTTTAAGTTTGAATCACCTTATGTCATGGAATAAATGTATTTATGTTTTTTTTTTCCTTCAAGGACACCTGTAATAGCTGGTGTTCATGTGCTAAAGCTAATTTGTACTCATCGGTGTAACAAGGCCATTTCAAGATAAGTCAAAGAATATCTGGGGAAAACAATCCTGTGAATTCAGTTGCACTCTAAATTTTATGGTACTGGTCATACACTTGACAAAAGGTGACATTTTTTTGAGCTGTCATCTGAGAGTTTTACTTTTGCTGTGTAGTGAATAAAAGGTGTAAGGTTTCTATGTTCAGTTACAGCAATATCGTCACAAGTTAGCACTCAGGAATATGCATGCCAAGTTCATGCTTAAGTTAACTATGTGTTGAAGTGTTTTCCTGAATCAGAGCCATAATTGCAGCAATTTAATTAGATCGTAATGTGTTTCCTTAAAGAAAAGCGAATCCCAGAACAAATGACGTTTTAAAAGGCAACATTTCTTTCTTAGAATCTTGTCTCTATGACAAGGTTCACTTCTCTTTTTTTTTGTATTCTGGCATGAGTAAGTATATATAAGAGTACACACATTAATGAAACTAGGTTGTAAATTTTTGGTGTCATTGCTACTTATTGTTCTTTAAATGTCCCATGCCACTACTAAGTCAAGTTACCACAGTCTTTGAAAGTGTGATCAGGAAGCTAGCCAGTAAGCAATTGAAGTTAACATCTTTCAGGACTATCATTCTGAGGCTAGTGAAGTTTTCAAATATATCAGAAAGTTAACCAGAGGTACTAAGTATCATGAGTAAATGAAGTAGAGAGAAGATGTGGTTTGCAGTGACTGGATGTTAGTGCTAGTAGTCACTGGGGATCTTCCTGCTGAGATGCTGTCTAATGGGTATTTCTTCCCTTTTGCCTCCATAACTGCATCTGTTTGCCAGAATACATCATCTTGTTCTGTCCTGCAAGTGAATGAGCTGGTGGCAGTGATGCCACAATGCCAATTTTTAGTGTATGCTAAGGAGCCTGCTAGAGGCAAAATTATCTATTTGTTTTTTGTAACACCAACTCATTACAGAAGCTAACACACATAATCATACACTTTTCAGAATAGTCTATTAGTCTTAACAATCTGCCCTGCCTTGCACAAATCCTGCATCAGCTATCATCTAAGTGGCAATGCACTTGAACTGGTTAGAAAGCCAAGGGAAAATGAAAAAGGCCAAAGGTGAAAAAGCTTTTTGTCATTGCATCATTTATAAGCCAGAATGCTCGGTAACAGTGTTTGTGAAGAAGATTTTATTCTCTTGTTAGTGTTTAGTTGGTTGGTGGGTCTTTTTTTTTAATTAAACAATGACTTGAACTCTGAAATTAGTGTTGAATGTAGAACTGTAAGACAATTAACCTGAACTGATGGAATTTGCAATTTATATGAGACTTCCCATAATGTATATTATACCTTGATGTAGGTATACTACATGACTATTAGTGGACTTTTTTTACACTACTTGTGTACCTTGTAGCTGAATCATCTCATATTTATCAAAAAGAACCCTCTTAACCTAGGGAAAGGGCAAGACAACCTGTGCTGTACATGCATGGAATAGAACATTACAGCTCAGACAGATGACAAACAGGAATAGTTACAGAGATAAGTGACATTTCCTAGAACCAGAATAGTTCTTGATATTTCTCTTCATTCATTTCCTTCTGAAACCCAGCTAGAATTGGACATTTTAAGTATTTTAAGGGTCTTCTGACAATTTTGTCATTGTATAGGTTAAGTACACTAGCAGTGCACTTTTAATATTGAATTCTCTTGTTCAATCTGCTTGTTCATAGGCAGGCTGCTAAAATGGAACTCCTGGAAAACTGGTTAAGAGAAGCTGTTACATGAAAGATTATTGTACCACTTTTTCCTTTCTTTTTATATATATATTATATATATATTTACTGCATATTGGAAGTCAGTGCAAGGCTTGGCCACCGGATGTGGCTGCAGCAAATTGGAGAAGAAAAAGCTGAATGTAAATGTTCATAAGATGGGAAATATGAGGAGAGGGCCAGGCTGGAGGGGAGTTTATCTTAAGTACCACATCTTTGAAAACAACATTTTGAAGTGTTTTCTGTAAACCTTTCAAAGGGATAGAGACTGAAAAAAGAGCAAGAGCTAACTAGAGGATAAGTACTGGGAGGATAAGCCAGCTGGAATATCAAACTCTCCCTCTTTGTGACAACTGTGTGTGAGCCCTTTAAATCTAGCCGATTAGACAGGGGGCACTACAATTGAAGTGTTAAACATATAGCATATACAACTGTCCAAGTACCACTCCTATGTGCTGATAATGTGAAATGATGGCTGTTCCATGCTCTGTACATATGGAATTATTAATAAAATATTTGAGAATAGCTATCAATTAAATACCAAGTGCTTTTTAAATTGTATGAACAGGGATGAATTTATCAACTACGGCAATGCAGTCACTGTTACAGTGAGACAGTGTAACATAGCTAGAGACAGAAATGGTATAGGCAATTGGAACTGTAGGGGACTTCAGTCAAAGGGAGCACAGTTCCCTATGGGACCGGGACAACCAAATATGAAAATCTAAGGGCCTGCTCAGTAATAATTGAATTCAATATTCATCATCATTGTTCTTTTTAAAGCAAGTCGTTAGAACTAGAAATAAAGAATAATAGCATAAACTGAAAAACAACTGAAAAGTTTCCAAATCTAAAGTTTAATTGTACGTTAACAGCTGAAGTATGAAACCTGATTTACCCCACATAATTTGTTTAGCCATCTACCAAACTACGTATTTGCATTTTGCACCCTGAACTGAAGGAAAAAAAAAAAAAAGAGCAGGAAAAAATCCTGAAATCTAATCCTTTTTTATCCACATCTGGGACCCTACCTTGAAAGACAAAATGTAGATTTTGCATTGATTTTTCTTACATTTCTCTTCTTTTAGCCCTATAATTTTATCTGTACTGACTTTGTCATGTTAACTGTCCTGAATCTCGCCATCTCCTTTCTCCTTTTCAAGTGTATCAAGATATTTTGCTCCACCTGTATCTGGTGTCAACAAATTTAATGAATTTATCCTCATTTTCCTCTGAAAAAAAAATAAAAACTCTGCAAAAACCTGGGTTATATTTTCTGCCTATGTTTTAACACATAAATTTCTTCAGCTGCTGCCTATATTTCAACCCTGGCTCACTTTTTGGGAAGCATAGATTTCCTTGGCATTAAAAACTAATTTATTTGAAACTGTTTAAAGTTTTTATTGATAAGTCTGATGTTTGTAAGAAATGAAGCATCAAGTTTGCGTATAAATGAAAAATGAAAACTTTCTGTCAAGATGGCATTTTTTTCTGCTTGTGTACGTGTGTGTATTTCAAATAGTGCTTTGACAGCTTTATGGAGGTGGAAGAGTTTGAACAAACTGTGAGAGATAATATGCTGCATTTACTGTGAACAAGTTGCAATAATACCAACAATCAGGAAAGAATAAGAGGAAAGTTCAGCCTGGGGTTTGGTGAGATAGGTTTGTTGATCTTTGAAAAAAATAGAACAGATTATCCAAGAAAAATCAGTTGAAGCTTATGGTATAGAAAAAAAGGTTTTAGTAAAATATGTGCTTTTCAATTTTCTATGCTTAAAATGAAGCAAACAGTTTTGCCAGAGTCCTTTTATTCTTTTCTCACTTATACTATATTTTCTAAACAGCAGAGTGAACAGTTTATCTCTTCAAACTGATAGGCTTTAGCTTACAGTGTCTTGCTAGTTAGGTAAGTTTTTTGGACTACAGTTATTGCAGAATGGCATAAAAAGAGCTCAGTAGTTACCAGAGTCAGAATGCAATTAAAAAATGTTCTTTATAGTGCCCCTTGATGGACTCTGCATCTGGTTTTTATCTATACAGTCTGGGCAATAGAAGCAAAGTAAAGTAGGGACATGGAGGTGACATGTCCTAAGTTTATTAGGAGTGATAGGTGTTTGTGATTTCAGTGCATTACAGTTCTTAGATTATTACTACTATGATAGTAAGTTAGTGATGGAAATTCAAGTCCGAGTAATAACTACAACCAAGATACTGATAGCATTATGTAATTGGTTGCAAGTTCATGTTTAATTATTTATTTTGACCTAGTGGATCAAATGTTTTCATGAGCTTCAACATGCAGTTCCTAAAAACCAGTATCCAAAGGTAACAGTCCAATATACCTTATGTCATAGTCTTTTAAAAGCTTTGAAAAGTCTGTATGAAATCTGTATGAAAAAAAAATAAGCCTTTTGCCAAGAAAGTATGTGGATTTTTAGAACAGCTTATCTTTTTTATTATTTACCTAATATTTTTTTGTGCTATTTTATTCATTGGTGTTTTAAAATTATTATTTAACTATTGTTTTCAGAAAGCAGACATTGGTTAAATATGTGAATGAAGTAAAAAAGCTCCAAAATCTGGGGACTGGTGTAGACAATCCTTTTTAGATTTATCTTTTGCTTAATCATTTCTTTAATAAATGTTGCAGTACAAAGTAAGGACAATCTGCAAAACTCTTTCCACAGCAGGTGGATAAATCTCTACTTCCTAGTGTCTCTTTAGTTTAACTGTGTTATGTACACAGTTACTGATACAAATATAATAGTTTTTATCCTTCTTATTTGCTGGTACCTGTGCTTATTTCTCCAAAACATTTGTTTTCTCTCTGTCACTGTCACAGGGGAATTAAAGTATACACCCAGTTACATGAAGTTTTTGTTGAGTTTGGTGAAAAGCAGTTCCTGGCAGCTATATGTGACATCCAGTTTTTGTTGAGAACATTTCCTTTGATGGAAAAAAACCCCCAAACATTGACTTTGTATTTTTATCATACCTAACTTTAGATATTTATGCTAAAAGTTATACAAGGTGGTCTTACACGTCCTCTCTGGCCAAGAATAAAGCACCTGTCAGGGAACCATCATATGAGAACCATCATATCGCTCTGTTTTCTCAATAGATGTCTTAACCCAGGCAGGCAAAGCATTATCTCAGCTGTTGTTTCAAAGGCGTCTTTTTCTTTTTTCTTTTTTTTTTTAAACAAAACATTTAAACTCTTAATTATGTGTCAATATATTTGAGTTCAAATACCTCAGTGTCATCAAGAATCTTGACTGTGAAGCTTTGAGTCCTTCTACTGTTATGCTAAGTGTATAAAGTCTGTACTTTTTTTCACCTGGATATTACTTGATTTATGAGGTTTCCATGAATCTTTACATTTTGGTTGAAGTTGCTGAGCTACCATATAAAACACTTTTTTCTCTTTTAGTATTTCAAGTCTTTTTCAAAATTTTGTGCTCTCAACTTTGCAAATGATTTTTTTTTCTAGGTTTTAATCTCATTTTTGTGCATAATAGCAACAATATTTGGATTTCTATCTAGTTCTTTGTATTCTAGATGTTAGCAGTGATGAGAGAAAAAGCCAACAGCTACATTTGATGCTAGTCTTCATGCTCAGCTATGTTCTTGTCCTGAGAACATTAACAACTTTTGAGATTTCATATGATAGAAAATTATTCTAAAATGTGAGTCTACCAAACGCCTTGGCCTATCAAATAACAGATATACCAAATACCTGTGGTCTTTCAATTGTCCTTGAAATTTAGTTCTGCTATTATTGAGAATTAATTTGAATTACTTTTCTACCAGGGTCTTCAGAATAAGTGCTCTACATATAATCTAATGGTCCTAAATCTAGTTTCTTCTTCCTCAAGATTTATTTACCTTGTATTATACGTGTTAGAGTAGTACAATTTCTTCTCAGTTTTAGAAATTAATGAGAAATTTCAGAATTATTCCACATTTCCAGCTATCGCTGTATCTATCTATCTATCTATCTATCTATCTATCTATCTATCAGCTTTTTTCACCTGTTCTTTCACACTCCAAGGCATGCTTGTTTTTCAGTGTTTTATCTGCTTTCTTAATCTCTGTTTCTCTCCATTTTTCATTATCTTAGTATTGTATTTTAGTGTTCTTCCTTTTATTTGGCTTGAAGTATTGAATTCCATTGTGCAACTCATTTTTCTTTCATTCTAGTCTTTGCTTCTATATTTCTTAGCTATTCAGTTCATCTTAAGATTCTTTTTTCTTGGGTTTATTTTCAGTTTGGCAAAGTTAATATTGCGGCTGTAATTGATATGACTGTTCAGTGTGCTTTTCCATTTGTTTGACTATAATCTATTTGATTTTTCTGATTCACCATCTGGTAAGTTTGTGTTTGTTAGGTAACAAGAAATTGGAAAGAGCTAGGTTGTTCATTAAACACAAATAAATGAGTTTCTCATCATTTTGATGATGATATCCTTCCAATGCTTTCCCACTGTTGTAGCCGTTTCTTCATTGTAGCATCCTAAACCGACATTTACAAGAAGTAAATAATGTTTTGGTATTCTTTCAAACAAGCAATGGGGGAAAATTTGGAAGACACCTTTACTCTAGTTATGTTTCTATGTAAGAGAATAACGTCTGAATTGACATCCTTCACATGTTATTGGGTTTGGAATATATATTGTATTGGTTGAACAGAACTGCTGAGAGACTAGCTGAATGGCATCATGAATACAGTTGTATTGAAGATCTGTCACTGAAACATATGTAAAAAAAAAATGGAAATATATATTCTGTCTACACCACCCATTATAACCACTGATGTACTGGATTCCTGTCTGTAATTGTTCAATGCACTTTCCTACTGATAACATTAATATTCTGAGGAATGTGCCTTTTAGAGGTTTGTGGGTATTTTTGGTTGGTTGGTTTGTTGGGTTTTTTTTTTGTTTTGGTGTTGTTTCTGGAGCTTTAGTATAGGGCAAGGATTAATTAGGTTTTTGTGAATGGCCATATTACTAGAATGATAATTTATTCCCTCACCTGTAACTAGTAAAATTTTTGAAAGTAAAGCTGCCCCTTCACATTTGCATGTATTTACATTTATTCAAGCCTAGGAAAGCAACTGTACTAAGTAATCCCCAAAACAGAACAAGTGTTTTGTAATATTGTTGCACATTTAAAATATTTTAAAGCAAGTTTCAACAACATTATTTATAAGCCCATCCAAAAGAAGATAAAATTTTATATTTCTTGCACATATCTTATTTCTGTTTCAGAAGGCACTCAAAAGTCCACTGATATTTCTTTCATAATATGATAATAATTTTCTTGTTGTTTTTAACTTAAGGCGAGTATCAGTGAGATTGTGGGCAAGAAATTTCTTGCTGAATTCTAAGGTTTGAGTCTGCTACTGTTTCCCTTGGGAGAGTGTACTTAATGCAGTGGGCTTGTCTTCCCAGGCCCCGGTTTCCTTCTGGTGTAGTCTCTTCTGTTAAAGGGCAGTGCCCTCAGGAATGCCTGCAAAGCAAGTTCCACTGTGGCAAACTCTGAAATAAAGTTCTGCAAATTTCTTGAAAGCAGTTTCTGAATCTGAGCAGAAGTCAAAGTCATTGTCCATTGTGTCCATGGAGACACAGAAAACCACTTCAAGCCTCTAGTTCAAGTGAATTAAGAGTGAGGGAGAGAAGTGAATTTTTGTACCTGTTGGAGCAGGATGCTCATTTTGTGCTTCTTCACTTTTAAGATGTGTTAAATTAGGGTATAAAACAATCAGCAGATACTATCACACTCTTTTCATTGAATTCATTAAGACAAGTTGCTAACAAACAGGAGCAGAGAACCACTTAAAAGGATGTAACAAAACAAAATAGAGGAACATATAAGCTGGTCAAGAATTGTAAGTACAACACAAGAAGTCAAAACTGGGGGTGTGAAAAGGTTACTGAACAGGTATTTTTAAAAAGCCTTACTTAGAAATTCTATCAGTTACACATTATTAGGTCTGCTATGCTGCAGAAACAGAGTGGGTAATATGAACTGTCTTATTTATAACGCAACAAACCACAGTACCTTCAGGGTGTATATAATCCAAATAGTTGTATTTTTGCCACTCTCTCTACAGTTCCTGAAAGTTATCGCCTTGTTTTACTGGCTGGATTGGTACCAAAGATCTTCCTGTTACTATACATCAGCCATCCTCAGGGTTGCTGACCTAGCTCCATGTGATCCTCATTTCTGAATATGGCTGTGATAATTTTGTGTGAAAACTCTTCCGTTTCCTAAAAAAATACTCCTGAAATAAAATTGTAATTCCAGCCTCTACAACAAATTCCACCCTGTATTTTATGACAGTTCCAGGCATTGCAGCCCGAAAGGGACTTAGTGAGGTAATTATAGTCATAAGAAAGAAAGAACTATATTTCCTTAAATGAAAACTACTTGTCCCATAGTCACTAAAAAACCCAACAATTTAAAGAATATATATCAAGCATATTTTTAAGTTCTGTTTTTCAGACTGCTACTTAAAAGATAAAAAGTACAGAATGCTGTGCATGCACAATATAACAAAACAATATTCCTAATAGAAACTGTGTGTTAAAATAATTTTCCTGTTCTGTTAGTATGCTTGTCAGACATTTTATGTTTCTTTAGCCTTTCATGATGTTAAAAATGTGTCTGCACGTTCACACTGCTATACAGAGAAGTTCCTTTTCCTTTTCTGTTTACAGGGAAAATAAATCCTTCCAGAACTGTAACAAATACAAAATGAAAAAAGAAAAAAAAATCTGCAGGGAAATTTATTTTTAAAGAATATAGTTCAGCTGCTGAATAAGTAATAGATTTTGTTAAATATTTTGAGAATCTGAACATGTTTGCCATACTTATTTTAAATATATATGCATCTTATTTGACCAGCTTTGTGAGTTGGATATTGTCGTGGCTTAACCCAACCAAACAGCTTGTTCACTTACACCCAGTGAGTGGTGCCAGGCTGGAAGCAATCGAGGCCCATGTTAGTTCGCCCCCCCCCCCTTCCCCAGGGGCTGCCGCCCCCTTTCCCTGCTCCCAGAGGGGTGGGGAGGAGAATCGAAGGAATGCAACTCCCACGGGCTGAGATAAGAACAGTCTAGCAACTAATGTACAATACGAATCACCACCGCTACCACCAACGACAACAATGATAAGAGAAAATAGCAAAGGAAAGGAGTACAATACCACGCGCTGAACCACCAGTCCGACCCGGCCGACCCCCTCCCCTTCCGGGCACCCCCGGTTCCCCCCTCGGCATGACGTGCTGTGGTATGGAATACCTCTTTGGTCAGTTTGGGTCAGGTGTCCTGTCTCTGCTTCCTCCCGGCTTCCCCTCCTCCCTGGCAGAGCATGAGACTCACAAAGTCCTTGGCCAAACCAAAACATCATTTTTATCAGCTTTGTTCCCAGCCCGAAAGTCAAAACACGGCACTGCACCAGCTACCAAGAAGGAGAAAAAATGACTGCTGCTGCTAAACCCAGGACATTATCCACCCCTTATTCCATACCACTCACGTCATGCTCAGATCCTACATTTTCAATATACCATCACTCCGATCTCAGTGCACTTCTATCTTAGTGCAAAGACTAGTCCCTATAAAGCTGCTGAGTCCATCTGGTCCATGATGTCAGGCTCCATCTCTTGTAACAGTCTTTCAGAACAGGAGAGGCCGCGTGCAGTATTGGGTTGTTGCCTGCTGATGCTGATCATTCCCTTACTGTAGAACTTGTCTGGTTCTGTCAAAGTTCGCTCTCTGTTGGGATGATGGTTGAAGGGAAGTCAGGGCTAGTCGCTGGTGGCCTGAAGACATCTGGTTGATGGGCTATTAAAGTATTACACAGCAGGCAACGACATACAATTAAGTTCATTGGCTGTTTTCCCCTAAAATTAAATCCCCTTGAGGTACACATCGGACTTCCCCATCATCCCGCATTACCCACCAAGTGTATCCAGGTCCCTGAGCAAAAGCAATCCCACGAGTGGGTTTGCCTTTACTTGAAGCAGGAATAACCCAGACTGTCTTCCCCAGCAAATTCTTCATATGCACCACAATAACTTTGTCCCCCTCTACAATATGTAAAAGTTCTGATTGGGCTGGGCCAGATCTGTTGGCAGATCCTCTGGTGTTGACCAACCAGGTGGCCTTTGGTAAGTGTGTATCCCAATGCTTGAAAGTTCCCCCACCCATTGCTCTCAGTGTAGTTTTTAACAGCCCATTGTACCTTTCGATTTTCCCAGAGGCTGGTGAATGGTAGGGGATGTGATATACCCACTCAATGCCATGCTCTTTGGCCCAAGTGTCTATAAGGTTATTCCGGAAATGAGTCCCGTTGTCTGACTCAATTCTCTCTGGGGTGCCGTGTCGCCACAAAATGTGTTTCTCAAGGCCCAGGATAGTGTTCCGGGCAGTGGCGTGGGGCACAGCGTACGTTTCCAGCCATCCGGTGGTTGCTTCCACCATGGTAAGCACATGGCGCTTACCTTGGCGGGTTGGTGGCAGTGTGATATAATCAATCTGCCAGGCCTCCCCATATTTATACTTCAACCATCGTCCTCCATACCAAAGAGGTTTTAACCGTTTGGCTTGTTTAATGGCAGCACATGTTTCACACTCATGAATAACCTGGGCAATAGTGTCCATTGTTAAGTCCACCCCTTGATCACGGGCCCATCTATATGTTGCATCTCTGCCCTGATGGCCTTAAGGTTCATGGGCCCACCGGGCCAAAAATAATTCACTTTTATGTTGCCAATCTAAGTCCATCTGAGCCACTTCAATCTTAGCAGCTTAACTTTTGAAAACAGATGAAATAGTTGTGGCCAAAATACACTCTGTATACGTGCCAACATGGTGATCCCCATCACAATCAGCAAACAAGTCTCAATAGCATTAAAAGGCCATTCAAAACTCTCAAATGATGCTGTAAATGCTCTTGGGGGAGGACTGGGAGGGTAAAAGAATGTCTCCTTCACAGGTTGACCACCCGAGAAGGAGAAAGAATATGTGTAATTACTAAGCACTTCTATTATATACCTCCCAAAGTATAAAGGTGGTGACCATACTGGGAACATAAACCAGATAAGTTTCATGATCAATAATTCTATTGTGTTACAAGTCATCATCATAAAGTACACTGAGACAAGAACTTTAGCCCAAGCCCCACACTTGAAAAACACTAATACAGCAAATACCAGATCTAAGTAAGTTACAACATTCTGAAGCTGTGAGATCAAGAGGAACAACTTTGAGAGCCAATAAATCAGCATTGTGATGAGTGACTATTAATCCGGTCAGATCTGTTGTTATCTCAACCCCTTCGGGCCCCACGTTGGGCGCCAAAAAGAACTGTCGTGGTTTAATCCAACCAAACAGCTTGTTCACTTACTCCCAGTGAGTGGTGCCAGGCTGGAAGCAATCGAGGCCCACGTTAGTCCCGTCCCCCCCCCCTTCCCCAGGGGCTGCCGCCCCCTTTCCCCGCTCCCAGAGGGGTGGGGAGGAGAATCGAAGGAAAGAAACTCCCATGGGCTGAGATAAGAACAGTCTAGCAACTAATGTACAATACAAATCACCACCGCTACCACCAACGACAACAATGATAAGAGATAATAGCAAGGGAAAGGAGTACAATACCAAGCGCCGAACCACCAGTCCGACCCGGCCGACCCCCTGTCCTTCCGGGTACCTCCCAGTTCCCCCCAGGCATGACGTGCTGTGGTATGGAATACTTCTTTGGTCAGTTTGGGTCAGATAAAAGAATGATGACACCGGAACAGTAAGAAATGTCCTTCGGTGACACGGTTTAGTGTGAGGTGTCCGTGCCCATGGCAGGGGGGTTGGAAGTAGATGATCTTAAGGTCCTTTCCAACTGTAACTATTCTATAATTCTATGATTCTATAAGGGCTTGATTCAATTTGTTAAATTCAAATCAGGCTTTAGACTAAGCCTTAAGAGAACAAAACCCAAAAATCCATATTTTTCAATTCCGCAATATATTTTTACATCATGTGTTCTATATCTTTAATGATAAGCTATTAATTCTAATCTTCAGATACTCTATTATTAATTGAAATAATTAGTAATCTAAAATAGCATCACAGTCAAGATACTACTAAAGGAAAGAATGGAGTACTCTACATTGAATTAAGCTGTGGCTGGAATTCATATCACTGTATTCTTTTAGATTGTGAGTCTTATCTTTTCCAGTGTCTTACCAGCTGAGTGGTTTGGACAGCAGCAGGCAAATGATACTCACAGGTTATGGGTAATATTATTTGGATGTACAATTTATCTGGGAAAACAATGCTATAACAAAAGACAGAAACATTTTTTTTTCACAGATTATGCAGCATTTGAGATATAAGTAATGTAAGAGGAAGGATATTATTTTTTTTCCTACAGATTATGGCAAGTCTTTGATTCTTAAGTTTTTCAAACTAATCGAATTGTTCCAATTTTATGCTTTAAGATAAGCCATGGAAAGGAGACATTTCACAGAATAGATCTGTTTAATAAATGAAACAAATATGATGGTGTCTTTTTGTTTGTATGTTTTTATTGTAGTGGAGCCCTTAAACTTTGGAAAAAAAATCAAACAAAAATTCCTGGAAAAAAAGACTTGAAGCCATCTTAGTGGATATGTTATGTAGGTATATGGAAAATGTCTATATGAATTCTCTCATACTTATCATTAAGGACTGCAACAGCTATTATCTTACTGGTTTGTTAAAGGTAAACATTAACCTTTATTTGGAAAAGTTTTTCCTCTGAACATATAACATTATAATATGTTTACTTACCTACATCCAAATGATTAAAATATGAACAGCTGAAGTCATAGATAATGAAGGTCAGCTACAAGGGCATCTGCAGAAAGTGCATTCAATAACTTGAAGAACTTACTGAAACCTTTCTGAAGTGATTGTGTGTAAAATATTATTACATAATGACTTTCACATTTAAATCAAAATTACAAATTTTAAAGACTAACTCCTGAAGGGCAGTGGATAAGTAGTCTCACTACACTACCTATTAGTATGTAATACTGGAAAAATTAGACCGTCAGACTAAAGGCAAATCTTTTATGTTAATGATATTGTGTCTATACACAGACACTCATGTAGGCAAATGACACCTGCTCCTTTACCCAGCCAACACTAATTTAATGATACGAATAGTACTTTACATGTTGACATAAGCAATTTACTTAAATGGCATCTACAATTAAATTTTACTGAAGTTTTGAAGAAAAGCATTCTTCCTCTGTGCTATGTCACTTCTACTCAAGAATTCAATATTGTGCTGAATGGACAGTATTTTTAACATGAGATTTTATGGACTATACTCTGACCTTTTGTGAATATCTAGAACAGTCTACCAAAGTCAGGACACAAAAGTAAATGCATTAAATTAGGCTATTTAAGCTTATTACACTACTTATTTTAGCTGGTTAGAAATGAAGTGCCAGTTTCAAACATCCTTCTAGGATCTTCTCTTGTCCTCTGCTGTCCAACTACAGTACACTGCATTAATTGGTCTATATCTTCATTTGATTGATCATTTATTGGGAGCTTTATGGTCTAAGAGCTACAAGATGAAATTTCAGTGGTGAACATAAAATTTTTTCTTTTTGGTGAACATTGTAAGAAGTGCTATTTTTTAGCAGAATATCACTGTGTAATTGCTACAGGCATTCGTCAGTAAAACCCAGCATTTAATTCCATGCCCATCCCAGACTTTGTTACTTAAGGGTCTCTTTAACTTAGACGTTTCTTTAACATGGAATCTTCTATAGTGAAAATAATCTCTTTGATCTTAAAAAGAAAAGCTCAAGGAAACCTTAAAACACATGATAAGTGATATTCATGAACAAATCCCCATAAATTCCATGGTTCTACTTTTCCTTAAAGTTTTAGCCTACAATACCTATACTCAAGTAAACTTTACAAAGAATACAGTGTGAACACCTGGATAGCAAAAGCTGCACATTGACATGTGGCTGTTATCCATAGACAATAATGGTTCATGGAGATTCAATACAACCCCAAAATTATTGCTTGCTTAGAAATGAAAGTGTTTTCTGGAAATGTAGAAAAGTGATATATAAACCAGCTAATAATTCTTGCAGCAATAAATATACATGGTTGTTAACAGCATTGTAGCTAACATTCTATGGGGACAATAGGTTAAATATTTATCTACTTGAACTAAACATAATCTGTCTATGGTGTGTCTGCTGCTTGTATCTATTCAATAGGTGAGAGCAAGACATCAGTACTATTGACCAGGGACAATGTGATCAGCATCAAGGTCAAACTTCCTGAGAGGGCAAAATGAAACAGGAGCTGAAATATTATTCTGAAGTCATTGGTGCCTAAATGCGTAAGTCAAAAAACAGAAAGTCATCTCGAGCCATGTGAGAATTCTATTTTTAGTCAGGCTAAGTTAGAATTATAGATACAAAAGTGACTTTAAAAGGTCACTTATCTCTTTCTCCTGCCTTAAAGTCAACTGTACTTATGAAACTTCTGATATCTTTGGCCTAATACTGAGCAACAAGTGACAGAAATTCCATAATAACTTGTACATTGCAATAACTTATGGTAATTTTCTCCTTAATGTTTCTCCTTCTTAAATAACGTATCCATGTCTATCATTCCAATTTTACTGGGCTTGCAAAGTGTCCCTAAGCATTAATGATTGCTGCATTTTTCATAATGTTCAAGCAGTCTGCAAAAACAGTGTTTATGAAACTGCATTTGAAGTCATTGAAGAATCAAAGAATCTTTAACTGTACTGTATGCTTTCATTGAAGACCTTTTTCTGGTTTGTTTTTTGGTTTTGGTGTGGGGTGTTTTTTTTTTCTGCTCACTTTCATGAAAAATCTAAAAATCTTAATCTTAATAAACAAAAGCCTTATGGGGCCTTGAGTTTTGAATCTACCTTAAAAGACATGACAATGCACTTTGAGCATATATCAGTAAAATATATCAGACTGTTCCTGTCTTGTACACAAGCAATGGATCTGAAAACACTGGAGTACAAACAACATTTTCTATAGGTTCTAGTTTCTATCTTCTAAGTTACTTAAGTTTGACTTTTATTGAAAATCAGATAAAGATATTGATAGGTTTACGGCAGATTTTGCAACAGGAGAAGCATCTAAGCATTCATTGGAAAAGGCAGAGGTTGGTTGTCTAATATATTTGGAAATCCCAAGAAGCAAACATTTGAAAACTGGTAATATACTTTTTGGTATCTAGATTCTTCTTGCTGGTATTACTTTTAGAGCCAGTCAATTCATCTGAATGAGGAAAGAAATTAAATATGCACTTAATTTCTACCCATAAACTACATACAAATCAGAGAAGTGACAACTTGGAAACAGAGAAAAAGTAATTTTATTTTTTCAACTGGTTGTGTGTAAAATCATGTGGTGTGCCGTTTCAACTTTAGTGACACAAACTACGCGTTGTTACACATACATTGCATGATCTCATAGGGAGTCTGCACTTGCAGAACTGGTGTACAGCTCCTGCAGCACTAGAGTTGCAGTGTGTTTACTATAGGCCAGGGACACTAGATTTGAAAATGAAGTCTGCTTGACATTTACCCATGTGCTCTGAACAAAACCAGAAATAGATACAAAATCTCCACAGCATTTTAAATATAAGCATATTAATGCCATTTTAACAAAAAGTTTTCTAAGGTCATGTTTTCTAGTGTTCACTCCTGTACATGTATTCCTGATAAAATGACACACATTTGTCTGCATTAATGTATGAACACACTGTAGTACAAGTGCAGTTATGAAAATGCTATTATGTGTAAATTCAACATATAAAGCATAATGAGTCATCTTATTGTGCTATTCATGTTGAATGTTGAATATTTTATAATTCTTCCTATATGCATTCATGTCCACAAAGGAATCAGAACACATCTGAAAATAAAAAGGCAGTGTAAATACTAATGAACTTTACCTGGAGTACTAAAAATGCAATAAAAAACCACCTTGATTTATAACTATCCTTAAAAGGTTTATTGATAAGAGTTTGACTCAAGCAATTTCAGAACAAAGTGAGCTAATTATCTAATCTCACATACAGTGTAAGTCATGGACCGCCACAAGGAAAACTTGCATCAGCTTCACACTTTGTCTAAGCAACAATTCATGCATTAGAAAAAAAAAATATTACTTAAGGCTTTGAGTGTTAAACCCTATTTGTATATTTTTCTACAGTATATCACCCTATTTAAGATTGGAAATTCATTTCTAGGGTGAATTTGTGACCTCCACTTAAAACCGTGTTTCAAAGAGAGAATGACATAAAAATGTTTGAAGAACAGTCTCTTCCTCAAAGAAAGTTCTTGTGGATCCTGACATTACCTCTAAGCTTTAATTTGATTTGTCATAGCTGAAAAGATTAACAAGAAGAATTTAACAGGTACAGGTGCTGATTAACTGCATGCTTTATAGGACAGGTGGAGGTTATTCATACAGGCTACCATTATTTCATTGAAGCTATTTTTCTTTGCTTCCTGCATTATCGGTGGAGAGATGGATTCCACGAGGGATTTCCACGATTTTGGATCCTCAGAGGCAATATAGAAAAAAGGTATCTCCCTCTCCTCACCAGCCCATGTTGAAACCCTGAACCTCATTCTCCTGCTGAAATATAAACCACAGTTCTCACACTTCTTATTCTCGATCCTAAACCTATCTCAATCTCACTGAGGTCCTCTGGATACTCAGTTCAGACTGCTGATATTCTACATGATTGTTCTCAATATCCCTGCATATATACTGGCTTTAACTGCTTTCTACTTATTCACACCATACAGCCTTCAGGATACTTTCTGAGAAACTCACTGAACGTGCCTTCATCACCCTGCAGAAGAGTAAGTTTATGTGTATCTACCCATACATAGGTAGTAAGGTCTCACGAGAGCAGAGTACAGGGGCAGGATCACCTCCTTTGACCTTCTGGTCACACTCTTTTTGGTGCAGCCCAGGATACAGTTGGCTTTCTGGGCTGCGAGCACACACTGAAGCCAGCTCACGTTCATTTTCTCATCGACCAACACCCCTAAGTCCTTCTTCGCAGGGCTGCTCTGAATCTCTTCTCTGCCCAACCTGTAGCTGTGCCTGGGATTACTCTGACCCAGGTGTAGGACCTTGCACTTGTCATGGTTAAACTTCATAGGGTTGGCATCTGTCCAACTTACAAGCATGTCGAGGTCCCTCTGAATGGCATTCCTTCCCTCCAGCGTATCAGATGAACCACACAGCTTAGAGTCATCGGCAGACTTGCTGAGGGGACTCTCAATCCCACTGTCCATGTCACTGACACAGATGTTGAGCAAGACCACTCTCAACACCGATCCCTGAAGAACACCACTCATTACTGGTCTCCAGCTGGATATTCAGCCAGTGACCACAACTCTTTGTGTGCAGCCATTCAGCCATTTCTTTATCTTAACATGTAACCCTAGAAATAACAGAGCCATTCAGTTATTTTGTTTTTCAGTTGCATCCTTCAGCACTGTACTTTCTGAAAAGCTGACAATATCGATGTGCTTTATTTGTTTTGCCATCTTGAGGAATGGTGAAACTGTAACACAGATATACAGATAAAGAATTATATATAATAAAAAGTTAGCTAAGTTAAGTCATGAAAAGAAGGCAAGGGCAACATTGATTACATATTGCTTTGAAGGCCTATCAATGTCTTTATCTTTGCAATTGAAGCTACAGCTTTAAAATTCTGTTATACAATAAACTGTTTTTGCAACTTCAAAGATACAATTACAAAGGTTTCTCATATCTTTGGCCGAGTTCTCATAACTTACTTATGTGTACCTTATCAAACAGCTAGGCTATTAGTAACATCTTAGTTACCCTTCTAGACAGGCAAGTTATTTGCACTGTATGATACTTACGATATTTTTGAATTCTTTCTGCCTGTGCTTCATCATCCCAATAGACTCCTAGAACAACTAGAAAGAAAAAAAATCAGCTGAAAAAAAAATATATAAAAATAATACCCTTGTTAAAACAGCTTATTAAAGTATATAATAAGAAATACTAACATTTTTTTAGTTACACTTTTAAAGCAGAATGTCATATCAGAACTACTCCCAAAAGATGTATATTGGGATCTTGCCACAGAACTTGGCATATTTTCATATCGTACCAGCTGAAAAGCTTTTGCTTTAGTCTGAATCACTCTTTTTTCCCAATTGTGAAACTTTTTACAGGACACAAAAATGGCAAGTTAACATTCTACTTATGGTTTATTAATGAGATTTAACATATTGCAAATTGGGGGGGGGGGCAGAATTACTGAAAACAACTGCATTATAAAAATATATTTTTTTTAATATTTAATTTTTTATTATTGTGACCATATGTCTACAGTAAGGTCATATGGAGGTCACTTTTGTAAAGTTACATTACACTAGTATTTTAAACTACTCAATAGTAAATAGCTTTTGGAAAAGCAAATTAACCTTTTGATGTTGAGCTAGTTTAAACTGGCTATTTAATAACAGGGCTAATTTGAACTATAATGTAAATACCAGGATATGTCTAAATAACATAATAAAACATGAAATTTCTGAGTATTAGGTCTAATAAGCCTGGAGATGGTTTCCTGCTATGCCTAGTTATAGGGTTAGTCCCAAAAAAAAAATTTTGTATTAGTTCTGTTATTACATACAGCACATAAAATAATGAATTATGTATCATAAGCAGTTGAACTAAATGTAGGAATGCTGCTGTTACTCTTTGCTAAAATTTAATTTAATTTTCAGAAATGAGAACCTGTGCCATAAAGTCAGTTTTGGTTAAACTCATGCAGTATTTTTGTGAGAACATCTGTGTAATGCAAAAAACAAGTAATCTATTATCTAACAATTGAGCTTCTAACGAAGCAAGGATGCATAACTTAAGAAAGTATAGAAAATCTCTGTTCTTTCTGTGTAGGGAGTAATTAAGCTGCAGGAATTAACCTAATTCTTGCCTTGAAAGTCAGAAAAGCTATAATTTGTAATATACAGAATTTCACAGTGTATAATGATGGACATTTGCTTAGGGTAAATGTTAAGGATTTAATGTACTGTTTTCCTAAAATATATAGAATACCAGGCTGAAAAAAAATGTATATCTAACAAAACCACCAAAAATTGGTTTGATGAGAAAGAATTTCAGTGTGTCTAACTGCAGACGATGAGGGCACAGCTGCAGAAGCTAAGACTGAAGCAATCATGAAAGTGAGCATTCTCTTAGAGTACTCTGGACTGAATCACTCACAAGCATACCAGGTGCCAGATGCTAAAGCACTTGTTGTATTTACCAAGGCATTGAGTCTCCAGCAGCTGTTTGAGGGGGAGTCATAGGTGGAATAAATGACTGTAAATCCAAGATGAAGCAGAATTGCATAGCTTTGAAAAAAACGACATAACGTGAAGAAAAAAAGAATATAATAGAAAATATTTTAAAAACACCTCCCCTGACTTAGGAACTCAAACACTATTTTCAAAACAATGGTATAATCTTGTATTATGCACCAAAATTTTACTAGCATAACGACACTACTTCAGTGGGTTTTTTACCCTTTCTAGTTATAGTGTTAGAAATGTTCTTACATTAGGATAGAATATACCAAAGTGGAAGTCACCATGGTAAGAGAAACTCATGCATATAATTGGTTTCAATAATGTAACTTGTTCTGCTTGAAAGAATGTTGAAAGCTCTTAAGATATTGGCATATTCACCATGCTTCAGAATAAGGTTTTTAGTAGGTGCAGAAACATACAAGCTTGTTCTTTCATACAGACTCTGTTAGGAACAGAAACTGCTGAATGTGGTAGAGAAGTATGCACTACAAATTTGGCTGTAGTCTTGGCTATACAGATTAATTGCACAGTGCTTTTCCTGCTACCTTCATTTCCACGCTTGGAGAGCTATGAATCTTGACTTCCCAAATCATAGAAAGTATTGCATATAGACAAAAAAAAAAAAAAAAAAAAAATCAAAATATTCTTTACTGAGATATGCAAGCTTTGAGAACTATTTCTTATTAGACATATCCAGATGGCAAATTTTTAAAACCATTTAGATTAAGAATATACTTAACACTTCCTAAATATTATATTAAGATCATCTAATCTTATGTGAGGACTGTAGATTCCACCATAGGGAACTATCGTCAATTGGTATCTTTTCCATCAAGTTCTTACTTTAAAAATGGACATAAATACCTAAGTGTATCTGTGTTTGATTGCTCAGTCTATAAGTACAATGATGAGTCTCCAACTTTATTTGGTAAAGAAGACTGAACTAAGTTCCTTGTCTCTCAAGCTCTCCATATTTCTTGACCAACGAAGCATATTCTTAAGCTACTCCTATATGCTTTACATTATGCCTTATGGGCAAGGCACAGTAAATAAAATAAAAAAATAAAAAAGAAATCCTGTTTTTTTCTACCTCAGTTCTATGCTTTGCAACAGTTCAAGACTTCCCAGTTAGCAAGCTGTGAAATGGCTTCATCTACCTAATAAACCTATTGTAGTAGAGTGTCTTGTGATGAGCAGGACTTCATGGGGAGTGTGGTTGCTGCTCTGGTGCCTATGCCTTTTTGCTCTTTTATGAAGGATATTCAGAACAGAATCGGAATTGTCGGAAATCCTTATCTATAGTTTCTGGATTTCTGGGAATTCACAGAATCACAGAATCCCAAGGGTTGGAAGGGACCTCAAAAGATCATCTAGTCCAACCCCCCTGCAAGAGCAGGGTAACCTAGAGTACATCACACAGGAACTTGTCCAGGTGGGCCTTGAATATCTCCAGCGTAGGAGACTCCACAACCCCCCTGGGCAACCTGTTCCAGTGCTCTGTCACTCTCACAGTAAAGAAGTTTTTCCTGATGTTCATATGGAACCTCCTATACTCCAGTTTACACCCATCGCCCCTTATCCTATCACTGGACATCACTGAAAAAAACCTAGCTCCATCATCCTGACACTCACCCTTTACGTATTTGTAAACATTGACGAGGTCACACCTCAGTCTCCTCTTCTCCAAGCTAAAGAGACCCAGCTCCCTCAGCCTCTCCTCATAAGGGAGATGTTCCACTCCCTTAATCATCTTTGTGGCTCTGCGCTGGACTCTTTCAAGCAATTCCCTGTCTTTCTTGAACTGAGGGGCCCAGAACTGGACATAATATTCCAGATGCGGCCTCACCAAGGCAGAATAGAGGGGGAGGAGAACCTCTCTTGACCTACTAACCACACCCTTTCTAATACACCCTAGGATGCCATTGGCCTTCTTGCCCACAAAGGCACATTGCTGGCTCATGGTCATCCTCCTGTCCACCAGGACCCCCAGGTCCCTTTCCCCTTCACTACTTTCCAGCAGGTCAACCCCCAACCTGTACTTGTACATGGGGTTGTTCTTCCCCAGATGCAAGACTCTACACTTGCCCGTGTTGAATTTCATCAAGTTTCTCCCCGCCCAACTCTCCAATCTGTCCAGGCTATAAGGTTGGACAAACATGACTTCCCCTTGGTAAAATCATGTTGACTGCTCTTAATGACCCCCTCATCCTTGATATGTCTAGAGATGGTGCCAAGAATAAGTTGTTCCATCACCTTTCCAGGGACGCAGGTAAGGCTGACTGGTCTATAATTACCCAGGTCCTCTTCTTGCCCTTCTTACAGACTGGCATGACACTTGCCATCCTCCAATCCTCAGGCTCCTCTCCTGTTCCCACGACTTACCAAAGATGATGGAGAGTGGCCGAGCAATGACCTCCGCCGGCTCCCTCAGCACCTGTGGTTGTATTCCATCTGGACCCATCGATTTATAGATGTCCAGATTGCTTAACTGATCCCTAACCCAATCCTCATCTACCAAAGCAAACTCCTCCTTTATCCTGACTCCTTCTGGGGCTACAGGAACCTTGGGCCCCTGGGGAGAGTCTGCAGGAGTAAAGACAGAGGCAAAGAAGGCATTCAGCACTTCTGCCTTCTTTATATCCTCTGTCTCCAGGACACCCACTTCGTTCAACAGTGGGCCTATATTGCCTCTTGTGTTAGTTTTATCCGCTATGTATTCGAAAAAGCCCTTTCTCTTGTCTTTAATCTGACTTGCAAGATTAAGTTCCAAGGAGGCCTTAGCTGTCCTAATTGCCTTCCTTCATCCTCTAACAACTGTCCTATTTTCCTCCCAAGTGGTCAGACCCTCCTTCCATAATCCATAGATTTTCTTTTTCCACATGAGTTTGCGCAGGAATTCCTTGTTTAACCATGCTGGTCTCCTGGCTCCCTTGCTTGATTTCTTACCCATTGGGACACTCTGATCCTGAGCTTGGAAGAAGTGGTCCTTAAATGCTGACCAACTATCTTGAGCCCCTTTATCACCTAATACCCTTTCCCATGAAACTTCCCTTAGCAATTGATTGAAGAGGCCAAAGTTGGCCATTTGGAAATCCAGATTTGTGGCCTTGCTAGGTATTCTATTCCTCCCACACAGGATCCTAAACTCCACCATCTCATGGTCACTGCAGCCAAGGCTGTCACTGGCCATCACCACGTTAACCAGACCCTCCTTGTTGGTGAGTACTAGATCCAGCAGTGCTCCTCTCCTAGTTGGTTTGTCCACCATTTACATTAAGAAGTTATCATCAATGCATTGGAGGAACCTCCTAGACTGTGAATGATTGGCTGTGTAAGTCTTCCAGCAAATATCGGGGTAGTTAAAATCCCCCATGAGGACCAAGGCATGTAGTTGTGAAGTTGCTTTCAGCTGCCTATAGAAAGCCTCATCAACTCCTTCGTCCTGATCAGGAGGTCTATAACTGACACTCACAACTGTATCACCCGTACCAGCCAGTCCCTTAATTCGTACCCACAGAATTTCCACTTGCTCCTCATCTGCCCCTGGACAGAACTCAATACATTCTAGTTGCTGTCTCACATAAAGAGCAACTCCACCACCTTGCTTTACTGACCTATCTTTCCTAAAAAGGACATAGCCATCCATGACCACATTCTAGTCGTGTGAGCTGTCCCACCATGTCTCTGTAATTGCCACCAGATCATTACCTTTAGACCGCACACAGACTTCTAACTCCTCCTGTTTATTCCCCATGCTGCGTGCATTGGTGTACAAACAGGAAACCTCAACATTTTCTTTGACATTTCTTGTCTTTTTTTTTTTTTTTTTACTGACCAACAGAACACAGGTGCTTCACCTTTGCTCAGGCAAGAACCAATTCCTTGGTTATTTCACTGGTTGATGCTTAACTATAATCCTTAGTTATCACGTCTTAGAAAATCCATGTCTCAGAAACTGATTGCAGAAATTATTCAGTCACATCACAAAATTCTCCTTATTAAGCTATTGAGACTACTACTTACAGGTAGGCTACATTTGCGGTTCCTAAGCCAAGCATGGGAAAGACTGAAATACTGTGAAAGACTCAGTCCTTTTAAGTTGAACAATTCACTTCTACACCTGCACTTTAAGGAGGTAAATCTGCTGGGCATTAAGGGTACTGAACTTGAATATTAGATTCATAGAATCATAGAATAGTTAGGGTTGGAAAGGACCTTAATATAATCTAGTTCCAACCCCCATGCCATGGGCAGGGACACCTCACACTAAACCATGTCCCGCGAGGCTTCTCCAACCTGGCCTTGAACACTGCCAGGGATGGAGCATTCACAACCTCCCTGGGCAACCCATTCCAGTGCCTCACCACCCTAACAGGAAAGAATTTCTTCCTTATATCCAATTTAAACTTCCCCTCTTTAAGTCTGAACCCGTTACCCCTTGTCCTACCACTACAGTCCCTAATGAAGAGTCCCTCCCTAGCATCCTTATAGGCCCCCTTCAGATACTGGAAGGCTGCTATGAGGTCTCCACGCAGCCTTCTCTTTTCCAGGCTGAACAGCCCCAACTTTCTCAGCCTGTCTTCATACAGGAGGCAGTCCAGTCCCCTGATCATCCTCTTGGCCCTTCTCTGGACTTGTTCCAACAGTTCCATGTCCTTTTTATGATGAGGACACCAGAACTGCACACAATACTCCAGGTGAGGTCTCACGAGAGCAGAGTAGAGGGCAGGATCATCTCCTTCGACCTTCTGGTCACGCTCATTTTGATGCAGCCCAGGATATGGTTGGCTTTTTGGGCTGCAAGCGCATGCTGTTCTGTTGTATTCTCTGTTGTATTCTCTGTTGCACTAATAGTTAAACCTTGTTAAGGATGCTAACTAGTGGGAGTTAACTTTTGCAGAACTACTAAAATGCCAAGTGTTATATTAGAAATCATGTTAGCTATTGCAGACAACAAAAAATAGTTTCTTACTAACTGTAAATTGTATTTCACATAACTATCTTGATTTGGGTAGTTCGCACATGTTTTTTTTTTTTTGCATCTGCTAAATTGAGACATTAAAGGTGAGTCTAAAGTTCTACATGAAGAAAGTCAGCAGTTAACTCCAAGACTATGCAAATTTATTGTACATAATTGTACATATTGTACATAATACATAAACTTTGTTTTATTGTCATTTTTCTGTATTCATAGATTTAAATGTAAAAAAAAATATAGTGGTCTTCATTAACAGTAATATTTGTGGGGGTTTTGTGATGTCCTAATACACACATATTTGACTTCAGTAATTACAGACCTGTTTTTCCATGTGGAGCACATTTGGTAGGCATCGCTGTCAGGATCTATAAAAGCATCACCAGTTTGTGCTGACAACAGATGGCATGGGAACTGGCCATCAGAGTTTGCATATCTAGAAATATCTGTTCCTTGCTAATGACTGGATTCAGAAGATGAAGTGTCGTTGATGACTGAGATATGGCAATAATACTCTTTTATTCACTGTCACTTGTAGGACTAATAATGTGTCTTATTAGTGTGCTTCAGTGCATGACTGACAAATAAACTTCTAAAATGGAAGAAAGATCAGAGGAGATGGGCAAGGGTGATGTGCCTGTGAAACTCAGGGGATAATGCAGGGTGTGACTGACCACAGCTATAGCAAGGAAGCTGAATTTATCTCACCACAAAGGGGGTCAGAAGGTGACTTACAGTTTAAACAGCTATCAATAGCTGAATGGATCAGATGGTGGTGTAAATGTTTCTCCCTGAGTCCATTCAAAGAGCACATATCTCTATGGCAGTGGGACCAGCATGACGGGAGTGAATGAATGGCTGCATCACAAATTCTAAAATATCACCATTAGAAAATTATATCAATTTAAAAATTGCAGTTGCTTTTATATTCCTAAACACTGTCAAGTTCGTGTTTGGGCTTCTAGTCTAAGCAAAATAACCAAGTTTGAGAGTTCAACAATGTTGTCAGTATCTTCTAGACCTAGTAGGAAGCAGACCTATTATTTTCTACAGGAAGGCTTTCATTTAATGCTGCTTACATTACTATCTAAACAGTCATAGGAGTTTTCACAATAGCCTGAGAAGAGACTTTTCCTGTCTTTCTAGGATGCCAGCCTCCCATCCCCACTACCCACTCTAAATCAGCTCCATGGGGCAAGGTTCTGAAAGACTGTGATGCACTCCATCATTTTTTGTGATTATTCTGTTTATAGTCAGGGCCATCAAAGCTGAGAGGATGTGTCCTATTCATCTGTGATAGCTTTCCTCTAAAGGGAGCATGCATGGAAGAGTTAAGAGTACAGACAGAGTTAAGGTAGCAGGAGTGGACTGCTGGGCAAACCACAGTATCTATTGTATATGGCAAGCCCACGTATCTATGCCAAAGTCAATGCCTGTATCTCTACCTATCTTGCTAACAGCTGAGAAGGACCTCACTAAAGTGCTCTTGTTTTTCCTAAAATACTTTCATCTAAAGACAATATTTTAGACAAATCAAATAACCTTACTCAAGAGGTTGTATGTGTTTTATGGTTTTTTTTCCCGTTATCAACATTACCTGAGCTGCCTTTAACTGCCCTTCTAACTTCCCTGCTCAAATGTTACTGCCACTGCACTTGCTTTTATATGTCAGTTATAGGATGCATAGTGTCTTAGAGGATGTATAGGATATTATTCCTGATTCAATTTTTTACATAAGTTCTGATTGCAGAATATCTGCAAGGGCACACTGCTGAGCTTTGTACTGTTCTGCTCCTTAATCTTTTTCTCAAATTTCAAATATTCAATTTCCTTATTATAAGCTGAAAATGTCTTCCTGGCCCCCCCCCCCCCCCCGTCTTTAACAAACTACTCTGATTGCTTGAAACTTTATACAAAGGTGTAATTCATCTGTCTTAAACATCTTCTGTAGATTTAGTGTTATCCTGTGGGAATACAAATAATTTTCCTCCTTTTCACCCAGAAGGGCTTACAGTTTCCTTTCCAAATGAGCTGTTCCTCTAAATTATCTTCTAGGCAAGAGAGAGTCTCTCTCCCACCCTGTCTCCCTTCTTCTCTTTTACTCTCTCTTCCCTTCTCCCCCTGCCTAATCCTAAGAAAACAACATTCCTTAAATTTCTAATTTTCCTGCTTCCACATGTAGTCAGGCATGTAAGTCTCTGGTTTAAGTTCAAGCCAACAAACTGTATTATACAGTATTAACTGGAATTTTGATATCTCACAGTCTTCCTACTTTCCAGAATGCTGGAATTTACACAAATACGCACAAAAAGATTCATTTTTACGAAAGCTGAACTGCAGTATACAAGTAAAAAACTTTAGATATATTGCATTGTATGCAAATCCTATTTTTCTAAGTAGTTTTATTATATATTAGAAGCAATAAATGTAATAAAAAAAAGTTGTTGCTGAACACAAGTCTTGAAAAATAAGTGTTTATTACTGTAAGTTGCAGTTACTGGCAGCAAGACAGCTGGCTAGGGTCCTGAGGATGGGCTGCATTTGATTTTTATTACCCTAAAGACTGATATTCACTGTCACTCTAGCATTAGATAAAACTAAAGATATGTATTTAAGTTTTAAGGAAAGATTTTACCAAGAGAACTGTATGTTATATATATATATAAAATATATTATATATACTATATATTTCAGTTTACAGCCCACCAGACATAGAAGTAGTGATGGTAGAAATTACAACGTAAGCTGCTCTTTAAAAAAAAAAAATTAAAAAAAATAATCTATATTTTGCTAGTTCTTTTTCAAAACCCTTACCTTTTATGCCTAGTTTAACCAAGTAAATAATTTCTTCACTATGGAAGACCTTCACTATAGATGACCACTTTCTTAAACAGTGTTTTCTCACAATTCTGATCATTTTCTTGCAAGGAGTAGCTTGAAGTATTGTGTAAAATGTTAAACTATATTAATGAAAATTCTTGGGAGATTGTAACTTTTCCTTCTGATAGCAGAAAATAATATTTCAGATAGACTGACATGTCTTTATAATGTGAAAATATTTATTGCCTTCCAATCTCTAGCATAGTGTGATACTGTGATGTTGATACAAAGTTTACTTATTTGGATTCCTCTGTTTTCCTAAACGGGATCATGTTGCCTGAGATGGGGGGTTACAGCTGTGAATTGTGCATAACTGTTTGAGGAAAGCCTGTTCCTCTTCAGTCCCTCTGAATGGTCTGCTTGTATTTTTATCCTGTTCTGCCCGCGTCAGAGGAGCTGTCAATTTCTCCAAAGACTGTTGGCTCAGCAATATGTCTCCTTACAGCATGTAAATTTCTATGAACTACAGTGAGATGGCACTGCTCACAGGGCTGCTGAAGCAGGTGACACTGGGAATCTTGGGTGGCTCTCTGTAGATCAAGAGAAGGTGCAGGGCCTTTAAAGGGTCTGTTATCATTTAACTACTGAGTTATCTACTTATACTCGAAAAAGCACATAAAAGATACTCCAAGGTCTTTTTTAAAAAGAAGTTGAACTAAAAAAGTGCATCAGAAATTAATGTTTGTTTTTTTAATACTTAGCTCAATCTTTTTGTCTCTCATAATTATAGTATCAAAAATGTGTTTAAATTTATGTGTGGTTTTGGTTTTTTTTCTTTAATTATTTTATTTAAGTTTTATGGGCAAACAATGAATTTCCTTTCATATTACTTATTGGGGTTTTTTTTCCTACACACAAACTTTAAAAAATTGGATATTACGGTTTATTTGAGTGCCATTATACACAGGTTATTTTGGAAAGAACTGAAGAGTGTTTGACATTGAGTAATGTGAACTCTACCACAGATAAATAGGAATCCTTTGCACTCTCTCTAGTCTAAAAATGGTCATATGAAACAAACAAGCAACAAGTTTATTAAAATAGACTCTTAACCATATTTTTAAGCAACCTTCATCTAAAAACAAAATTAGGAATTAATATAAAAATAATTATAATCTGTAATTAATCTAACTCCATGCATTATGAAATACTAAATGAAAGGACATGAACAAAAGACCAGTAAGGAAACCTTTGTTAATTTTCTGCAGTATAAAGTGAAAGAACAAATTTGGTACTATAATTCTAAATTTAGACTGTTCCAATTTTAATTCTTCGCAGTTTCTAGAATACTAGTAGAAATATCTGTCTTGTTTAAATTCTTTAATTTTAGATTTAAATACATTTTTATCCCTGTTTTTTTCCAGTGGGATAAAACTACATCTACAGCTGAATCTATGAGAAACATTAAATTCTAATCCTTTAACAATGTGCTCTTTCCTCATGGTTCTATGTGGAATTCTATAAATATATCAAGTAACTCCCTTCCATATATTCCAGCTTTGTGTGGTCCAGCTTCCTTCTCCCTATTGTCCATTAATATCTCATTCATATATAAACAAAAGATTAAGAATATTGAATTAGTTGATGGAGCTTTTATGTCAATTCAACTCAAAGCTACTGGATGTTGTTGGTACACAGTAGCAGGAGCAGTTCATTACCTGTGCTAGGGCTCCAGGTCTTTCAAGAGGAGGAAATAAATTGCATTAAGCAAAGTCTGGTCATCTTTGGATTTACTTCAAGACCTGATTTTTGAAAAGTCTTTGATGCTTTGAATGGGGTCAGAGTGACATTTCAGTAATGGTTTTTCTTTCTTTCACTTGGCAGAAGAGGTAGACTATCTTGTAATCAGGCTAAGAAAAAGACAGGAAGAATCAAAGCAGCTACTGACTTTTAGAAAGCAAAATGGTTTACCTGAAAGCTGCTTAGGTATTTTATTGATGCCTTATGTAAATATTCATGAAAAAGGTGGTAACTATGGGTTCCAATTCAGGATCTATTTGTTTTGTAAGTTTGGGACTCAAACCTCAATAATTTTATAGAAAACCTCTGGAAATAACCCTGCAGTTATTTCAGATAACTTTCAGATATTTTTCTTGTTTATGAAACCTTCATCTTTAAATTTGCTGCACTGTCCTCTTACACACTGAGACTTATACGCATAAAACTACAATTGTAGAACTGATCTGCACCTTTACTGAGCTAAGTAGCTTTAACTCAGATTTCTGAAACTGCCAACTAATTAAAATGGCAGTCCTGTTGTTGTTGTTGTTACTATTATTATTAATTATTATTATTAATGATGATTATTATTCATTTTCAGTGGCTGCGTATTCCCGCCATAAAGGAATCAGCTGTGCACAAACGGATATATTTTAGATCATGTATTAGTCAACACATACAATTGGAGCTCTTAGCATAAAGTGAGTATTTATACTTACAGTTCTTGTCGAATACACATAATTAGATCAAGCCTACAGATCACAGCTTACACAAGTAGGGCATTTTGCCATGTCTGGAAGATCTTTACGTATTTGCAGTTCTATTATACACTCATAAAGGCTAATTTATTGACAATTCTAGCTTTAAGTGACCTGTAATAAAGTAATTGTTTTTTTAGGTCTCATTAATTTACTTGTCTCAAAATCAAATATTTCTTTACATTAATTTCATGTTTGATTGCATATTGAACAGTTACTAAACCCTTAAAATAAAACTGTTATGGTGGGGTTTTTTTGTTGTTAAATAAAACACCTGGAACTCTGTAATAAATATGATTCTTACAGAAATTGAAATTTTTAATTTCTTTTAGTTCACATAGCAATAAATCAAGGCAGCTACTTCTGAATGCTGTCTCCATATCATATAGAGAGGGTACTGAGGTTCTCGCTGACTCTAGCATATACTGACTTATATTAGGTAAATAACTGAGGTGCTTTGCTTTGTTTATTATCTTTATCTTACCCACCAGAATTCTACTCAGATTCTTTGGTATCTGGATAATTCCTAACTATAAGACGTAAACCCCTGAGATTTATTCATGCATTTTATCATTGTGATATTTCTACATTCTTTGAAAATACTAACGACATGCTGTTTAGAGAAGGTGACTTTTAACACACAAGTATTTTCTTTCTTTTCCTCTCTTTCTACCATTCCCTAAGCTTTTATTTAAAAGCACAATCATTAATACAGATATATTTACAGTCAGTAATTAATCCAAGCATTGTGAAAAACTGTCAGATGGTTTTTTTCCGTTTTTTTTGTTTGTTTGTTTTTTTTTTTTGTAGTCTTCAATTAGATTTACAGATGGCAGAGGGAAAAATAAATCATGAATGCTGATAAATAAGAAGTCCTGCAGGAGTGCTTTTTAATCGCTTATCATCAACATATAATTGAACTGAATAACTGCTGCATAAGAGAGTGGCAGTGAACCAGCAGCTGCCCCTAGGCAGTGTTTTGTTGAGGAATGTCACTGCGACAAAAAGTGCTGGACGTATAATGCATCATCAGCATTTGTGCTATAGGCGTGTAATGTAGGTGGATAGGAATCACCAAGGTATGGTGAGTGTGTGTCAATGATGTTTGAGTGGTATTAGATGGATAAGGGGCAAGTAGAAAGACAAAGAAGACAAAAGACAAGCCAAAAAACAAAAGAGGAAAACAGCTTTTATCACTAAATGGAAATTACCTTCAATGCTGCAGTGCAGCACTGACTTTGACATCTGAAGCAGCAGTAGAGAGAACTTGACACAAGATATTGGTTATAGTTTTTTCTTTGAAAGCAGCTAAGTCTGATTTTTCTACTGGTAAAGTTAATCAATGTTCTTTAAAAAAAATTGCAGTGAACAGGAGAATATTTTCTTAAGGCCATAAGAAATTATATGAAAGCTTAGATTTGTGTTTGTGAATGTGTGTCTGTATATACCTGTATTTGTGGACTAATGAAGCATGAGAGTGAAAATGTTTGTGTACTTCTGCTCATTGGAATAAAGGCCATGTTAGACAAAATATGGAAAATGTTCTGTAACAGATACATTTGCTATCTTTATTTGCCATAACTTCCTCTTAATAGGTACTGTATATCAAACCTAGAAACTTATACATTAGGCTTAGATTTAGATACAAACTTGCTTCTTTGCTTGCTTTTCCTGGAAATGCATTTTATTTTAGACCTTTAATTGTAAACATTTTCCTTCAGTTTTTCACTGAAATAGCAAAGCTGAGTAGAACCTAAGTAGTTGTTACTATCTATACAAAAAAAGGACCATGAACATAAAATAGCAGTTCACACTGTTCTTTTGATTTATAGAAGGGAAAATACCATTAACCATGCCTTATATTTAGATACTAGAGTGAAATGCCCTGTATAAAGTCAAAGGCTTTGACAGTAATACAAGCCTACATAAACCTAAGTCTCTTGATCTTCCTTTTAGAATGTTTCATCTTACCTCTATTGCATTCTCAGTTCTTCATTTTGAAATAAAAATCACAGTTTATGTCAAAATTTATTTGCCAGTTGCTATTAGCCTGAAAAAACATAACACATTCACAAACCAGATTATGATCTTATTATTAAGGTTTATTTTATATGAAAAAATTGTCTTTATAATGTAGCTCTATGCTACATTTTCTACTTAAGCTGTCAGACACTGTATAGTGATGCTTAGTGCCAGCTGCTTGCAGCAGCAGATGTTTAACAGAACCAGCAGTGACAGCCTTCAGCAGCCTAAACTGTTGCTCCTGAATTACTTTGAGCCACTCAACATTATGACAGGTAACCTAAGCTGGGAGTTTGTTTCATTACTTCTGTAGAAGAAAAAGCTGAGCACGGGTGTTCAGTTACAACTTGGTCACTTTTGACAGCAAATATGAGCTAAAATTCTTCCATATCATCACAGTTAATGTGTGGAAGGAAGCATGTCCAACAGTGTGCCAATCTAACTCTGCATGTAGTAAAAGTAAAATTCCTCGATGGGCTCAGATACATAAGTTTTATAACACAAGTAGATTAACATACTTGTCTCAGAGACCAATATTATCCTGCTCAAATGCTGCACCAGAATAGGTGGACTGGGAAAGATCATGTGAGGCATGCTTGCCCATCTATATCCCTGTCTGAAACTCACTCATAAGCACAGCAAGCTCTACGTACTGAAATTAACAATTCACAAAAACCTCCTCTGCTGTGGAGCAATTTTAGCAAGGAGTTGTCTGTCTGCCTGCATGAGTTTTTACACACCTGTCAGATAACTCAAAGATTCAGATGCGAGTTCCAGCAGCTGGGTATCAGGTAGATACCCAACTTTCTCTGCAGAGTTGTGGGTGTGTTAACTAAGGTGTTGTGCTCACTCAAGCATATAATATTTTTTCATCCACACTAGTTAAAACATGGACTATTTCCCTGTTAAATACGTAGCTGTAGCATGTTTCTAAGGATTCTGATGGCAAAGAATTAGCCTTCATTTTAACAGGGTTAAGACTGCAAGTGTCAGGGAATAAAAGTGGAAGGAAATAGCTTCTACTCGTAGATAACGACTGCAGTATTTTTGACATGTAGCCTGGCTGTCAGTGAAGTGATAACTTGACATACACTGAGCTGCTTGGGTGGTGCACTGTTGCCAGCTGAAAGCTTTGAGAGGCCTTTCATTTTAGCAAGAGGCTTTCCCGTTTTACAAAATGCTGCCTTCTTACTGAGAAAGTATGTAGGGCATAACCTGGCATGCTTCATCTGACCACAATTACTGTAACCAGAGGCAACACAGTCAAAACAGCATAGTCTGTACTTCTTGCTTAAATATCTGTTCATTATTATGTGGACCTTGCAGCAACATCCAAAAGCTTTTTTTCTCAGATGAGGTCAGCCAGCTAGTAATCTCAGCTAAATTATATCCAGAAATAAAGATGAAGAAATCCCATGAACTGCTCAAATAAAATAAAATAAATAAAATAAAATAAAATAAAATAAAATAAAATAAAGTAAAATAAAATAATAAAGTGAATAAAATACATACAGAGGAATCCAGAAGCTCAGCTCTACTGCTTGAAGTGGATAAAAGAGCAATACATCACAGTATATATCTTTTGGATTTGGGGGTTCTTTGGTGTTTGGTTGTTTTGTTTGTTTATTTTTTTTTTTTTTCTGAGAGAAAAAGGCTTATTTGAGTGCCTGTAAAATTATGACAAAAATACTTAGTAAAGCTGTCCACTTTTATACCTTCTGCCTCTCACAACTGCAAGATACCATCTTCTACAAACTAGATACCTTATTCCTCTGTAAGAGATGGACTCTCCCTCATTCCAGGCTCTGGCTGAACTCTGAGTTTGCTGGAGACGGGATCTTTCATACTCCTAATGAGCTCCTGAAGATATTCTGAGTAATAGGTTCCTTGTCTCCTGCCCAACACTGCCTGTTGTAGCAATTCCAGTCTGTCAATAATTAGGAAGGGAAGGAGTGGAAACTAGGAGAGTACTTTACTTCTCTGACTCTTGTTCCTGCCATACAATACAACTGATAGACTTCTTTGTTTCTCTTCATACATCTGAAACAGGAAACAGGCAAGGACATGAAAGCTAAGTTAGAAAAATTCTTAAAGGATAGTTTGTAGAAAAACTGCTGGAGACTGAGAGTTATGTAGATGACAGATGTAATAAACTGAATAGAATGGTTGTGAAAAAGGTGTAATTAGAGGATAAACTGGCAGAAAATGGCTGAAGTAACCGTTTATGCACATATCTCCAAAAACAATTTTAACTAGGGGATGAGCTGAATGTGAGAAAAGAAACTGAGAAAAGTCTGAGAAGAAAGAGAAGGATAACAGTTTAAAACAGAGACTTTGTATGTCTTGGGGTTTTGAAGAGGAGATAAGGAGCCAAAATACCATAAAGAAACAAAGAATTTAAGGCTACTGTAAAATGTTCAAACATTAAAAATTAAAGGATTATTTGTTGAATTTATATTGGCTGAAAGTACACTTGACCAGCACAAAGGAGGAAACATAAGATAATTTGGGCAGGCAAACAACAGTAATACTTGATTACTAAGTTTGAAAGAGTAATTGAAAATAGATTTGGGAGTTTTATATGTGAGAAAATGAGTGCAAGAATACAGGAAAAATAGATTAATTGGGGAGGTGTAAAATAGGTGAATCAGCTACAAAAGCCTTGTATGGAATTACTAGAAATAAAACGAAATTGAGGGACATGATAAAGTATATAATTGTAGGGAAAGAGGACAAAAGCTTAGGGAACATTTTGACAAGAAATTGTGTGGACATGTATAGAAGATGGCTGTGGTTATGTAAAAAAAAATCTAGACCATGAAAACAGAGCAGGAGAATTCAGAACAATAAATATATGTTTGATTTTTTATTTTTGTATGTTTTTTTAGGGAACAAAACAACCCAGATTTTCAAACTCAGAGTTTTCTTAGTTTCATATATTTTAAAGTAACGAGACCACTAGTTCTTCTAATCTGAGTCATTAGATTACGGTTATTTCATTCAGCTTTCTTTTCTTTGAAAGCAGCAACTCCAGTATTCAGATCCTCAAGTATAACCGTTGTACTCCAGGATGGTAGGACCACAGAGTGGAAATGCCACAAGTGTCTCAAGAGCTTTAACTGTCATAAAAATGTTTCAATGGGGAAAATCTAAGATGATTCTAAAAGGTAGTCTGTGTTCCAATGTGCAAAAATCTATTCCAGCTAATCAGATATTCAGAAAAATTTCTTCCCAATCTAATCTAGGAACCATTAAAAAACTATTCACATGAGTCACAGCTAGCCAAAGATCTATAAAAGCAATAACCTTCTGCTACAATATCTATAGATATGCATGTGTTTGTATTAGGAATAATATCTGTTTAATTCCTAGCTTGTAAGTGTCTAAAAACATGATAAAATTGAAGATAGTTTGATTTATGTTATTAAATAGAAAGAATACAAACAGCAACAATGTTTAAGGCCAGCATCATAAAATCACCAAAGTTTTGTCATTAGGATGGGCCAGAAATTAATTTAAAGGACTTGGTTTAGAGGCAGACAAAAGTTTCTAGAGCTTTAATATAATATATATGGAGAAAGTTTTCTGTTGGGACTTCTTTCGTCAGGCTATAGAGCAATTTTAACAGCATCTACATATGCATCATTAAAGTCACAGGCAATGATTTTGCTGGTTTCGGGAAATAAGCTCTGGCCTACTTTACTGGTACAGGTGAAGTCTCCAAACTCCAGTGCTAATCTAAGTGATGATTAAAATGAGTTAATGTACATCTGTATTTTTTATTCTGTCAAAATAGAAAATTAAATTAGATCAATTTACAGAAAGGAAATGTATGTTATATGGCATATTGACAGAGTAGCTGAGGTAAACAGTTCTTTAAAGAAGAGAATACATAAGAACACAGGTAATCCCCAAGGTAAATTGATTCAAACTTTAGGTCAGTACTTGAAGGAACTTTATATCTTGAAAAAGTTTTGGTTTTTTTTCTCTTTGACATTGTGAGTCTTGACATTAATCAGGAGTGGAAAACAAAACCCACATAGCAACTGTACTGTTTAAGATATTTATGAGTCAGATAGACCAACAAATACTGGCAAATTATTTAAAAAAAAAACCTGGTTAATTTTTAAGTTAACATATTTTCAATTTAAATGTCTAAATGTTTGAAACTGTAGCACATGAATATCTTACTGCACTTTTATTATGCTGCTCATGAGATCTTCAGCTCAGCTCTCAAAGCTCTTAATTAACAGAGTCTTGCTTACATTTGGGAAAAAGATCAAGTAATTTCTTTGGTGCAGATGTTGAGACCTGATTACTTTTCTGCATAGAATGTAGAAGAGCACTCTTTTTTCTTCTGTGGTTTGGTGTTTTTTGGTTTTTCTTTTTTAGCATCTCTTCTTTCTATGTATTTTTTTTTTTTAATGTGGATTAATTATATCCTGAGTTCTTTTGCATGAGAAAAAAGGTACTGGATAATACAGAGCAGAAGGGGAAAATATAGTACAGATGCCCTTCAGTCTGAGAGAGACACATAAGCTGTAAAATTTAACACATACTCTATTCATCTTTCCTCCAGTCAGGATCTCACCATAAGACAGATCAGTATTGAAAGCTAACGGAACAACAGGTTGGAGTACAAAGTTATTTTGTTTGTCTTAGCCTTAGCTATTCTTGGATTCTTTGCTAGTACTGAAGAGTAACAAAGCAACAACACAGAGGAAGAGCTTGATTTAATGATGTTGGAATGATGAATGAGCAATTCATCCAAAGCTTCCTCTTGGTTGGGGGAACAGTCTCAGACCTGTGTGTGAACTACTCTCTGGGCAGCTGGATAATGGGTCAAGGCAATGTCATCCCCTTCCTGAGTTAGAAACAGCACTTTCTGTACTTAGAAGAGATGAGTTCCTTCCAATAGAAGCAAGAAATGCCATAGGCATGAGTCAGCCTTGAGTGTCCAGGTGGTGCCATTACTCAGTTTTTGGACACTGTTCTACACATACTCATACACTCACTCAAACACTTCACAGTTGTGTAAAAGAAACATCTTTTCACATTTTTCCCTTTTACTTTTTAAATTAAGGACATTAAAACAAGCAAAATGCTCTTAGTTTCTGAGCCAGATACAACCTTATTAGATTTAATTTCCCCTGCCATTTTTTCTGTTGTTCCTAACATGTGAGGAACTAATAGATTAGTTAAGAAAACATGCCTTCCCCCCACTCCTTGCAAAGCTACAGATGCTTCTCTCTTACTGAAAGGCAATAAAACTGATTTCTGTCTCAAGTGTCAAAGTCTTTTTGCGGAAAATTTCCATGTTGGCATCTTAGACACAAGGTTTCTGAAATGAAATAAAACTTAAATAATCTACCTAGAACTCAGCTGACATGCATAACTTTATCATTTTGTTGTCATTGCTTCAAAAAAAAATCAGAAACAGAAAAAAGGATTGTGATATTTTTTCATTTTGGCAAGATAAATTTCTTGACCTCAGAATAGTTAAAGTCCTAGGAATCTCAACTACAGAATGTACCAAATTATACAATATGCAAAGTAATATAAATAATATTATTATTTACATATTATTATTATTATTACTACTCATATTATATACTTATCTAGCATTATTATATAAGCAATACATTTTTTCCTAGTTTAATAACTATGATGGGTTGAACTTGGCTAAACACCTTCTGCCTAGCAGAAGCCAAAACAGTGGTGTGTTGCCAACACCTTTCTATCTATCAATACAAAGCACAACATTACGATCGATGGCTGCTATGGGGAAAGTTATCTCCACTTCAGCCAGATCCAATAAAATAACAAATAGAATATAGACGCAAACAGTGTCATTATCTCCATATCAGACAATCTCCTAACTGCAAATGGGAAAATAATTTATTCACAGTCACTGGATGGAGTGAAATCTCAGTGAAAAATCTGATATTTCTATGGGCAAATTCTGGATGGACTTAAATCTACTGGGTGTTACTAACTCTTATAGATTCCTTCTAAATTGTTTGCATAACCCTTTTATAATTGTTTTTCATTTGTTGCTGTGATGGGTAAATATTTTCTAATTGCTATAATTGCTATACAGTGTGTTGTTATACATCACTTGTATTTATTATAGCAAGTCTAAAGAAAAAATACTAATTTTCTGGTAGATGGTGGTAATTCTCACTGTTTTATTGGCTATCTACCTCTAACACTCTCACTTCCAATGTCTTTTAACTCTATGAAAAGGTGATGATTTGCTGTGTGATTGGTTTACTTATGTTACTAACAATACTGCGGTCCCCATTCTAGTAGAACTTCATACTACTCTCCAATACATGTGCATTAACTCCAGCTTTCGGCTGTCTGCCTTACTTTATCCATCTCGAATAAGTATTTCCCAGTTTCTGACAAAAAAGTTTAGACAATGGTTCATCATTTAAAACTTTGACAAAAGCTTCACAATCATACAATGACAGGAAATTTGTTGGTTAAAAAGCATTGGAAGGCAAGACCTAGCAGATTGTCTCATGATTTATTGCTGAAAACTGGAAAACAAACAAAAGAATATTTTCATATATGTTTTGGTCTTTAGAGATCAATACGAAACTCTCTAAGCACAGAAAATAATCAAGATGTTTAAGGATTCAGAACAAAATATCTAAATGGAAAAATACAGATGATATTTATATCTGGCTGTAAAAAGCTTTGACAAGCATGCAGCATTAAAAGTACTAAAAGAAATAATAAAATCAGATTTCTGGATTAGAATGGATTCAGGGTGGAAAAGAGTAAATTTATCAAGGGAATAACCATAGTTGTGGCTGAAGGAAAGTAATAAGAAAACTGGAATGAATTTTTTATTGGCACTTTCTGGAGTGTCAATAAAGAGCTGGAGAACTTGTCTAATGTTTACTGTTTTGTGAATTTTGTTTTCCTACTCTATTTGAGCAACAGCTTTCTTTTATTCTAACAACACACAGTAGCTAAACACTTTAGCTTCTTGACTTGGAAACCTTCAGACCTTTTGCAATATAAACAAGCTATTATTAATTATAAACATGACCTCTTATGTTAAAAAGAGTCTGCAATATATATGTACACAACTCTCATCTCCCTCTCCCCCCACTGAAAACTCAACATCCATACAAGAAACATACAGTGGTATGTTTCTAAATCTTTGACACAAGGGGGATTTTGCATGGTAAAAAGTAATGATTACCAGTGTTCCATTTTCTTCAGAAGTATTTCAAGGAGTGCTGAATTACTTTTTTGCTGTGATGTGCAGTATTATACTCATGTCTTGGGTTCAGCAGCAGCAGTCATTTTCCTCCTTAGTAGCTGGTGCAGTGCTGTGTTTTTGACTTTCAGCCTGGGAACAGCGCTGGTAACACAGATGGTTTTAGTTGCTGCTCAGTAATGTTTACTCTAACCAAGGACTTTCTGAGTCCCATGCTCTGCCAGGGAGGAGGGGAACCCAGGAAGAAGAAGAGGCAGGACACCTGCTTTAAACTAGCCAAAGGAATATTCCATACCACAGCACATCATGCCCACCATATAAGCTGGGAGCAGTTAATTGGAAGGGCTAGATCACTGCTCGGGTTGAGCTGGGAATCGGTCAGTGGGTGGTGAGTGGTTGTATTCTCCTCCTTTGTTATTTCCCTTATCATTATCATTATTATTATTATTGGTGGTAGCAGTAGTGGTTTTGAGTTTTACCTGAGTAACTGGACTGTTCTTATCTCAACCTGTGGGAGTTACATTCTTTTGATTCTCCTCCCCATCCCTCCAGTAGTGGGGGGGAAAAAAGGGGGGAAGTGAGTGAACAGCTGTGTGGCTGAGTTATTGACTGGCCTTAAACCACAACAACTTATGAGGAACAGCAGTGTAAAAAAATTACTACACCCACATATCATAGAATCATAGAATAGCTAGGGTTGGAAAGGACCTTAAGATCATCAAGTTCCAACCCCCCTGCCATGGGCAGGGACACCTTGCTCTAAACCATATTACCCAAGGCCTCATCCAACCTGGCCTTGAACACTGCCAGGGATGAAGCATTCACAATCTACCTGGGCAACCTATTCCAGTGCCTCACCACCCTAACAGGAAAGAATTTCCTCCTTATATCCAATCTAAACTTCCCCTCTTTAAGTTTTAACCCATTACCCCTTGTCCTACCACTACAGTCCCTAATGAAGAGTCCATCCCCAGCATCCCTATATGCCCCCTTCAGATACTGGAAGGCTGCTATCCGGTATAGAAAGGTACCTATGGTTATGAACAGTTAAGAGTATTGGACCGAATATTAATTACATTTTTGTAAACGGTTACACTCTCTCACTGTATTAATGTAATATATCTTTGCGTTGTACCCAGTTATGGCTGCCCCCTAACTCCACCTTATACTTTAAAAAGTCTGTAATGCTGGAGACAATAAAATAGTTTCTATCATCTATTCTTATTCTGGAGCTGCAAAGCAAGCCAGGAGCCTTATGTCACAGCTGTTGAGCTCTTGGCAAGAAAACCAGTAGTACCATAAATTGTACAAATATATTCTAGTAACTCACTAGGCATCACCACCAAAGATATTAATTATGTTTTTCTATAATACTTTTCTCAAAAATCTCAAAAACTGGAAGGATTGAAGAGAATAGAGCATAGTTTAATGCCTGAAATGCCATGGTTGATTTTTATTTCAGATTTCTTTCCTTGATTTCCGTGCAGTGCAAAATTTTATGCTCTCTCCTTGTGCAGCCACAAGGGCTTTGACACAGTGCAGGATGGGGGGGGCGGGGGGAGGTGTTTTTTATATATAAAAATTGTTATAATACTGTTATTCCTTGTTTCATAAAACCTTAATTATCATCTATTGAATAGTTATTCTGCAATAAATAAGATTTCTATAATCTCATGGTAATTATTTTGCCTATTATACCTGATTTAATAACTCATAAATTAAGCAGGGAAACAGTTGAAATATTTTATCTTTAATTGCTTTCAAACATCCTGTAGCTACTGCAGATACTGCAGTAGTGCTAAGAAAACTTACCACATGAAATCTGAAGCACATTCATCTATTTCTTATGCCAGTCTTCAGTATTTCAGATTGTCTTCCTTGTGAGGTGGGATATGAACAGAGCTCTGTCAGTTCTTGACACATAATATGGTGTATCAAGGATAGTGACCAATAACATCACTCTAAGGCTTTCTCCCCAAAGATTTATGTAAGATGGAAATGCCATAAAGTTTAAAAAGTTTTCATTCCAATGCACGTGCCTTCAGCTGAGATCTGTGTAGTAACACATGCCCCTAAGATACTAATCATTGTGATTTTCTGGGGAGTTTTGAAAGAGGCAGTAGCCACAACTCATTTGACAAGCAGACAGTCAACTCACTAAGTCACCACCTCCATTTTAGATAAATCATGTTATCTCTCCTGCAGACTAAATTTATGTTATAGCATAAGCTTAAAGAGCTGTGTTACCTAACCCAATGAAAAAATTCTCTGTATACAGGTAATATTGTTTACTGTAGTCAGCTGACAAAATAATGGAATTTAAACAGCTCAATAGATTATCTAGTTAATTCTTGTACTTTAAGACAGCTAAGTATCTATTCAGATCAGCTAGAGCATTTTGTTACCTTCACGATACAGCATTTCTGACATGTTCTTAAAAATGCTTACTGAGAGGGGGTTTCTGAAGTCTAGCCTAACCTCTTCAATTTAAGCTCCTATTTCTCATCTTCTCAACCATAGATATGACAAAGAGATTAAGCTTCTTTTCACACATGAAGATTGTTATCATCTCTCAATCTAGACTTCTCCGGAATAAAGCAGTTCTATACATCCAGTCATCGAGCTTGGCAATTTTCTCTCAACAAGGTCCTAAGTCTCAATTATCACTGCACATATAGCTTACCTTCCTAAAATTCTAAAATAATAGAATACTTCAAAGATAAGTAAGTCTCAAATGAATGGGATTTGAGAACCATATTCACCGTCTCGATTTGCCTTGACTCTTACATCACACAGTGCCATGCAGTGGTGTGCGTTATGTACTGTCACTGGCCATTCCCATACCTTGACACTGCTCAATAGATATTAAAATCTTAGCAGATGAAAAAGTTTACAGACTGCAAAACTAAGCCTCTATCATGTAACTGAAGCAAGCAGATCTCAGAAGTTACCATCACAAAACTGCACAATAATCAGCTTCTTCAGAGTCTGTTCCAGAAAAAAAAAAATCATCCTTGCTAGTGGTTGTAAGGAAAGAGCATCTTGAAGCCAGCCATGCTCTAAGCTAAGGGAAGAATATATCCACACAACATTGGACTGATTGAGCAATGTTAACAAATAATATAGTAAACAAATGATTTCTGCAGTGAATATCAAAGGAATTATTTTCTAACAAATGCCTTCATTATTCCTCCACCCTCAGAGATAATTACATAATATTCTGCTGTTAAACTACTCGTGGCCTTTAAATGGCAAATGCACAGAATACATTATTTATTAATGCATATATATTTCTGACTTCAATCAGCTTTGAGGGACATTTGTTGCTTTCCATGCTCAATGTAATTGACACGAATAGGCTAAATTCTATAGTGGCATAAATCCACTGAGTATGCAACAGGCTGGGCTTTGGTCCTTTCTTATTATTTAGTGGGAAAATAAACATTCAAACTTGAATTTGTGAAAGGTCATTTTTTTGATTACTGAAACAGAGACCCTTTTAACTCTGAGCTACTCAGATGAATCTGAAGCAGGTCAGGAGTAACCAAAAGTCATTGACATCTGACAGCTGGGTGATGGCCTGTGTAAAACGAGTTGGTGCTCTCAGCCCAGTACATCAAACATCAGAATAATTGGTGTTAATTTGCACCCATGTTGGCAGTCCTAGCACAGAGGCCAAAGACTGAATGGACATGAAAATTAAACTATCCTGTCAACCATAAAGGTTCTTTCAGGTCAGGACTGAAGTGCATTAACAGTATACTATAGAGGAATTTCCACTGTCAGTGCTGGGGCTGTAGCTGTTCAGTGAATAAGCTAAAGGCTTTGTGACTAAATTCAGTAATAAGATTCCCTAGACATTACAAACACTGAGGTTTATATTCCTCTTTTCTCCCTTCCTCCATTCTTCCCTTCCTGCCTTCCTCCCTCCCTTCTTTCCTTCTTTCCTCCCTTTCTCCCTCCACTGAATTATTGTATCAGTGTCAGGAACTGTGAAGAATCACTAATGTGTTTTTGCAACTGAATAGCTATAAGTGGTACTTTGTACATGTGTATATATGTGTATCTACATGGATAAGCAGTCTTAGGTATGTTGTGGTCCAGTGTTAACTTCTAGTATAGCTTTTTAATTTGGATTATCAATCTCGTAGTGACACACAAATTGCAGTCTTTTTCAATCTAATGCAATCGATCAATATTTAACACCCTGCATGCCTGTTCCTTTCAATTCTAGTTGTACATGAGAATAAACTTGGCAATTAAATTGGAAAAGCATGAATATACTGAAAATCACTTCACACTGAAAAGCCTTCACACTGCCAACTGGCAGAAAAGCTGGCTGGGGATGTTTGAGAAAATTCTGCAGTTATGTAGCTCTATAGTAAGGAAGACGAGATTCAGAAATGTAGAGTGTGTAAGTAACACCTCCAATTATATTTGCATGGAGTATGTTCACCACTTGTCAAGTCTAGCAGGTACCCACAAAAAATAAAGTAAATCCTCTGAAGATTTAATCATAGGTTTAGATTTGCTTTGGTCTAAAAGGAAAGCGACCCTGAGTGAGCTGCAGAGTTAAGTAATGCGGATGTGGCTTTCATGTGCAAATTTCTTTTTGACTCAGTGAAACAACAGCTCCCAGAGTCTGGACTGATGTCCACATAACCAGGCCTGCATGTGAATGCAAATGACTTCATTATAGGCCAAGTCTCTGTGCACCAATGCCCAGGACACTTGCAGTGATACTAGCTTAATGTGCAGCTTTCTTGCTGTTTCGTTTTCCTGTCTGAAAATAAGTGGCATCTTATCTGTTGTTAAGCAGTAGGAAAGTGGTCCAGTGTGGCAGGGGAAGCAGAACTTCTTTTTTTTGTTAGTGTATTCCTTTCACCCTAACAACGGATATTTTTTATATTACCTTTTTCTTCCATCATGTTGAATTTCATAGCAGTCACCTCAAAATGAGTCTGAATTCTGTTCAGCTTGCTGTATGGCTGGCCTCGTTGAATGCAGATAGCAATAAATATTCGTCAACAGTTATTTTCAGTTAAATATAGCACAGTGTTTTATAGGAAATATTCAAGGAAAATAACAAAGAGCAAGGACAGTTCTTTATGTATATTTACCCTTCTACCTCAGAGATCAGTACATCTGTACTGTGAAGAGAATTCCAGATAAGCACTCCAAGCTCTTGTTTGGCTTGAGAGACAGGCTCACAAGTCTTTTTAATTATGCCACACAAGTAGAGCACTTTAACAGATTGCGTTAAGAGTACATCCTGCAGAGCTTCTTAGCAGTTCCTGTAGCTGAAGATCTTTTAAGGTGAAGTGGGAAATGTGAATTTGTATCACACCACTGAGTAACTGAATTTGGATTACTCAAAGCATAAGTATGAGCTGTTATCCCCAAAAGAAGGTGGATTTATTCCTTACTTAGGGATATTTTAGGCACTTAGCACAATCAGTGTCTTGTGGACAGCAGGTTCATTGACAGTATATTGTAAACTTGTTTCAGAATCTTAAAGACCAAGTTTACATCCCATTTGAATAGCTGAAATCTTCAGATCCATGCCTGACTGCTTCCTCTTCTGAACTACAAAATCTGCAGATGTTCAAGGCGTAGTGCCGGGAAGCATAGACAGGCAACTAATTGTTCTTTCTAACTCTCAAACAAAAGATGTTTTCCCATAGTGCAGATATTCAGACACAACAAAGAAACAGTCCTTACATGAGAATTTGTAGTTGAGTCCTGAAGATGATTTCCTTTTCTGATTATTCATCGCTAAGAAAATCTCTCAGATACATAGCTTTACGCTTGTACCAGATGCGGAACTTCAGCTCTGGGTTTTGCTGTGAGTTTTGTCTGACTCCTTTTGTAAATCTGCTCTTTTGAGCATACAACTGCGCTGTTTTCTCAGCCCTGTGTTGAGAAGCTTTTATGAGGTTGGATGCAAACAGAGGAGACCAGTTATGCTGTTTGCATAAAATACTGTTCCTTAAGAGACTATACATACAAAGAAAAAATCCATCAGTATTTCTCTTTATGGACATTCTCTTGTTTCTGCTGAGAAAAGAATTACACATAGAAGAAGAAATTAAAATACAAAGTAAAAGGAAGATCCTTTGAAAATTAATTTTTCCATCCTATGCAATTAGAGAGCTATCATCAACAACTGCAATGCACAGGCAGATGTAGATGTTTGAGGTCCATTAGGCACGGAGCATTTCCTCAAATTAATCACGATTACATGGTCACTGGTCCTAAGTTATTTTGTGCTGATCCATCATGAAGATTTATCAGTCTTTAACATTTCTTATTGTTTACTGGCAAAAGGAGCATTTGGTGCTTGAAGGAAATCTGATACTCCGCTGATTAGTAGTACTGTATATTCTATTCCATATGGAAATGACATACGGATGCCTAGAACCAAACACCAATATCACCTAGTACCAAACATCTAGCATCTCATGGTAGCCCCTAGAAATACCTCTAGGGATTACTGGATTCTGGTTGCCTTCTCACATCTCATGATAAACATACAGCTATTTTTTATTCCATTACCCTGATGTCCCCTCTGCTTGAGCATATGCTGTTGTGTGTCTTGGGCATATATCCAGAGGGCCTGCAGGCTGTATTCTCCTATAATCCATTGTATGTTCTGAGAAATCATATGATCCCATTGGGTTTTTAGATACCACAGCTTAAAGCTGTCAAAATTGACTTCCTGTTGTGTTTCTTTTTTTTTCCTTTTTTTTTTTTTTTTTAAGACTGTTCTAGATCTTCAGGTTCAAGTATGATTGAGTGCAGCAGTAGGCTTCTGTCACAAAAGGAACAACTTTTCTTAGATCAGAGACAGTATTATACAGGTCATACACAGTTCCAGGTTTTACAAATTAAATTTTGAAATACAGTGCTCTATTCCCCCAAGAGATGAATTAAAATTTTCATAGCTGGAAACTCAAAACCACTCTGATATATTCAATAAATCTGTCCATCACTTCAGACCTGTTGGCAAATATTTTCTTCAGCTATGAAGAAATGATATACTCAGCTATGAAGAAATGCTATACTCAGATATGAAGATATGCTATACTCAGTGTACCAATTTGCACTTTTAGGCACAGCTTAGAAAAAGAAATAACATAAGCCACGACACTCCAGGAGCAGAGTTCCCTCTACTCAGACTCTTTTCACCCGTACCCACAGAAAATTACACCACCATTCTGTAAAAGCTTTGTTTCTTAACACCGTGACTAAGCAAGAGCAAGTGTATGTCCATTTATTTCTGCTTCCTTCCTGACTGTACCAGGACAGTCTTGAGGTCAGGCCATCACCCACAGTTCCATAAATAAAGACCAGATATCAAAATACAGTCCAACATCATTACCAAAAGACAGAATATTTCTTACAGTTTCAATGGTTTGTAACTTTACAAATTGTTTGCTATTTGGAACAATACCTGATAATGTCTCAGGCAGAGTTCTTGAGGGTCTTCTCCAACAGCAACAACTCGGCTGGTTTCAGAGTCAAATAAACCAACAAAATAATATTTTTCAAATTCTCTTAAGAAATGGGGGGAAATATGAACAAAGTTACATGTAGTTATGTAATTAAAGATGGTATCTGCAGCAACATCCATGCACTCAACTGAGCCTGCTTAAGGTTGCACAATTGATATAAATTATTGTATTTTCTATATTAAAACATTTTAATGTATTTAAAAAAACCCTGTAATTCTATGCTTTGGAGGATGTGTGCATATCTATATTTTTGAATTTATAAGAGTGGCTTTAAATGTATTGCCCTGGATCTTCTAAGTACTTCCTTAGTGCTTATAAGTAGATAACATAGCATATGGTCCATAGAACCCTCTGCCTTCTTTTCAAAAGCCCCTGTCACTTTATGATACGTTACACAAATCTGTGTATGCTTTTTCATGTCCTGTGAATAACTGGAAGAGTTCAGTCTGTAGAGCTGCCATGATTATAGCTTTCTAAAGCAAAAAGCTACACTCTGAGGTGCTGTAGGAGAATAGGGCAGACAGGAATCTCATGAACTTCAAAAAGGAGAAGTGAAAAGTCCTGCACCTAGGGGGGAGATATACAAAAGCTGTCCAGACACAGGTATGCACAACCAGATATAGTTTTTTTCTAAGTGCAATTGGTGGTAATGTCTACACCAATAAAGTTTTAATACAGACCCATACTAATAATACAATATAGATTCTCTCAGTGAGAAAGATAGTGCCCAGAACCTTTCAGAACTTGCTTCTACAGCAGTAATTCTACTGACTTTTCTGAGAGAAATAATTTTTGTACTCTTCTGGGGGTCTTAACGAAAGTTTATCTGAAGCCACATATTACAAATCAAAGGAAACAGAAGTTGAATAAATCTAAGATGAAAGACAAATCATGGTTTAAGAAGGACAGTATAACGATGGGAATACACCTTTCGAGTATATAATAACATAAAATAAAAATCAAAACCTGAGAAAACTTGGAAACACAATGTCGCATTTTTAATCCAAGTATTTTCCTGAATGTGTTAAAACTTCAGAGCGAGAGAGAACAGAAAAGTTGTCATCAACCTGCAGGGAGCCCAGGGTATCCTGAACAAAGATGGCAATGTTTTTTCCTGTAACTATTAAACAAGAACAGGTCATAAATTGTTTCAGATGTCTCTTCAACAAGTCATGAACTGTTTTACAACACCTACATAAGGATGAAGCATTCAGTAAAATAATCCCAAATTTCTTGTTGAATTTACAGCTCATGGTGTTTTCTTATGGGTGCTAGTTGTAGGACACTCTCTCCAACAGATGTGTCTTTATAATCTGAAACAGGGATTTGTATTTTGCATAGACCACATGTCTCATGTTTAATGTTGTGTAACATAATAGTACTTCTTGATTTTTAAAAGAAGCCTAGTTCATTTCTATTTCATTTTGGGGCCAAACATTACCATCAATTTTCAAAATTTCAGAAATGACTGCTGTGTGTGGCAGCAAGTACTGCTCTTTGAGGTCATAACAAATTGTTTTCTAACTTTATTGTAACCTCCTTTGGAAATGAATGTGTATTTATGGAGTGTCTACCACAAAAAATCCTTTCTAAACAGTCTTTTACTTACAGAGCTCCAGGAGGGCAGTAGTAGAAATTGATCATTTTTTAGCTCTGCAGAGCAACTGTTTCACCCTTCTTCTGCTTCACCCTCTATTAAGCCCTTTAGATTCTGTTTCTGTTAACCTCTTAAATATAATGCTATGCTGTATTTTTTATCTAAAGTGCAAAGAAATATTCATTAAGCAGGAAGCAAAGGATTTCTTGAGATGGCAATGCTTGAATGACATAAATTATAACATCTCTTTTTTAACATTTTTAATTATTTTTTTTAAATAGAACAAATCTTATCCATTTGTTTCCTGTTGCCCTGCAGAATATATACATTTTCTGACAGGAAACAAAAATCCAAAATATTTTCTGATGAAAACTATTGATTTTCAGCCAAACTATTAACATTCAGAAATTCCATTATGTGACCTCCAGGGAATCCTAGGTTAGAATCTCATGCTTCAGTCTTTTTTGCAGGCTGGATTTCATGGCAAGACACAAAGACCTCCCAAGTTGTGTTTTGAATCTACACTGAGTACACATGAAGCATTGTTTCTGTTCCAGCTAGCCACCTGCCGCCACAAAATGGTATGCTCACACAAGTAAACGAGATTGTTTCAGATGAGACATTAGACTGCAAATATAACACTAGATTTTCTATTTGGGAGTGCTCACTTATCACCCTAATATTAAAAAAAAAAAAACAAACGAAAACAAAACACAAACAAAACACAAACAAATAATTTTAAAATATCATCAAAAACAAAGTACCCTAAAGCAAAACAAAAAACCCTCTTCCCACAAAAAAAAAAAAAAAGAAAAAAAAAGATACTGAGTCAAGACAGACTTCTGAATGTAGAAATTTCCTTTTAGAAGCAAAGATTTCTCATTAGAAAACAGGTGAGATTTTCAACATTCTTCTCCATGAAAGATGAAGGATCATATTGCGAGGCTGCTCCTCACATAGATTCCTAATATGTTAAGAAAAAAATAGTGTTTTCCTCTTACAGTAGTCGCTTTGACTGCTTAAGTGGCTGAGTACTAAACTACACATTTGGGAAACTGAGGACCAAAGAAACTATGGAGGATTCTTTGAATATTTGATATTAATTTCAGGTCTAATTTTGTTGCCTTTCTACAAGTACTTCCAGGACTCGGTATTTCTTTAAAACAGTTAAAATATGACTACTTACCAAAGTTTTATACAATTGAATCTGACAATTATCAGACAGAAAATGGCCTACCTTAACAAAAATCAAAATTTCCTCCAGAAAATGTTTAAATCAAAGTAAAATAATATTTTTTTCTTTGTAAAATGGTACAATGGGAGCTTTCTTGATTAATTTCATTATTACTATGCAGGCAGCAGCTCCCAAGCCACCTTACGGTCATGTCAGAGGCTTTTGGCAGATGTAAATCTTTTGGCTGAAGGGACAAAGAGCCTTCCAGGCAGACTACTGACAGGCCAGAGAATCTGTGTGAGCACTTATTAAATGGATTTTTTTAAAAAACTCCTTTTTTTTTTTTTTTTTTAAATCTTATATTTTTGTCAGTTGCTCTTTTTGCTGTGGGAGAAGTGGGAAAAGCCTGAACTTTTATGTATGGGTGTACATTTTGCAGCTCCACTTCCTGATTTCTATACGTGTATATTTGTAAAAAGACATTTACATTAAAAAAAATAAATAAATGTATATGTACCAACATTTTAAAATGTATATATCAGCTATGCAAAGAATCAGCTCTTATCAGCTTATAACTAGCTTACAGTTTGAAAGCTAAACTTTGAAAGAAAAGCATTCAAATGCAAGAATGTGTAAATGAGAGGCAAAGCCAAATTTGTAGCACACAGGCCAATTTAACACTGGAGTAAATCTTACATGGCAAAATTCCTCTTTACTTTATATAGCATGGGTTTATATTAATCAGATTGGTTTTATTGTTTGTACTAAGATGCCTGACTAATTTCAATAAAAGCTTTGTTAAATTTGCAGCTTATGCTTTCTGATCAAAACTCAAAGCATGAGATATTTTGCTGCACATTAGATATTCATTGATTAGTATTGCAAATTTTTTCTACCTTTCATTCAGCAAAATTGTCTAAGAAACGTAAATATTGGAAGTCTACGTATACAACTGTAGAAGTTAAGCATAACTTAGCATTTTCTCCAAGACTAATAGCAGTAGGTCATATTTATGTGTATTACCTCCCAAAGTACTCTAAAAATGTTTGAAAAACACTTTAAGAACCACATCTACTCAGTCAATATTTCAGAATCACTTAATCCATCAGCCAAATGCCACTTCTGCAATGGGATAACAACTCTTCCTGCATGTACAATTATTTTCTAGAAATGGATGAAATATTACATCATGGAATTAAGTCCTCATACACAATAATGCTGAGTTGAGCATCAACCAGAGCAGGAAATAGTTAAGCTCATGTATTTAAGTATCCTAAAGTTCTAACATTTCAGGCACTTGTCACAATAATTAGCATTTTGCCTTTCTTAAAATGTTAAAATTGGCAAATGAGTATTAATTAAAAGCAATAAAAATGCAAGGGAAACAAACAACCACCCTCCCTTCTCCCACCTCCACCTTCCCCCACCAAGAAAAAACAACCCCCAAAGGAGCAGGGTTAGAAGAAGCCAGACTTCAATTAATAAAGTGTGGACTTCCCTGAATGTTTTATTTGCACTGAATAGAAAGGATTCTAATACACTATTTCTGAATATATACTTGCTTTTATATGTATTACTTTGAATTTACAGGGGAGGTGTGACTGTTATAAATGATCCTTTTCTTGCTTTGGGTTCTGCTAAGTGAGGAAGTTGCCTTTCTATATAATACTCTATTTTTAGAATTAAGTTGCATTGTAACAGTGAATTTTGACTTCATATGATAGATAGGTTCAAGTAGATAAGATATGGAAGAAGGACTTCCTGATATACTATTTGGGAAGACAGTGTCATAAGTGACAAAGATCTTCAGATGCAAGTTGCCATAAATATTCAAAGGTAATGGATATTTAGTGTCACACTTTACTACTCTCTTCAATGAAGTTTTTCATATTGTGTTTATGATATAAAACTACTGATACATCCATCCCTTGCTGTTAATTTCACTTGACAGAATAGTCTTTTTAAAAGAGTTTCACATTTCTTTCTGTGAAAAAGACAGTGTGCTGATTCTTTCCAGTGTTTCTAGGAAATGGAAAATACTGTAACAAGGTCAAGGCAACAAAGCTGATAAAATGCAAGTATTTCACCCAGGGTCTTTCATGTATGTGACTCAGGTTCTCTTATTGCTTCTCTTTTTCATCTGTGAATGGGGCTGTCTGTTTAGGTGGTGTGACAGTGTTACTCGTTTGCTGTTGTTTCATTTATGAGTAGCTTGTAATTACTTGGATACTCCAGCCAAGACTAGGACATTAGAAGCTCTAAGTACAAGCCATTTTCTATTTCATTGTGCACTTTGAACATAGAAGAGGTTGAGCAGGACACAGCAAAGGCTGTCACTCTATTGCCTTAGCAAGTGAACCAGAATACTTATAAATAAGGGAGTACATTTTTTAGTATGAAACAAAAAACTTTTCCTGCTCTTAGTAGCAAAATCTGTAGTGACCCCTCCATCTTCACCAGTATTCCAATGGTTTCTTAACATTTTGAAAGCTGAGAAATTCCATTCAATCATTAAAATCATACAGTCCCAAGTATGAACGTGTTTCAAGATTTAAAATATGTAGTCAGTTTTACATTCTTAAAGATACCAGAAAAAATAAAGTTGTCTTTAATCATTTCATCAAAGCAAAAGAAAACAAAGCTTCTCCAACAGACTGGAGATATTTCTCCTCTGCTTCAGCATTATAAAAATTAAGTAATGTATGCACGTTTATGTCAGTATTAGGAGAAAGAGGGAAGAAGAAGAAAGCTCATTTAGAAAAACTCCAGACTTCAAAACTGACAGAAACACATAATAGCATAATATTACTAATATTACTAATAAAAATATTGTGTGCATTTGTTCTTCTTATCTAGGATATCATCAAAAGTTAAATGTCATCTCTTTACTCAAGAAGAAACATTACCTCATTTGCAATTTTCTCCATGTGGGGAAGGCGGGAGGAGGAGAAAGACTGTTCTCCAAATGCAGTTATTAAAATATCTATATGCTAAGACTTGGCATGTTCTCTTGCTTTTAAACTGTTCATACATACATATCAGAACTGAGGAAAAATTCTTAAAATAAGAAAAAGCTATGATGGCCTTTTTCCTATGTGGATCTGGTCCTTAGATTTTTAGGAGTTGTCATGCCTGAAGTTTCAAACCAAAAATAGATTGTTTTTTGTGCTTTCACATTTTCATATTTACAGTGGCACATCACTTTATTACTCCTGCTGATGACCCACCTGTCTCCATTGTTCCGAATCGACACTTCAGGACACAGCACCTACTGTTAGCCACAGAAAAATACTCCCTAAGGCAGGAAAGAGGCAGCAAGCCAAAACCAACATTCACAGCCAGTTAATGTACGCAGAAAACAAAACAAATAAACAAAAATACTGTAAAAACTCAGAAGAGCATTTAAATCGTATGCTAAAAAGTAAAAGGAAGAGTTAAAATATAGACTGATAGAAAGAGCAGACACAACATAATTTTATATGGCACCAGATTAGTTCTCTGTCCTACTGTGTATTAAATGGTTTATTGTCTTACTCACATCTCATCCTAACCTAACTGATGCCCTTAGTGTTCATTTAAACTACACTGAATGGGAAGCAATCCTTCAACTTTTAATTTCTTTGTGAACATCAGATGGAATATCAGAAAGAAAACTCCTTTCTTGTATGAAATTTTTACCCAGAAGTTGCAGGTGCTTTTGAGCTTCATAACTTCCAATTTTGTCATTTTCTCCTATCAAGTGATACCTTTAGATGAAAAAGAAAGAAAAAATAAAAACATTATCTTTTTTAAGGGCTTTTAAACCACAACCTGATTTAGCCCAGGTATATGACCTGACACACTGACTTTTGAAGTGGCTCAAAAGATTTCTTTTGATTTCAGTAGGAGTTTGGTAAGCTATCAGCACACTGCAGAATTCTAACCTTACTTTAACGCTAGGGGGAAAAAAATAATGTTTATGAGGTTCGCAGCTGAGGACTCAGCAGGAGCTGAGTCATTCACTCTCAGGCTGATTGGAAGTATTTTGCTTTCCTCTGAGCTCCTGCTGAGCTAGAACACAGTGGAAACTAAAGCCATTGTCTGTGTCAGGAACAGGATTCCAGCTCTTGCTGGTTTTGAAGTTTCTCCTATCTTCCAGAGAAGATGTTTCACTTGTGAGAGACAAAGACATCTGCATCTTGATGAGTCTCGTGTTTAGTGGAACCTGTAAGCTAGAGCTTGTAGCTTCAAACCTACCTGGGGGCTGCCAATATGCTTCAGGATGTATTTATTGAATTCAAGATCTTGGAGTCAGACTCCACTGGTTCCTGCAAAATTTCACTTTTCATCAGTGTAGCTTCTGCTACGAAGAAAAGCTCAGCTCCTGCTGGGGGCTAGACTGCCTTCAGAGATCAAACAGAAGACAGGCTGAGAAAATTGGTGCTGTTCAGCCTGGAGAAGAGAAGGCTGTGTGGAGACCTCATAGAAGTCTTCCAGTATCTGAAGGGGGCCTGCAAGGATGCCAAAGAGGGACTCTTCACCAGGGACTATAGTGATAGAACAAAGGGTAATGAATTCAAACTTAAACAAGGGAAGTTCAGGTTAGATATAAAAAAGAAGTTCTTTGCGATGAGAGTGGTAAGACAAAGGAACAGGTTGCCCAAAGAAGTGGTAAATGCTCCATCCCTGGCAGTGTTTAAGGCCAGGTTGGCCCGACCCTTGGGCAACCTGGTCTAGTGTGAGGTGTCCTTGCCCATGGCAAGGGGGTTGGAATTAGATGATCTAAAGGTCCTTTCTAGCCCTAACTATTCTATGATTCTATGATTTTCTGATGATATAAAAAATCAATAACTTACCCCAAAACTGGCAGCATGTTCACCCTCTGAAAAGTTGCACACTATCACACACTGTCTTACTGTGCACTGAATGTACATAAAGCAACAAATGAGTTAAAAATAATCGAAGAAACAGCTAAGGCTTTACTAGACTTGATCCTGAACAATGCTAAGTTTATTTCTCTTTCTGCAACCATATTATTTAATAGGGTCTTGGGACTGGTGAGTCTACCTCTACTTCACCCAAACTGGAGTACACTTAGGCAAGCATCTCATCAGTATAAAAGCAAGCACTAGATTTGTTTTTGGCAGCACTACTTATAATAATTGCTCAGACTAGTTCCTGAACTCAGATAACTTTTTTTAGTGAGTGTTTGGGGTAGAACTAATATATGAAATCTAAGTGGCCTATTCAGCCTGAGCAGTTTAGCACTGTTATGTTCAACTGTTTCACTTCAGGCAGTGGTAGACAAAAGGCAAGCTCAGAAACAGTGCTGTTGCTCTCACTGAAAAGCAGAGATTAACAGCACTTCTTCCTGGTTTAAAGTGAACTAATAGCTTGAATCTTTCCTTTGGTTTTAAGGTGAGAAATGCTTTAGCTTTTTCTTTTGTTAGCTATTGCAAGCAAACCACTGAAGAGAGAACTCACATGGTGAACCTCCACTCGTTCTTTGGGAAAAGTAGCCTTAATTGCATCTTCTCAGCTAAGAGTAAAGGCAAAACCTGAGATTAGTCTTTCTCTCTTGTCTCCAGGTGACCACATGGAGAGATAAAGGTGTCAGCTGGGAGATGGATCGAATAGCTGCTACTTTCCAGGACCACAAAGGAAGATCAGTCCAGCTCAGGCTCAGATGGGAAGGCGCAATTGATGCTAAGAGATGTGGCACTTCATGACATAGATTCAAGTTGATGCAGACACTCAAATCCCCTTTTATTGTTACCAAGCCCTTTTTATACCCTTGTTCGGGACTTTCCCAACCTGCACATACATAAAACGTTCAATCTCATTGACCACTGTGAAACTCTCCAGGTAGATAGTCCCATCACAATGTTGCAGACCCTCTCACAGCCCCCACATTGTCTGGCCTTCAAGGACCCAACTCATCGCCCCAGGGCTTGTCAAAGCACAAAGGCCTCAGAGCTCATTCCTGAACCCCTTTTCATGCAAATCTTATTGCCTTTGCTATCCACAAAGAAATAGTAGGGAATAATTCCCTATCCTGCTTCTTGGCTGCAATTCACCACCTAGTTCATACTGATCTCAAAGAGATCTCTGACTATTTTGAAATGTAGAAGTTTCATATTACCATTGTGCAACAAACAAGTCAGTGAGCAAGCCTGAGCTCGGGCTGGTCCAGGTCAGTACTCCAGGTGTGATGTCTGCCACCTCTTTTCCACTAGGGAACTTGCCGGGCCCAAAGTGGTTAAAGAGCTAAAGCATAGCTTGATCTGCTCCTGCTCTGTTTCTCATATGCCTTTCTGTAGTCCTCCTATGCTGATCATCTGAGTGCAAAGTAAACGACTAGTGTCAGCCTGTTTGTGCTGGTTTCTTGTGATGTAGAGATTCTTTAGTAATAGCTGTCCTATGAAGACAAGTTTCCCATATGGAAACACCTCCTTCTGAAATGAATAGGAAATTCAGCTTTTTGTCCTCTATTTTCAGCTATTATAAATTATTTCACAGCTATTGATACTGTTACTTAAAACATTGTATGATCTCAGGTTCTAAAATCTAATTCATCAGTCTCCAGAGTTAAAGTTGTATCTTTTTTTTATGAAGGTAACTTTTCTTCTAAGCACAGAAGTTAGCTTCTTTCTAACTGTAACTGAGTGTGACATGATACCGATGCAGAGGGTTGACCAATGTACAGAGGGGTTGTACAGGGGGGTTGTACAGGGGGGTTAGAGGAATTTGCTTGCTTAACTAAAGGTATTGTCCATACCTATCATGCCTACTGAGCAGAACAAAGGCACTAACTATTGACAAGGAAAAGCAGACACTTGGTTCTATTGACAAGGAAAAGCAGACGCCTGATTCTACCGATAAGCACCGATCGATAAGGAAAAGCAGACCCTTCAATCTACTGTTAAGGGGGAGAAGCAGATGGTTTATGGCTGGGACCAAACCCTAAGGCCATACGTGAAGACTAAAAGGTGAAAAGTTCAAGAAGAGGAAGACTCATTGACTTCATCTTGAAGACCCCTACCCACAGGAGGAAGACTCATTTACTCCATCTTGAGATCCCTGCCCATGGCCAGAGGGGGCACTGCGACATGAATATGTATAGGCGTATGGTGCAACCTTATAAATGTAGAGGGAAATAACACTGAGGTACGCATGACTTTGAGGAATTTCCCTGTGCGTCTCAGTGCTGAATAAAAAGCATACCTACTTTACAACTTTTAACGAGTTGTGGAGTCAATCCGCGCATCAATATAAGCAGCATTAGAAAACATTGGATAATTTTCAAGATGCAGTTAGAAGCAATGGGAACATTATTAACTACTTTCAAGATGTTCTTTGCTTTTATAAAATGCCTTTAATGATGACATATATTTACATTATCTCTTTTTAAAATTATTTTAATAATATTAGAGGTGTGTAAAAGGCTTTTAACATTTATGGATTTAGGCTTTAAGTAATTTTCCATACAACTCTCTGTGACTATCTCAAACCATTTGCCTACTCTACAAAATTAATGGAGTCCAAATCTTCTCAAAGAAAAGCTAAAAGTGTTTGAAAAAATAAAGGTGGGAAAATGACCAACGTTCATTAAAATCAGAGAATACTAGAATTTTTCAAGACCCTGCATTAGGCCAGAAGTTATTTCATTCACTAGTTCATAACCTAGAGAAGCAGCAAAATCTGCAGAGCACACAGTTATACAAGTCCATAGGAAACTTTGAAAAAGATCAGAGGGATCCAAACATGTTGAAAGAGGGGGTGTCCTGGGTTAGCAGTAGCAGTCATTTTTCTCCTTAGTAGGTGGTGCAGTGCTGTGTTTTCAACTTTAACCTGAGAACAATGCTGATAGCAAACCAATGTTTTGAGTTGTTGCTAAGTAATGTTTACTCCAATCAAGGGCTTTTTCAGTTTTTTGCTCTGCCAGTGAGGAGGAGCACCGGAAGCTGGTAGAAAGCCAAGACAGGACACCTGACCCAAAGTAACCAAAGAGTATTCCATACCACAGCACATCATGCCCAGTATATAAACTGGAGGGAGTAACACAGAAGGCCCAAATCACTGTTCAGGTCAGGCTGGGTATTGGTGGGTGCGTGGGTGGGTGGTGAACAATTATACTCTCATTGTTATTTCCCTTATCATTATTATTATTGGTAAGAGTGTCCTTCTCTTTGATGGAAGACCATACAAGGCTAGAGGACCTCCATCAGCCTGGATTTGGAGATAGGAGTTTTCCTTCTCCTATGACGAAGGTCTGTCTTCACTAACGAAGATTGAGGAAGGGCTTTAACCCACACATTCTGAACAAGACTGTCATTTCCTGGGTCAATCTCGAACGACCAATGACGCAACAGCACATCAAGCTTCTAGACGGGAATCTGACTTAGAGGCATTCAGTCATAAGCCCACAGATGGTACCCTTGAGCTAGTGGCTCCTCATCCAAGAGCACGTACTAGGGGTCTGAACCTGCAGTTCCTTCCGTACTGAGCAGGATTACTATTGGACTTTGCTGTCACTGTCCTAGCTAGTTAGGCCATGGCAGTTAAACCTCAGGTGTGAAGGGTGGGGCCAGTTCTGAGCAAGCTGTGCTTCACTTAAAAAATCCACTGCGCAGCCTGGAAGGGCTTACTCTCACTTGTCTGTATGGACAGGTGAGAGTCAAAGCAGTGGGTGACAAGGTGCATGAGAAGTTGAAGATCCAACCTTGCATGTGGGTGGACCAGTGCATGGATAGCTCAAGATTGCTCAGGAGATGACAGTTGTGTTCGGACACATCCTGATTGCCTAAGCACCCTCTTTTTCAATCAGATTTGCATATCCCACATGTCCTTGGTCATCGTGCTTGTAGTAAGCGTGGTTAAAGCCTTTCCCAAATCCTCGCAAAGCCAAGCCAAGCCATCAATTATTGTTGGTAGCAGTAGTAGTAGTTTTGTATTATACCTCTGTTACTAGACTCTTCTTATCTCAGCCTGTGGGATTTACATTCTTTTGATTCACCTCACCATCCTCCTGGGGTGTGGGAAAAGGACAGGGAGTGATCAAGTGGCTGCATGGTTCTGAGTTACTGGCTGGGCTTACACCATGACAGGGGGAGAATGCAAATGCAATTCTAGAACCTTGATGTTAAATATTATGTAATGAACACAGAATAAAAATAGAAAACAAAATATGGCTTTCCCTACTAGGTTGCAATAAGCTATAGCCTCTAAGGAAAAGGTCTCAGGCATCATTACACAGCTATGTTGCTGTGGCCAAAATGGTGTCCATCTCTCAGCAGATCACAGGAGCACTACAACACATTTCTGTTATGCAGCATAGTTATGGAGCTGTTGTGATGGTACCCAAATACAAAGTCCTCCATAGCAGAAGAGAATCTCAAGAATGACTATGTCGGGGCTGCATCAGTTTTGTACTGACGCAGTGGTGTAGAATTTGCTCCTTATGATAGAAAATAAAAATACTGCACAAAGATTATGACTGAGCCTGTAGTACTGACTTGTTCATTTCAGTGTGCATTTGCCAGTCCATTTACTTCCTGCTCTCTCAGAGTTGCTATAGTCATACTAAACACATTGGCTTAATAAAAAAAAAAGGGCAGCAAGGGCTGGACCAAATAGCTCTGAGAGTCAGCTGTTCTAAATGCGCACTGATTGTAAATGACAGTTTGTGTGAGGGAGCAGTTTGTAGGGGAGCTAGGAAGGAGAAAAATAAGAAATAACAAAAAATCTGCAACAGAGCCAACCTGACATTTAAATCAGTGATCAGCAGGTCAACAACTGCTGAAGCTTTCTTACAAAACAGAATGGAATTTTTCCCACTCTCCATATACACAGATTACATGACAGCAAGCAACGTTTTTTTTAAAATGAGCCATTTCATTTCGGTCCCACTGTGGGGCTATTATCCCGTGCATTGTTTCTGCATGCAAATCTTGTATCATGTTACTGTTAGCATTCAACACTTCAATGACCCATCCGCTCAGGGAAACAAAAATCAGAAAGGAACTAATCTGGTAAAGGCAGCTTCTAAATAGCATGGGACAGATATTAAACACCCTCTGTCATGGATTTGCTGGAGGCAGTTGCAGTCTCTGAGTGTGTGTCTGAGGTGCATTCCAGTTTCCCACTCACAGCAAATCAATGCCAGATTCATAAATATCCTTGGGTGGTGATCTTTTAATTTTCAAAAATGGATTCCATGTCATACCGCATACAAGTGCTGAATAAATTGATTTTTCGTTTTAATGATGTGGTTTGTGCTGTTAGTATGTCATTGGAAGCATTGCAAAGAGGAGAAAGTTCTATGAGGCAAGAGTGAGAAAATGTCTTTGTAAATGAGAAGCTGAATGCATTGCTTACATACTGATCATGGCTGTCTGATGTTTTACACCAATATTTCTCTTCAGGGATTTGATGTTTCACAACATGACGTCTTGGTAATATGTTGCAGATGTATTTTTTTAACGGAGTTGTGCAACCTCTGATATGCTTTTGCTTACATTAAGATCTGCAGGTCTCCGGCAAATCTCTCCAAAGCTGAAGGTTTTCAGTTCACATATGATTTAAAATCTGATTAAACAATACAATCTTAGGAACTCTAGGCACCAAATAAGAAGAGAAAATTTTACATTTAATTTGAATGACTTCTTGCTTAGAACTACATTAAAAACAACTCTATTTGGCTGCTGCAACTCTGAGTCAGTAAGCAACTTGGTATGCCAACCAGTAAGACTCAGTCCTCCAGAATCAATATTGCAGTTATTGAGTAATTACAGTACTTGCCTGGGAAGATGGACAATGTGATATTTGTTCAGGGGCTGATGGGTGATAATGGTGCTCAATGAAAGATGATAATTGAAACCAAAATGATCTTAATGCAGTTGACTGACACAATAGAAAGACTATGGTCTTTAAATCAAAACACACTTTATCTTCTTGATTATCAAAACAGTTTAAAAATAGCAACCAGAAGCAAGACTTTTAGAGGGTAATATACCACTTACATGTCTTTGTTAGCTTCAGATCTTCAATAAAGACTCTTTAAATGCTAATCTTGAAAAAACATTTTCTCACTCAAGGTGTTCTTACAAGCTATTACTAGTAAGAAATAAGAGGAGCTGTCTGCATTTTCTTTAAAAGCTGAGGAAGTTAAATTTTGGTAATTCATTCTTTGACTCTTCTGTCACTTTCAGGAAGTGTTCACTTAACACGTCATTAGCCTTTGAATATATAGTATTCATTCTTCATCCCTCTTACAGCTACATAAAACACACTGAGGAATCTTTTTTTGGCCTCATGAAATTGACACAAATTCATCAGCAAACATTCCCAATGAGTAGGTATAACAGCATGTTTGCACATTCAAAAAATACTTCAAAATAATGCAGTACCTTAGACTGGTAATACATAAACCATTCTCTTCAAAAGGATGAGAAGATCATCTAAAAATACCAGAATAAGAAAAATGTGCTTCACCAGAAATCATTATTTGGTTCCATAGTATTTCCCTATGCTCTACTAAGGCAAGTCAAGGACTAATTCTGCAAATTTAATGACATTTGGCTGGACAAAATACTCAGTAAGTGTGATGTCCTCTCTGAAACTTCAGGGTGATAGTAAGGAATCAGAAAGGAGCAACTGAATGTGTGGGCCACTCATTGCCAAATGTATTTCAGGATGAAAATATTTTAGCTTCACATGCAAAATATTGCAGATGGGGTGACATAGTTGAGATTTTTTTTTTTAATTAAAATTGATACTTTTCATGCGGAAAAGAAAATAATCCGAGCTCATGCTCGTAACTTCTATGCCATAATGCAACAAAGTTGTTGATACATGTTTTTAAATATTACATTCCATTTCTTCTGTATGTGCAGGATGAGAACATCAACAGTATGTCCTTTAAAAAAAAGGGGGGGGGGTGGGTTGTTGGGGAAAGTACAAAAATTTAGTCTTACTATTTGAACATCATATAGAAAGGAATTTCTCATAATTAGAAACTCTTTAGTGTTGAACTGTGAACACCAGGACAAAATGTTTTGCTATCTCATCTTTAAAATTTAGGCATAGGTATATGGATAACAAGAATTTCCTCTAATGAAATACATTTATTTCCAAAGGTGGTGGTTTCCTATGAAATTTAATTCCTTAATTACTTATCAAAATATGAATTCTTATCTAAATCTGAAGAATAATCAAATGATTTGGAAACAGCGTGCACTGTAATTAGTATTCTGTGTAGTAGAACTACCACTGTGCTCAATTATCTAGAAATTATTTTTGTACGTTACACTTCTGAGGGTCATGTTTTTACTGCCCAATAATTCTGTTACTATGTGGGCTCATCTAGAATAACAGTGACCTCTAGGGATACAATTTAGTGTGATACATCAAGGGATACAATTTAGCCTGACACATCAGGTTTCAGACTCCTGACTGTGTATTTTACATTACATGTAGCAATAGAAACAGCACACATGAAAATTATAAGTTTCTCAAGCCTTCGGGACTGTTGAACATATATATGTTCTAATAATGAATTAAATTCACATATATGTATGTATATATGTACATATTCATATATAAGTTTGTATAGGCATCTTTATGCTTGTGGCTTTTTTCAGTTTAGGACAACTCTAAACATTCTTTTCTGACAATTAAAAACATTATCCTTTCAGCATTTTATTCCTTTTTGTCCTAGACATTTTGTCATAAATAATTTGGAAATTAGACCTGAGATGTTACATTTCAAAATAGAATCTTGTGTGTCTGTTTCTTTCTTACTCAATTAATTAAAAATGAAGTCAAAATTTCTTCAAATTTACCTGAATATGCTTCTATTCTCAGTGATTTTTTGAGGAAATTTTAGTCTTTCTTCTAAGTGGATGAGAATACAAATGCAAAATAATAGTTAATCTACTTCTTAATACTTCTGTAACAGAATGTATAAACTGAAATCTCCATTAAATATTATGTAGCAGTCATTTCTTCATCTTTACTATTATCAGCTTATCACCAAACTCTGCTTTCTCAGAAGAGGTTTTTAATGAATGATAAAAACTTTCTCACTAAAGAATATTCTGTGTGCTGAGGACTATATTTAAATAAATTTTATACAAATATCAACAATATTCTGGACAGTGTAACTGTTTGGTTAGCCTAATGGTTTGATTCAATGTCGAACTAAACTTATATAAATCTTCAGTACATTGTTAACCTCCATGTAGAAAATTACACAATTGTTGATCTGCTGCCTGGTAAACAAGTCACACAACCAATTTCTACTTATAGCCAGGGTTTACAGAAGCAATAGGCTTCATTAAGGTTACATTAGTCATTCTGGGTGTCAGACAGATGAGGAAATTACAAGTCCCAGTCTTGTTATAATGGCTTGTCGAATCAACATTATTGCACATATTCCAGCAGCTCCAATGTCTTTTGTTCTGTATGAAGAGATAGTTGAGGACTTCTAAAAGTCAAGAATCTGTGATCTGCAGAAAATGTGCCTGGTGAAAAGTGCTTGTTTCTATGTAGACTAGGCAACTGAATAGGACGAGGATCCTTAAAAAGAGTAAAGGTCTGGAGTCAGGCAGAGGGATCTTTTGATGTCATTTCCTAAATGGGAGAGAATGAAGCTGTAGTTGAAACACAGCAGAAGAGGTACTTCAGAGTGGAGAATGGACTGCAGCTGGTGACCTCTACAAATTCCCAGCTCTGCAAGCAACAAACTCAAACATGGGCAAAATGGGAAGCACTATCACAGTTATCTTACTGCTGCTTCTTTGTTGCCCTAGGCACATATCTTCTTAGCCTTTGACAAGATTGACAAGAGTGCCAGATATGCTCTGATTATCCAGCCACCCTTAAGATCTAGGGCTGGCATAAATATAGTCCTCACGGATGTCTGTAATGTGTTGCAACTAAGAGACAACAGTTGTCTCCCAGGGTCTACTCACAACCTGAGCACAGAGAGGTCTCTGAGATCCTCAGTCTGCCCTTTCACAGTACTTGTCTCCTCACCATGTGCATGGTATGAGGGCAGCTAGACTGCTGAAAAAGACAGTCTAAAATCCAAGTTTAAACCAGTTGTGCCCTTGGTGGTCACCATGTGCTATAAAAGGCTTAACTAAAAGAGGACAACATGCCCTTTCTGACACCTTGTTCCTTTAGCAAATATGTCTCTGTTCTTTCTTACAAGAAGCTACAGGAAAGTCATATGGCTATACATCTTAATAACTCACTAGGCACTCATTGCTAATGATAAAATGAAGCTTAACATTGCATATATGGTGCTATGGAAGCAAACACATAAACAAAGGGCTCCTGTTTTTTAAGACTTCTATTTCTTCCAGTGTTTTTTTTTTTTTATCTCAGTGTTTTCTTTGTGGTTATAGAAGATCATTATTTCTCTCAATATATTCTTTCAATTCTGCAGCAACCTACTGATTCTTTTTTTCTTTTTTTTTTTTTTATCTTCTAGATTAGAAACCCTAGAGCTGTGCTGAATTGTTTTTATATGAAAACCAGCTGAATAAATTGGTGTAATAGTTTAAATCTAAAAGAAATGAGCATTTTCTTGTTGTGTTTATACTGTTTACTGAAATAAATATGTGATCCATGTATGATCAAACAACAATATTTAAATCTCAAAGAAGGCACTTGCATTTTTTAAGCTAGCTGAAATAAAAAGTGAAGGCCCATGTGGATCAGGTGGGAAGTGAGGGTTCTTTCTCTGGTCAGATACGTGGAGAGAGAATAAGGTTTGAGAAACACCTTTCTGTCTGGGGAAACCAAACTTGGTATGTGTGGGAGCTTTCCCACCACCATTCTGCAATACATTGGGGAATAAGATATTCATAACCAACCCACATAGAAATTTAAACAATTCAGTAATACAAAAATAAGCACAGATTTTGGGTTGGACCAGATGATCTCAAGAGGTCTCTTACAACCTCAAATTTTTTGTAGTCCTTTGGTTCTAGAATTCTGGGACTTTTCTATCTAAATAGGACAGTTGCAAGTTCTGTACATGTGGGTTTCAATTCCTTTCCTTTCCTTTTCCTTTTGCTTTAATTTATTTGGTAGACTATTAACCAGTAGTATACTTGGTTGAAAAGTTGGCAATATGAGTTAGTCTGTTTAGGAAGTAGAACAAAATCTTAGTTTAGTCATCTTGGACGAGCATTCGGGCCTTGAGATTGTTGCATGAAAGATGAAGTAGCTCTTGGTGTCAGACATGAGCTTTTTGTTCCCCCTTTTCAGGTGGCTATTTTTCAGCTGAAATTACTCAGTGAGATTGGATTAAAATGCACAAGTAATTTCAAGTCCCTGTAAATTCCTTTGTTCATCCAGTAAACTGTTTCCCAAAATATTATTGTTAATTATTAATTTGACCAGCTTCAAGTTGATTTCTCATAGATTTTAGGGTTTCCGGTTGCATGTTCTCATGCACATGTTTTCTTCCGTACAGAAACTTAAAGATAGTAGCTTCTATTAACTTCTAAGGTAAGTCAGAGCTTATAGATCACTTACATTTTGTATATATCATCTACCATATATGTACACAGCATATAAATTTTCCCAGAATGATCTCTGCAGAAGAGAACAATTCAGCAAATAATACATATGATGAGTATCATACAGTTTATCAACAGTATGACTTTCATTAAAAGTTAATTATGTCAACGATTTTGCAAAAGTTAATAATTTTACATTAGACTGACAATTCCCCGTAATAACAAAATAGTATTTTTCTATGCGCTTTTTCTCTGATGCTTTAATATACAAAAAAAAGCCAAAACCCAGAAACCACAAATCAAAGCTGTTTTGACAGATGAACAACACAATTTTGTAACAGAATGGAAAATTAAAAAAAAAAAAAAGAATAGCTAATAAAAGGTGAGTAAAACCAGAGAGGACTGACACAGCTGAAGGCAGCATTCGAGGTTAGCTACTCATTTGGCTATTCAGAAGGCCTGGTGACTCATTCTACATAAATGAAGTTTGTGATTTGTAATAAAAAGCTTCCTAGCTTCACCACAAACAAATTAGCAGGTGTTTTGTGGGGAGAGTATTAATGTTATCTTACATTTGTTTCAGAGCAGGAACACGTTAACAGAGGAGATTTGAAAAGAATTTCACTATTATAACAGCAGGTACTGAAGTTATTAAAACAAGGTCACCTCTTCAAAGCAGTGAGAGAAAATTAGGTTATAAACAAAGCAGTGCCTAAAAATATATTCTGTATCAGTGACCAAATGTTATATAGTATTGCCCCAAATCAGTAATTTCCTTTACTAAGGGTAATACTCATATGTCCAGAGCTGAGTCTTCCAAGTCAAACAATAAAAATACCATGGTTTGGTGAGGGCGAAGGGATAAGCATCTCAGTGAGCAAAGGTATTTTATTCATTTCAGGGAGAAAACCAGCCAGGCTGTTTTACAGCCTTTATTGTTCCATATTATAAAGTAGTAAACTATTTGAAGACCTCTATTTTTATTTTTTATTGTTTTTTAGGAAGGCAGTGAAGATTAGGAAAGGTGATACATCTGAGAAAGAAAAGATAAAAATAATTACTTTTCAATACTGAGTAACAGAAAATAGCAGGATTAGAAAAAAAAAATCATTCAGAAAGATTAAAATGTTTTTAAATTATACTAGCGGAAATTAGAGTATATGAGGGATGCGGAAAATCAGTATCAGCTCAAAATGAGGCAGACAAGATGGAAAATTAAGAAATACTACCTTCTTCTCTATTTGAAAACAAGGCAGAAATTAACTAAGACTGTACATTTGCTAGCACTGTAAAACGGGAAAATAGGCCAAAGAGGAGGCTGGTTAGTAAATTAACATTTCCTTAAAAAAAGGACTGGATTATTTTATGTCTAGTTTGTCACTTAGGCATGATAAAGTCTTAGAGTAAGAAAACAAGAACAATGTATACACAAGTAGATATAACTTAATGGAGATTATTTAGGAAGAAATATTGAATATGAAGAAATGATAGCTAAATAGGAAGACACAGATAGGGAGATAGAAAAACTGATCTTCTAGGCAACCTGAAGAGGTAGATAAAAACCATTTGATGATAAAAGTGACCTTGCAACCTGGAAAGTATGGCTTATTATCAGGATGACTTGTGGTAGCAGTGGAAGCACTCCTAAGTAGGTAGCATATTTTTGGATGTGATACAAGATATTTTCACCCCTCCTGGTTTATGAAAAGGCCATAAAGATCAAAGATTTCTTTTAGTTATTCAATTTATATTAAAATAGATTTCTTCTACGTGATTCTTTTAAAATACATTTATAAAAACTTTGCAAGCTTTACACACACACACGCACACAGACACACAGACATATACAGAATTGCATAACTCCTCATTTAATCACTGATTTATGTCTTCACTCCCCCTGGCTGGCTCTAGGTCAATGCAATGAATCTGACCTAGGATGCAAAAAGAAAACTTTTTGATGTTTAGACAAACCTCCTTCATCAAAGCTTTTTATATCACCTTTGCAATTTAGTAGGTGGTCAGGTAGAAGCTTGTGCAGGTTGAGACATCTTAAAGTTGAGTGGACTTTCCTGTTATCTTTATAATTGCTTTAGAAATGCTATTTTAAGACATTTTAATATTCTCTTTCACTAAGAAGTAGTTCTCTTCCCTTGAAACAGTTCATAAACATAACAAATTCAAATACTTGATAAAGAAAATGCCAGGGAATCTAATAATGCTTGCTTGCCACACATTAGTGAGATAAAGGTTGTTCAGTTAATGTTTCTAAAAGCCATTGAGGGCTTTTGATGAGGTGCTTATTACTACTTGTATGCCCTCATAATAAAATATTGCACTCTACAACTTCACCTGGGATACACTGACACAACACCAATGAAACTAAAACAGATACAGATTTATACCAAATAAAGATCTGTAAATAATATTTAATTTTTATAACAGATAAAAAAAGAAGCCTGACTTAGAAGCCTACCTAAATAATGAGCATAGTGTTAATATCTGCAAAGGAGAAAGTCACAGTAGGGGAAAAAATAAGAAAAAACAAAGCTTTATTTTGCATTAAATAAAAGCATAACTTTTTAACCAAAGATTAAATGTATGCATCATGAGTCTGAAGAGAAAAACGTGTCATCACTTATAGTTTGCCAAAGCAATAAATGTTTAAATTAAATATACATTTAAATTTGTCAGAACATTGCCATCAAGTGAACACAGAGTACATTCAAGTATGTGAAATCAAGTGAAGATGGAAAAAGAAGTAGGTTTAATATGTATTTCCATAGTTTCACCACTTGCAAAAGATACTCTCTAACAAAGGACGAAAGCTAAAATGATGTCACTATCTGAAATATGAGGCCCCAATCTCATCCAACACTTCTTATGTGTCACCGATTTTAAAGCAAAACTAATAAAATCTCTCCCTTCCATTTATCACTAGGAAAACCAAACTGTAAGATAAGTTAAAAAGAGAGATGAAGATCAGGGATATTCATTAATATGCTCTAAGTATGACAAAATAGACCCATGAGATTGCCTGTGTTTGTATGGACAACATTTTCAGAAGCTGTGGTTAAAATCCCATCAAAATGCAATTATTTGAATGTGAAAAATGTATGCATCTTCTTTCTCACAGTGAGAAAAGAGAATGAAGGAAAAACAGATGAAATAAATAGAGGGCAGTTGTATATAGCATGGTTTTCCAGTTACACAGAATTGTTATCTTAATCTGCAGTAATCTGAATGAGCTTTCACTTAGGTTTGAAAATAATTTTCACACTAAGGAAAAGGCTTTGTGTATTGATATACTCCCCCATAATACAATATTGTGTGCTGACTTGACTGGGTTTATAGCTTAGACTTCATTCTGTATTTTCATTGGAAAGTATGAATTTCCTCTCTAGACAGGATCAGCTACTGCAAACATTTCTTAGGTTTGCAGCCGTGTAGACTTTCCAACTAGGGGCAGCCTGTGCTGTGCAAGTGACAGAAAAGTACCAAAAGCTGCACGTATTCAGAGCCAGCTCAAGGTTCTCAGCAGGGTAAAAAAAAAAAAAAAAAAAAGACATAGAAAGATTTAAACAGTAGCAAATTTTACCATAGTGAGAATTGCTAAGTTATTTCCATGGAGAAGGAGAGAGATCAGTCTCAAATACCTTCTTGTGTGTCAGAGGATTACCAGAAGGTGTTTATTTAATGCAGATTACCCGTTCCTTAGCTTAAATTTATCTTTCAGAATTCACATCTCTCTTTCAACCATAAAAAATGCTTTCACTACAATGGCAGGTAAAGAACTACAAGTCTTCTGAGGGATTTTTGAGCTTTCACAAGTAAGAACGTCTTCCAAAGTTAAGATTGAATTCAGCCAAGTTTTGTTATCATTTCCTACTTAATATACATTTCTGAGGTAGTTCTTCACATGCACTACATAAACTGATATTACATAGAAGCAAATATAGAAGTTTTTGTTAAGCTTATAGTTAAATTTAGAACTGTTTTATGAATGGACCGATAAGGCTTTTCAATTACTGTAATTTTCTCTTCAAGTTTAAGGATGTGCAGGGTAAAAATCTTAACCTTTTTGTCAGCTGATCTTGTGCTTGATAACATTCAACACTGCGCCAGCAGGAAATCTTAATATAAATCACTTGTGACTCTTCCTTGTTGATTATTCTATGATATGGACTCTCTTTGCTCACTTCATAGACTATGTGTGAAGACTCTTATTAAGTAGGAGATTGAGGGGATGATCAGAGTTTATGCTTGCAGATCTTTATTTGGTGATTGAAAGTTGCATTAACTACATCTAGTCATTGTTTGCTTGGAAATGTCTAGTTTTTGGAAGTTCAGCTGTCATACAAAAATAAAAGATGGACTTGTTCATGAGAAAATGTGTATCACTTCCATAGATGAATGATTTTTATTACTAAAAGCAAATTGTATAATTTCACCGTGGAAATACACTTAAATATATAAATTGTCACTGTAAATATTATTTAGTATTTTTCTGTGATGATATTCTATAATTAGAAATTTATTAATTTATGTTTTACTACTGGTTTAATACATTTCATAATTTTTATAAGGGTTTATGTCATAAATTTATTTGCTTTTAATTTTGTAAGAAAAGGTACTGAACACTAATGGCAATTCCAGCAAAAGTTTGTTGAGCTGGTCATTTATAATGAAGCTGCATTAAGTTTTTTGATCTGTTAAATCAAATACGTGTAAAATATATCAGCCTTTCAGTGAAGCCAGTGACACAGCACTTGATGAAACTTCCTTGCGCAATAAAGCAGGTTATAATGTCCATGATTACAAATTCTTACCTGTACTTAGTACTGCAGACAAAATAGTTTTCTGGCTTCTAAGCATAAATGTGGAAGGAGCTCATTATTCCATGAAAAATTCTTTTTTTATCTGCAGCATCTGATCTTTGACCAGTGTTTGAACTACAACAGAGCTAAATGGTGTTTTGTTTGCCTGTATAGTCTGTGTATTATTAATTTCTAACAAATACCTTTGTACTCTATGATAATACAGTATAAAAATACTATTAAAAGGTCCAATTTACTGATTTTTTAACATTATTTAGATCCATTTTCACTGCGAAGTACCAGTGCTGGTTTTGCTTGTTAGCAATGGATGTGTATGTTAACAAGCTATCAATAAATCACACTCAAAAGTAGTTCTGATTAACAAGATTTTTTTATTCTCTCAAGTACACAAAGGAATATTGGGAAATGTGCTATAGTAAATTGTCAGGAAAAAAAATACTTAATCCGAACAGTGCTGGAAAGTTCAAAGGAAAGCAATTCAATGCCTTCTGCATTGGATTCCTGTCAGGTGCATAGTGATGTATTGTGCATCCAACATGTTCAAACACTTTTGACCCTGCATAAACAGATGGACTCTTCATCACACATGCAGTGTGTTGTGCACATGTAAGAACAATAGTGTATATTTTACGTGTTGTATATGGGAAGCATTTGCCCCGGATTGCTAGGTATCACGCTGTGGGACATAGCTGTCACTAGCTGACAAAGCAGCATTCCAGTGAGAAATTATGACCAAAGTACTAGTTGGCTTCCATGTCTGTAGAACTGATTGAGTCTGGTGGTCTGAATATTCTTTCTAGCAATAGAATACTATTCTAGATCTAAATTTCTGGTTTCATATACCCCTATCACAGTACCATACAATTTATTTTTTTTAGTAAAGAAATAAAAACTAATTAGAGAGCAAGAAATAGTATATTTGTGCTTAAGCCCAGATTCTATTATTCTTAACCATAGAAGTGGTACTGTGTTATGAAAACTTTTTCAATGTTTTTTACCAAAAGATTCAAACTATTGGTTTTGCTTCTTGTCCACGTCACATATTTCCTCCTCTTTTGATAAAATAAATATCACTTTGTGGTTTTATGCCAAGAAGCTTCAGAGGATGACACTGAAAAGAGAGACAGGGAAAAAAAAAGATAGAACTTGTAAGAAAACTGTGCTGACATTTAACATACCTGGATAATAAATGGGTTTCTTTGTTTCCTAATAGTGCTACTTAGTTCTTTTTGCACAACAAATATTAAAACACAAATAAACATTCTGGCCTAGAGTATTATGCATGCTAAACTCTGGGCTATTTTGGTTTTATGCCAGCTTTGCTTTTTTTTTCCAGGTTGAGGATATCCCCAGCTACTCATTTGAATCAGTGGAGGTAAGCAAAAATAGGAGCAAAAGATGGCTGTCCCAAGTCATCTCACATACATCTCTAAATGATTTCCCAGGGGAGGGGTTTATCAGGTTGTAAATATTTATATTTAGAAAATGTAATTAGAATCATTATTATTTCTTATGTTGTGATAAAAATATGAATGATGAGTTCATTATAGAATTCTGGCACAGGTCCTGCCCTGAAAAGTTCTGGATTTCAGCTGAACTTTAGATGTCACTGAATACAGCAAAGTGAAATCTCACAATAGACATAACTAAAGAAGTGATTTCATGTACCTGAAGGGGGCCTACAAGGATGCTGGAGGGGGACTCTTCATTAGGGACTGTAGTGATAGGACAAGAGGTAATGGGTTAAAACTTAAACAGGAAAAGATTAGATTGGATATAAGGAAGAAGATATTTACTGTAAGGGTGGTGAGGCACTGAAATGGATTGCCCAGGGAAGTTGTGAATGCTCCATCCCTGGCAGCGTTCAAGGCCAGGTTGGACAGAGCCTTGAGTGGTATAGTTTAGTGTGAGGTGTCCCTGCCGATGGCAGGGGGTTGGAACTTGATAATCTTAAGGTCCTTTCCAACCCTAACTGTTCTATGATTCTATATTTGTATTAAAAAAATGACACACTCCCAACATAACTTACATTTACTACCAGAGTTGAAGTAGATACAAAAATGAAATAGATATCTGTAAAAGTGCTTTCCTTTTCCATTTTTAGTGTTCCTATATTGAACTGATTTGTCAAAACAAGCAATATGACGCTCTGTCAATCTGCATACATGACCGGATGTATACCTAGATTCCTCTAAAGTGAACTATATAAACTGACAGTCATTCATCTGACATGATATAATTTTGTCAGTTTTCATTCTTTTATAGATTCTTTTTATTTTTGGTCATATTTTTCTTTTACTATGAAAGCTAAATCAGCTATTCCAATGAAAGTTTGTGCTTTGGAACTAGTTTAAGAAAATCTTGCAGGGAATTAAAAAATTCATAGATGACCTTCAGACCTACAAAGATTCTAGGAACAGATTACTCCTGAGTCATTCTTTGTGGTACATAGGTTAGACTTTTTTTTTTCCTTTAAATTAAAGGTTATTATGAAGTGAAATAAATAAAAGATTGAAACCACTGGAGGTCCAAATTTAATCTTATAGTATATCTTTCTTAATTAATATCTCTATTCAGAATGTGAATCCATTTGGCTGTGTAATACTGGTGTGAAATTTTTTAGTAAAGAATTTTAACACAACATTGTGGCATTGAATTGATGTGCAGATTAGATAAGAAAGTAGAAAGATGTCTTTTGGTGAGAAAGGTGACTTATTTTACTTTAGAGCTATATACTGGTGTCTCTCTCAGTTTCATGGATAACTCACAGACTGTATCTGACAACTGAATAGGAAATCCTACCAGCATGTATAACATCTAGCATATATCTGCAGGGGATAGAAGGTGTAGCTGCACTAGGAAGGTTTTATTTGACTCCTCTGCCTTCTGAACACATAAAATGTCAGAGCTGCATTAAATGTGCATGCATTAAAGATTTTCAAGTGAAGACCATTTTCCAGACATAGCATTAAGAATTTATCAATTATACTCTATTCCCTTAAGACTGCTCTACAATTCATTCACCAACAGTCATGAGACTGAATCCTAGTGCCAGCATTCAAGTTGGGATTTTAACTTAGTGAGTTGTTATGGCATGTTTCCAGGTCATGATCATGGGACAGCTGTTTTCTTCCGTAACAGGGTGAATTATAGCAGTCGGTGAAGCCAACAAACCTCTTAGCATTTGAGTAGGGTGCTCACTGCCAACCAGGGAGCAGGCATTGACAGGCATTGGCTTTGGAAGGGTTGGCATTCGTTCCATTGGCTGCGTTTGCCAGCAACAGTCACTATACAGAGCAGTCCTGTGGTGCCTCCTGTAGGAACACAAGACTAGAGTAAGAGATAGGTAACGGCAGAGAGAGCACTGGTGTTCTCCTTTGAAAAAACATCTCTGAAAAATTGCATTTCAAGGCGGTGTTTTTTATGCATATCGCTGAAATACACTCCTGAATCTAAGTGAACACTGAAATGCTTCTGATTAAATATCTGATTATTGGGCAAGAACAACAGCCTGTATGGAAATACAGAGAGATGGAAAAGCCAGATATGCAGGGCCTGTGCATTGCTGAAAAAAATAATGATCCAACTTTGCATCTCTTTGAGTAATTTGTTATATTACACTTCAATGAACAAACCAATAAGATCGCCATGGACTTTCTAAATAAAAGAAAATATCAAAGTGGAGATCAGAACAAGACTTTCTGAGATGCCTCTCACTGACTTGTTATGGTAAAGATGTCTAAATCCTTTCACAGATTTATGAGAATACAAGCAGTATTATTGCATATCATGGGTTCATTCAAATCCTTTAGGCTAGAGTCAAAATTAAATGCCTCTATATCTAGTGTGAAAAGTGTAAATTTAATCTGTGTCCTACAATGATAGAAGGCAATTTGAATATTACTTTTATTCTTGCTCCATAAACATGACATTAATGTTCTGTCTACATTACAACATCAAGTCATAACCTTTTATTAATCCAGCAGAGAGGTACCACAAGTACATCAGTCCTTAAAAGGATCATCTCTAACATTGTCTGATGTGGTTAATAATTGTTCCATAACCAGGACTTATTTTTTTTATTATTTCTTCTTATTTAGGCTGGCTTCTTCTGAGAGACTGCAAGCCCATTGTTTTCCAACTATGGATAGCTGGAAACATCTGTACTTAATGATGACAATTTTTTATGTGGCACTGCTCTTCCAACATCTTGTGTAACAGTACTTCTCCCAGCACGAATTCTAAACCAACTGGTAGCAATACCTTTAATGTATCTTTTTCAGGCCTCCTGGTTAAGCTGAGGCATTATGACATAACAACCCAGATTGTTCCTTTCGTACAAACGTATACTTACAGTAAATGTTGAAATACAGTATGGTTGTGAATAAAATATGAGCTCAACCAGATTTGTTAAACATATGTACAGGCATGCAGAAATATGCAGGAATAGCAAATAAGAAGAGTATCAAACTAGATCTGTTACTCTGATCAGTATGTGTAAGAATTGTTAGGTTTAAAAACTAAGTAAACACATAGTTCATCTTAATTTTTCACATTAAGAGAACTGATGGACAGGGGTAGAGCAGTTGATGTCATCTGCCTGAACTTGTGCAAAGCGTTCGATACTCCCACACGACATCCTTGTCTCTAAATTGGAGAGACATCAGTTTGATAGATGGACCACTTGGTGGATAAAGAACTGGCTGGATGGCCACACACAAAGAGTTATGGTCAATGGCTGAATGTCCAGCTGGAGACCAGTAATGACTGCTGCCCCTCAGGGATCGGTGTTGGGACCGGTCTTGTTCAACATCTTTGCCAGTGACATGGACAGTGGGATTGAGTGCACCCTCATCAAGTTTGCCGATGACACCAAGCTGTGTGGTTCAGTTGATAAGCTGGAAGGAATGAATGTCACCCAGAGGAACCTAAACATGCTTGTGAGGTGGGCTGATGCCAACCTCATGAAGTTTAACCATGCCAAGTTCAAGGTCCTACACCTGGGTCGGAGCAATTGCAGGCACAGCTACAGGTTGGGCAGAGAAGAGATTCAGAGCAGCCCTGCAGAGAAGGACTTGGGGGCGTTGGTCAATGAGAAACTGAACATGAGCTGACAGTGTGGACTCGCAGCCCAGAAAGCCAACCGTATCCTGGGCTGCATCAAAAGGAGCGTGACCAGCAGGTCGAAGGAGGTGATCCTGCCCCTTTATTCTGCTCTTGTGAGACCTCACTTGAAGTATTGTGTGCAGGTCTTGTGTCAACATAAAAAAGGACATGGAACTGCTGGAATAAGTCCAGAGGAGGGACGCAAGGATGATCAGGGGACTGGAGCACCTCCCATATGATGATCGGCTGAGAAAGTTGTTGCTGCTCAGCCTGGAGTAGAGAAGGCTGCATGGAGACCTCATAGCAGCCTTCCAGTACCTGAAGGGGGCCTATAGGGATGCTGGGGAGGGACTCTTCATTAGTGACTGTAGTGGTAGGACAAGTGGTCATGAGTTAAAACTTAAACAGGGGAAGTTTAGATTGGATATAAGGAAGAAGTTCTTTCCTGTTAGGGTGGTGAGGCACTGGAATGGGCTGCCCAGGGGGGGTGTGAATGCTCCATCCCTGGTGGTGTTCAAGGCCAGGTTGGATGAGGCCTTGGGTGAGATGGTTTAGTGTGAGGTGTCCCTGCCCATGGCAGGGGGGGGTGTAACTAAATGATCTTAAGGTCCTTTCCAACCCTATTTTATGATTTGACAATTCTATGAAATTAAATTGAAAATGAAACAAACCAAAGGAAATCTATAAAACACAATACTGGAGATCTCACAATAGAGCAAATGTTGCTGTCAAAATAAGATTGTAACTGAACTTTTTTGGTTTCTTTCTAGAAAAGATACCATTTTATTCCTTATTGCTTTCTGGCACAGCCATGATCAGTAAATTTAAATAACATGTAAGTACAGGAATAATAGTGTTTGAATAAGATCAGCTAAACAATGTAATTAAAAGAAAAAAAATTGTCAATGTGAAAGAACTATATCCAGAGTTGCTGCTGCCTCAATGAATATTGTATTTTAAACACTTTTGTAGTGCAAATTCACATTCATCACTGTTGTCAAAGAAATTGATGCTGATTTGAACAATGGCTGCACCATGAATCCTTTTTTTTTTTTTCTGTGGAAGTAGAATAATAACACTGGCAATCTAGAATGCCATAGTTTTATTTCCAGTACCCAAATAACAATATTGTTTTTCCTAACTCTCCTTGGAAACTAAATTCACTGGAAAATAGCTAACACAAAGTGAAGTACTAGATTAATAACTAATTAATAACTAAGCTATGTGGTTTTACACTTCTGCTGTTGGAATCACTACCAACCTACAAATCCTTCCATATCAACACCATCCTTGGCTGTAGAAGGATATGTATAGTTGCTTTAAAGAAAGGCTTAAGATGTTATTGTGAACCTTACAATATTTACTATGAGTAAAAACTCAACCATGCATATGGAAACATGTAAAGCCAAGCATATTAGATATCATACAGAGAATAGTATTTCAGTCCTACCAGGAATGTTCTTGGTTTCACTGAGGGAGACTTGATTACTGCCATATCTGATGAGACATAAAAGAACCAGGATCAAGAATACCAAAAAAGACAATGGAAGAAAGACATGTAAATCCTTCATATTTGCATAGAAGGAAAAAGAATGATCATATATCAATGAAAACCAATAAAATAAAAGGATATAATGATAAAGCAGGTTGTCTAAAACATGAAAAAAATGAAAAAAAAAGCCAGACAGATGTTCCGTTAAACCTTACTTTACAATGGCCTTCCTAAAAGTAACAGAATAAATAAGTTGGTCAACTTCAAATTGCTTTGATCTTATAGAAAATGATGATTTTTTTATTGTATATGTTTCAGATTAATTAATGTTAGCACAGTAGAGAAGATGCTCTGTCTTATACTGGAGTAACACCTGGTGGTCTCAGATTTTTCTTGTACTGCCGGTGATGTGAAGACTCTAATGCAATAATGCTTAAATAACACTACTTGTTTCTTGAGAATATTTTCAGGGAAAAGCAGTCATTTTCTGCAACAAACTCTTGGTATCAGTTATACTGCTAAGGAGCTACAGAAATAAATTACAGATCAAGTTTCACTAACATGGAAGGAAGGACAAAACACACCTTCAGTATGGCACCAAAATGACTGGTAACTACCCAGGTAGGTTTACATAGTGATAACAATCACAGAAAGGAAAAGCACAGACCCATGTGCTGTTTCAGCTAGATTATGGCTAGCATATGATCCAACTAGTTTAAAGCTAGCTTGGGTATCTCTAGCAGACTGATGGCAATGTAGAGATGTTCTCCATTTTGTATCTTTGCATGGCTCCATGGTTTCTTTTCTTTTTAGATTGTATGCAGTTACATGTAGTCCCCTCCCCTCTTCACCCCATTATCTGTTGTATGCATCCTGGATAAAAAGCAGGACTCCTGACTCTTAGGAAAATAAAATTATGATTTTTATCTATCTTGGGTAAAATACTCTGAAAATAAATAACATGAAACCAAATTTTAGTGAAAATATATTTTTCTTATTGGCTTAGGAATTTAGTTTGAAAATAAAGGAAATAAGAGCATGGAAAAAACAGTCTAAATATCCAACCACTAACAGGACTTTAGAAATGAAGAATAAATAGAAAAACGTGGCATATTAATGAAAAAAATCATTCAGAAGAATATCACAGATAAAGTGGGAGAATAAGAGATAACTTCAGATAAGCTGAATTTACAGAAGAAAACAAGCATTTTTCATTTTTTTTAATGTTTATTTTAAAAACATGGAACTTGAAAAATTTTCACCCTTAGATCTCACCACAGTTTTTACAAACTAATTTACAAAACTAAGCAGCACCTTAAAATTTGCCTAGGAGAGGCAAATCAGTTATTTTTTTCTGATTAAAAACCTGAGATATGCTTGGGATACTAGGGAATAGCTTGAGCCTCTTGACTTCCACGTTTCTCTGTTAACCATGAGGCCATTCTCAGAGTGTCAGTCAATACACCAGTTGGAGCTGGCATCTGAAATGACTATAACAGATGGTGAGTGTGGTCAGTTTTATTCAGTTCTGAGTGCATTGCTTTAGCAATCGTATAGAACAATACATTCTAAAGGTATTTTATAGAAGATCTGGTCATATGTGAAACCTGACACAGAATAATCATACCTAAAATAGTTAAACACTCCTGAGTACAGCTAGACAAAAAAAAAAAAAAAAGTCAAATCAAAACCAGTGATTAAGATATTCCCCTTTCAAAGATCTTCCCTCCCAACTTAAGGATATTTTTAGGAAAGATATTAAGAAATGTATTCCTAATTAAATATTCTTATTGATCTTAAATAATATGTTTTCTTTCTGATAGAAATTTATTTTCCTAAACTTGAGAGTCTTCAATCAAGTGAAGTATAGGGAGGATAAAACATCTGAAGAGGCATCAGCTACTGTTAATAGTGGTCATTGATAGAACAGCTACATGCGACACTATAAATACATGCAGGCATTAGCAGAACTCTTACATTTAAAGAGTCCCTAAACCAGTATATATATACTAAGTCAGCTATGAGGTAATGTGAAACTATGGATGGCAGGGACAGTAGAGTATGTCATCTAGGGCTGCAAAATATTTCATTCCTTTCATAATATACTCATTTCAGTTTTTGATATTTGAATGGGATAGATGTTCTGGTGAATAAAGAATACATGACTGTGACTTCTATCTTTCTTTCTCTCTATCATAAATCTGCCTATATTGGGTCCCAGTCATCAAAGACTGATTTTGTTCTACTTCATTTGTCTGTTGATATTCTGTCGCAATTAGACAGAAATTTCTGCTGAACTTTCTTAGAGAGTTGGAAATAAGATTAAAATATAGAGTCAGAAAGTTCAGATTAATCTTTTGTGTAGTCAGGAGTCTGGGGTTTTTTTGCATTTTTTGCATTTTTCTTTCACAGCATATGTAAGGTCTAATTAAAATAAAATCTTTCTCAGTCTTTCATGTGTAGTTTAGGTAAGTTAATGTCCTTGTGTGAAGTATTTTTGTCATATCATTGTCTGATACATCAGCTTTCCTGTTTCAAAACATGTATTTACTAAGAGCATAATTGAGATAAAAACTTCACACCTAATCCAGGCTTCTCTGTATTGAAAATAAAAGCAGAAAAAGGCTGCTTTTTTATATGTTGCTCATCTATGGATAAAATGTGCAAAACCATTTAGGAAACATTAAAAAGTGTACGCATTTTGGGGTTTTAGAGTTGTAGGAATTCAGCAGGTGAGAATTAACCAGAGGACCACAAATTCTAGGGGTTTACAAATTGGGTAAAATCAATCTAATATAATCCTGAAAAGTGATTATCACAATAACAACCAACTATAAAAGCAAGCACTGATAAATTTTCATTAGAAATATTTGTGAGGCAACATTTTCAGTTGTCTGTCTTACTAAGCACAGTGATAACAGGCAACAGCTGCTGCAAACTTGTAACTCGAAGTCATGCAGAAATGTTGACAAGTCACAAAAAAGACTGGCATAGAATCTGTTCAGATTATACAAGGGATTTGCATGGGGCATTTCACTCTATGTACGTTACTTACTCTATGAAAGTAATAATAATAATTGCTCACTTTTATTAATTTCTCTTTTAAATAATCTTTGCCATTTTTATCAAGTTCACCTGATGTGATACACAACTTATGTACATAATTTTATTATTGTAGAAAATTATCTGCCTTTCCTGTCTGCATCTTTTTTTTTTTTTCCCTATGAAAAAATGGCTCACATTGATCATGTTTCCTAGTATTTTTTGTCATGTGAAAATAGCTATCTTGCATCCAGTTCAGAAAAGATTTCTTATGAGAAAAAATGTTTATTAATGTGCCTATATTTATAGATGTAGGATTCACAGGTCCATAAAACCTGCTATCAACCATGTTTTAGGAATGAGCACAACCTACACACAAATTTATTTATTTTTTTTTTCTGGTGCAGTGATTTTGCATAGCAAACTCTGATCGTGTTTTTCATCTTTCAAAAGGAACTTGCAGATGTTAATAAAAGGCAGAATTTACCAGAAGTTTTGCAGCATTTCTGAACACCTATAAAGTTTTTGTAGAAAACCAGAAAATATATCCATTTCAGGCAAGATCTTACGATAATTTTTCAAAACAACTTTCACATAGAAAATTTCAGAAATAGCTTCTAATTCTTAGGCATTAAATATTTGTTGAAAATGTTCCTCTGATTTTGACAAATGTTATTTTATGAAAGAAAAGAGCACTAAACCTCGTGTAAAATTCAAGTAATTCAATAAATATTGTAAGGAATTTGTTTAAGAAGCAAGTTATCTTTTTATTTAATTTGACCTCTAAGAAAGTTGTTTAAAATTATTGTGCTGCTTTAAACAAATCTTATTCTCAAAAATTTTGTCACATATCATATATTCTGAGAAAATGTGTAATAAGAATGTATTTTGTAACACCAACAAATAACCTAATTCGTATATCAGAAAAAAAATCCATCATAATGACATATTTAAAATTACATTTTCCAAGAAGTTGATTTTGTATGGGTAGACAAAAATCATACAAATTCACTTTCAAAACTATTTTTATTATGAGAAGTTGAAATATTGCAGTTTGAAAATAAATTTCTGCTTGCAATGTTTAAGCTTTATTTGGTCATTCTTAATATGTTCAATTTACTATTTCTGTACTTCATGAAGTTATTTAAGTGATAACTTATCCTTGTAGAGGGATGCTCCAGGAATAGCCCACTCCCCCATGTTATCTTTGATTACTGCTTATAAATATTAATCATGTTCCTGGGATATAATACAATGCAAACAAGAGAAATTCAACTATATTCTTACAGTGTTACTGCACAGATATTTATAATACATGTGACAAGAGATGTAACCTGTAATGCCAAATATAGTGATTCTCCTGACTGTATCCCATTTCTCAGAAGTTCCTGGACTAAATAGCCAAACCCAGCACACTCTGACATGAAAATGCTAATTTCTGATATGTTGCACTGATTTTAGAAATCTGCATTGTCAGAATATACTATAGGACGTGCAGGTCCAGAGGAAACATTTTTTCCTTTTTCTAATTAGACCTCTTAGCAACATTTACTTTTAACTATTTTTTTTTTTTTTAGTGTCTGCTTTTATATTTAGTGTGAAAGCCAACTGTACAGATGGTATTTCCATAAAAGCCCATTGAGAAAGGCTGAGAGAATAATTCCATATAAGTTCCTATGAGAGACAGTAAAATATAAAGTTACATCTGGAACTATGAATTTCTTTCACTGCAACATGCCTTAGAAACAAGTGAGTAGTACGGTACTTCACTGGGACAATAAAAATGTAACAGGTCACTGTGGGCTAAATCTACAAAAGGGATTTAGCCTGAAAGCTCAGTTCTTGAGTAGATATCCACTATCCGTAGTTAGGAAAGTTTTGTGAGGTACCTGACTCTCCAGTGGTAGACATATGCAAAAACCTTAAATCTTTTTCAAGAACAACTCTCAGTAAGTTTTTCATTCTGATTTTCTCCAACCTATTTACTTCCATGTCCATATTCACACTACATATGTGAAATCAGGTTTTTCCAGAAATCTTTCTGGAGACTGGGCTGGTCTGTTACTACAAAGGCCACAATTTAAATGATCCCTTACTTAGGAACTTAGAGACATCGCAAGAATAAACTAGGGTGAAAAACCATTTGTACCTTGATGTCCGTTTTCTGTGCGCACTTTTTGGGTTGATGCACTAACAGGCAGTCACAGGCAGTAAAACATATAACCCACCTAACTGGGCATGATCAAAAATTTAACTGGAAGGACTCTGTAAATGTTTGCCACTATTGCTTAAGTTGTTTCTGTCTACATTTTATTTTCCTATAGCTTTTCACTTCAACAAGGTCAAACCACCCTGCCAAGGACAGGAAAACCTTCCACTAGACCAGGTTACTCAAAGCCACATTTAACCTAGCCTTGAACACTGCCAGGGATGCGTTATCCACAGCTTCTCTGGGCAACTTGTTCCAGTGTCTCACCACCTTCACAGTGAAGAATTTTTTCATAAAAACTAATCAAAACCTACCCTCTTTCAGCTTCAAGCCATTACCCCTTGTCCTGTCATTACATGTGCTTGTAAGAAGCCCCTCTCCAGAGACTATTTTTGAACAAATCTGTTGCTTGAATGAAGAAAATATAAGCTTCTTTCTTTGAGGACATGATTTTCATCCTATTGTAGTCCTCTACATATTCCATATGGTTAGAATTACCTTTAGAAAATATATTTTTCAGGAAGTAATTTTAAGTCCTAAAATATTCACATTTGTGTCAGTATTGCTTTCAATATTATTAATTGGTAGTACCAATTCCTATATACAAAGTATGAATATTTAATAATTTCATACTAGAGTAAATTGGGTATTGAATTACAAAGTTCTGACAGATTTTTAATAAGCTTGAAATAAAAATACTCAGAAAAAAAAAATGCATTCTCTTTTTATGCAACTCCAAAAATTTAAAAAACCTGAACTCCAGGATATTAGATGGATGGGGCTTTGAGATGAATAAAAAGTACCTTATTCTGCTGATAATATTCAAAGATATTTGAACTTCAGCTGTTAAAATTGAGTTTATTTTTTCTCAGATATGATAATAGAGAGCATAAAATGTTTTGCAACTAATTAAAGAAAATACAGATTATTTTTTTTTCTTCTACTGATTACCAGATTAAAGACCATGTGAAAGTTATGGAAAGTTTAAATAAAGTATCACTTTTTCCTTGATTCACTTTTTTATCCACAGTTGTCTTGGTTTTCTCCTCCTCATCCAATTTCAGGGAAAGGGAAGGGAGGGTCTGGAGTGAGTGAGCAGTTGTGTGGTATTTAGTAACAGGCTGCTGTTAAACCACAACAATAGCTGAAGTGTTAACATTTATTGATCAGTTCTGCACTCTTGCTTAGTTTCCACTGATGTTACAACTGAAAAAGGCGTTGCACACTAGCTGTGGAATATCACTCATTTCTGTGTGAACTTAGGTAAAGCTATGCATGTGAATACAGAGAAACAGACATGAAGTCACAGTACAGTAAGTTTCAAATTCAACATAAAATTATTTAGTCATCTGCAGTGACTATGAATACCTTAATAAAAAATAAAAATGTATCATTTCTGGCCCTAGAATACAATCATAAAGCCCTAGATACTAAAATGAAAGGCATGAAAGTGTGCAGCCTTGCTATTTATATATCGTTCTATACTGCAGTTCTTCAACTCCATAAACCTGCATTGCATCAACCTTACCACTGAAAACAAACCTAGCTACTGAAGAACACATCTACTATATAAATCCCATCAACATTGATCAATCCTAATTTATGAAAAAAGTTTATCAGTTTTTCTTTAGTTTATTATCTCCTGTAAAAATATTCAAGTACAATGGCAAGAGACTGTAATCTTATCACCACTAAATGCCTTTCTTCTGTGGCCTTACTTCAGTAAATTTGAGGCTTACCAGAAATTACTCTCTTAATCTATTGATTCTTTTTCAAATGGAAAAGAAATGAAAGCTGTCACTCAGCAAGAAGAAAAATATTTGGGTCAAGATTTTCAATGGTATTTAGATAAGAAAATACACTTGAATAACGAGCTAAGGCAACTAAATCTAAAAACATGTTTTTATCAAACCATTAACCCTCTTTGCAAAGAAAGATTATGGCCTTTCCCTCTAAAACATATGATTAGAATAACCAGCTACATAAGAGAAAGACTTCTGTTACAAAGGTGGTAATAAGCAAGTAAAAGTTGTAGAAATGGAATATGAAACCTTTGGAAACAAATCTCTCTTCTACAAAATAACTGCTATTATAAAGAATTAATTTTTATTTCTTTTTTTTTTTTTTTAATTTCCCTGTGGAAAAGTATCTTAAGGTGGAAAGGAAAAATGTCCTTCTACTCAGAATGCGGAAGACTCTTGATTTACCCCCACTTCCCAAGCTATTAAAAATTTACTGAAACAGCACCAACACAGACTTCAAACGCTCGCCAGAAAATGAGAAATGCAACAACAATCAAAAAACAGAACTTGAACCATCCTGAGCTCTTCAATACCCTGTTTTTACTTTCTTCATATATTCAAAATGGAAAACATAGGACAGAGAAAGTACTTACTGGTATTAACAAGAAAAATTGTCCAATGCATGACAAACTGTGCTGTAAAAGTTTAATCTGACAAACATCAATGTAGCCCCTGCATTCACTGTTGTAATAAAAATACACCCTGATGGATTAAACACCTGCAGCCAGGTAACATTTTAAGAGGAGACAGCTTTCAGCTGTACACCAGTGGCTACTGAGATCTGGTGGGGTTTTTTTTCAGAATTATCAGCACTTCCTGCAGAGATGAGAGCTTAAATTACAAACATGAATTTCTAATGTGTTTCATACCTGCATAAGTGTGTTCTCTTGAGCATGCCACTCTGCCAACAGTTTTCCCACAGAAATACTCAACACATAGTGAATTCAAATGAGTTTAATGCACAGTCTTATGATTAATAGAAAATGGCAGAGAGTAAGGGACTGAAACTGTTCGTGCTTTGTTTGATTAATTAATAAGAGACTCTCTTTTCCCAGCTTCAAGTCATTATGTTAATGAAATGTCATCAATTAAGGCTTTCCCTTGATTATTGAATATGGCAGGTAGTGCTCAGTTAAAAAGCTGCATTCCTCTGCTGTCTTTGTAGTTGTCATCACAGCTTTTTTAATGAAATGCTACTTCCATTAGACAGTGTTTGTTCTATTTTCTCATTATTGTATCATCCTGTTGACCTTGAGATAGGTGAATATGGAAGGCCCAGAATGAAACAGAGACAACTCTATCTATCTGTGAAACTGCGGGTCAAGATAATGTGTTAGCAGAAAGATAAATATCATTCTTCATTCATAGTTCCTTCATAATTATTAATAGTCTGGTCAAAGATAAATTCAAGGAGAGCGTATGACATTGAGAAACCTCTGTCACACTGTGTTAGACTATACTGGAAGATTAGTACAAGATGGAGGGAAATATATTTTAACCATTCAAAATGGTTACATTTTGCTATAAAAGTGTTTTAATAGACATATAGAAGTGGGACTATATGATAACGGTATTGTAATTAGTTCACAGAGACAGAGAAATGCACATTTTAAAAAGTATAGTTATATCGGGGTATTAATTTTCTGTTCATATATTTAGGACTCATTTACTTTGAATATCAATATGATTGGGGTTCAATATTGCACAAGAATATTGTTCAGAACATTGATGTGTGTGATGTCAAGGGCTACAGTAAATTCTGATGAATCAGTTATCATACAGAGAACATAAGACATTACCCACCTCCTTGGACATGCGCCTTTGGAGAGATGGGAGGGGGCTCTGATGACCTTATTTTCCACTTTTACTCCAGCAGCTGGAACACCGTGACTTCTCTCTAATGGGTTCTTCAGCACATTAGTTATACATGATTATAGGTCCAGTCAAATACCTGTGTCTGGTGCATTGGTCATGAACAAGGGGAAAAGCTGTTGTGCTGCAATGCAAATGGGTGAGATACAGGCACCATGGCAAGTAAACATTCAAAGCAAGCAAAATGCATGACTTGAATGTTTCTGAATTTAAAAAAAAAAAAAACAAACCAAAACCAAAAACTCACAAGAAGCATCTTTCAGAGAATAAAAGCTCTCAGAAGAGTGGGTTATCTCTGATTTAAAAGACACGGAAATAAAGAAAACAGATTAGAGAAAAATCTTCTCAGTGACTGAAATGGGGTATGACTATATTGGGTCAAACAGGGATCTGTACTGTTCCTGCACAGGAATATATGTCAGGCTGGAGCTGGAAAACAGATTGAATAGCGAAATAGCATTTGCACATGATATGAAATCATTGAAGAAAATCCAATACAAAGCTAACTGCAAAGAGGCAAAATTCAAAAAAGATCTCATGATAATTTATGTGTAGCTATATGATAAAATGACTGGTGAGTCAGTTACAGACTCTAAGTTATCTATCACCACAAAATAAGACGTGTGGTGATCAGTGAAGATAGTATTTAGAAAACTTCAAGATTCAATAACTTTTAAAATAGTAAAGATTCAGTAGCTGTCAAAATAATAAATTGAATATTGCCTATGTCAATGACAGAATAGAGAAAAACTTCATAGCACTATTTTAATTTGGTATGCATGCACATTGTAGGGTTTTAATATAGTTCTTGTCCTTACAATTATATAATATCGCTTGAAAATGTACAGAGAAAGGACTCAAAGATGACCAAAGGCATGAAATGGCTTCTTAAAAAAAAAAAAAGATCAATAAGCAAATGTCAATTTTGTGTCTTGAAAAAAAAGAAATTATAGGAAACATGGTTGAGTTTTTTAAAGCTTGGAGAAGATGAATCAATAAAGATTTTCTCTCTATTTACAGGTTATGTTATTACACTGAAAGAACTAGAGAGAAAATGAAGAAATAAGATGATATAGAACAAGGGAAGTCTGGTGATTTTTGGACTTCCCATTCAGTATGTGATCATTTTGCGAACTTACTGTCACCCAGTTTTGCAGAAGCCAAGAATATAAATCATGTTCAATTAGGCAGGAGATGTCCTTGTGTAGGAGAGGTCCAAAAGTAACTCTTACATGAGATTATGCTGCAGTTTCTGTGTGAAGACATCCACTGTATACTGCACACTGGGAGGAGACATTCCCAGGAAAATGAGAATCATATTGTTCTGTGAAGAGAATCACTCAATTCTTATCATCTTTCGCTAAACAATTTCTTTTGTTACTGTCAGAGAAATGGTGCTGGGTCAGAAAACAGGCCTTTTGGTTTAAAAAACAAACAAAAAAAAAAACAACCCCAAACAAAATGCCCCAAAACCCCACAAGAAAACAACCAGTGAATGAAACAAGAAAAAAAGCAGACATGTAAGTTATACAGTTACAGTTCTTGTACATCTTCAAGAAGTCTATAACTGAAAAATTTGCCATTTGGCAATCATACAATGCAGGCCTTTAATTTAATAAAAAGATCAAATTCTTGAGAAAAGAAAGCAAGCCATCAAAGAAACGACACATTAAAGTTATAGTCTTTGAAGTGTGTTCTGCTACATTCTTCTGGTGGTGGAAGTTCACTTTTGTATTTTCTCTTTTTCTCCACATCACTCCTGTTGGAAATGGTAAAAAGAGTTATAAACATTTTTAGTCTTAGGAAATTAAAACATAAGTTAAAACATACTGTACAGCTTCTGAATTATTACACTTTATATATATTTTTTTCTTAATGTGTTGGACAGGAATTTTCTATTTAACACGACATTTATAAGTCTTTCTAGTGCTTTGATATCACAAGTTGTCGAAGATACAGTGTTCAAAATTTTATTTTTATGTTCCCCTAATCCAATCAGTTTAACAGCTAACAATTGTCATCCAAAGCAGATTCAGGGGACTATCAGGGTGACAGGGTTTTATTTATTACTAAATTGACTAATTCTTTGAGGTTATTCTTAAAAAAAAATTGCAGTGCAAAAATAGCCAATATAGATACAGAAGAAAGGCATACTATACTCTCTGTTCTAGCAATTACTAATATACTAGATTTTTTTCCCCTTTTTTCCTTCTCTTTGTGTATTGCTCACAGATTCCTCAGTTTAAATGCATACATTTATCTATAGTATCAGCTGACCTGTGGCTATGACAAGAATCCCAATTTTTACTTTTTTTACCTTTTTTTTTTTTTTTTGTCAATCTATTCATTTTAGATAGGGTTTATTATTTGTGTGGTCCAAATCCCCTTACAGTTCTTTTCCTTACTCCGTAAGCTCTTTTAAAACTTAGATATTCTTATTTTTTTGTGGTTACATAGAATGTGCAAAAGAATCCAGAATTCGTTACTTTGTTTTGGGTTTTTTTCATATTTCCATGTGTTATTCAAAGATGAAAGCCACACAGTCAAGGAGATAATAGTCACAGATAACAAGTATTTATTTGCATATTTATTCAATGCTGCTGCATTTTCTGTTAGCATCAATATGGTCAAAGTCTTTTCTCTTTCTCAGTTCCCTACAAAATCAATTATCCATTCGGAATTATCTGTAAGCCACTCCTGAAAATTATTCAGAAGAGTGCTGCTGTTATAAGCGTAAGTCTCCTTCAGAGACAAGGGTAATAGTTCACCAGTACAGATAATTACACACTAACATAATATATGGACATGTACTTTAGCCAAGTTTAAATTTGTAGTTAAGCTGAATATCAGTGGAAAATCTTCCAAGACTTTCACTCCTTTCTTTTGAGTAACACAGTCTGTTTTAGATGGTGTAAAGGAAAAAAAACAAACTAACCCAAACAAAAAATAACCAATCTAAAACCACAAAACCAACAAAACAAAAAAAGCAACAAATAAGAAAACTACTGGAGCTAGTTTTCTGTGGGACAGCAACAGCAATAACTAAATATAAAGAGATGATACAGACCTACAAGAAATATTTAATGAAACCTAATAGATTAAAATGTATGAAAAGCAGAGTTTAACTTTTGCCACTGTGCAAGATTTTATGAGATAGATTAAATAAGATGTAGCATACTTGAGTAACTTTAAGTTTAGTACCCTGACAAAAAGTATTTTTAAAGACCAACAAAAAAAAAATCATGCTTGTCTTTCAAAAATATTAAAAACTTAAGAAACAACATTTTTGGCCATTCTGGTGTTGAAGGCATCTTTTCATCTCAAGAAATGGGCCACAGAGAAATAACAAAAAAAAAAAAAAGTCACATAACCACATGGAATATTGTGTATAAGTACCCCAGATTTTTATGAGTAATCTAAGAAATCGACTTATGAGTTCACTTGATGTTTTGATCAGTTATTTAGGTATTTAGAACTATTATTTAGGTAATTTATGTACTATTTATATTGGACCATATCTTTTTTATTTAACACAATAACAGATAAAATGGCAATCAGTAACTCCAATGTTTCTGAAAGAGTGGTAGAGAGACCCATAGTTTGACCTTCTCATCAAACTTTCTCCAAAAGCCTCTCTCTGAAATACTAAATATTTAATCGGATTTGTAAAGACTAAAGTATTTGACTACAGAATTTTCATAGCTTGACAAAACTATCAAAAAAAATTCCAGTGGTATTTTGAATATTGAATTTATTTTCTATGAAATGTGAGGTTTTGAATGATTTCATAGGTTTCTTTGCCTTGTTTGCTTTATTTTTTTTTTTTTGTGAGTGAAGCAAAACACTTCTAAAAGCCAAAATATCTGACATAGTCTATGTTATACATTCTGTCCAGGAAGAACTCAGCTTACATGAGACATCTAAATATAGTAGTCATATCATAGCCTGGTGCTAGACTAAGAGGGAAAGAAGAAATATGATTAAATTGAAGTCTATTTTAATTGAAGTCTACCTCTATTTAGTGAACAACAGGAACAGTTATTTATTATATTAATGTTATATATTATACCAATGTTTTCTGGGCCAAATTAACTTTAGATGTAAATAGGTGCAACTTATCTAATTTGAATAATGTATACGTACTCAAACCTGCAGTACATCCCTCTGTCTTTACCATATGAGTTACTCTTATTTCTGTTTATTAAAATTATTCAAACGTCATTTAAATTTATTACGTTCAAGCTCTCCTTGATTTTCAAGGAAAAGAAGGCTGGACAATTTATTTTATCTTTTGAATGCATTCTTTTTGCTTTACTTATTCCTGAATCAATTTAATGAAGAGCTATAATACCAGAAACTGACTTTTCAACTGGTCATTTTGCTGCCGAGTCTATTTTAAATCTAATTATACTTCTTGAGCCTCATGCTCCGCCATGGAGGAGGGGAAGCCGGGAGGAAGCAGAGACAGGACACCTGACCCAAACTGACCAAAGAAGTATTCCATACCGCAGCACGTCATGCCCAGGATGTAACTGGGAGTTACCGGGAAGGACATGAGGACTTCTGGTTCAGACTCGTTTTTTCAGCAGGTGGTATCGTATTCTCTACCCTTGTTCTTTTCTCATATTGTTGTCGTTGGTGGTAGTGGTGGTGATTTGTGTTGTACACTGGTTGCTGGACTGTTCTTGTCTCAACCCATGGGAGTTGCATTCTTTCAATTCTCCTCCCCTTCCCTCCAGGAGCGGCAAAGGGGGGAACCCCGGGGCGGGGGTGGGGACGGGACACGGTCCTGGACTGCTTCCAGCCCGACACCACTCAATAGGAGTGACTGCACAAGCTGTCTGGCTGGGTTTAAACCACGACAGTAATTGATACTTTTATTGTAATTGCAATTTGTGCCACAATATAAAAAAAAAAAAATTAAGGAGCACAGCTTTAGGTGGAAGAAGCTGAACTTTCTCTTTACATGCTATTGCATACTATGGTGCAGTGGTCTTATGGGGCTTATGGAAAAATCAATAGATGTGATAACAAATCTGACTTTCCCAACACTTAATCAGCTCACACTCTATGCCACTGCCCACCTTTGATATGAATAAGAATGTCATAAGAGAATATCTGTTGTGATGACTTAATACCCTGGTATAGTACATATTGAAACCATTGGCTAACATCTCAGCTATTAAAAATAACAGACAAAGTTTCAGACATAGGACACAGAAAAAGAATATTGCTCCTGCAAATCATCCTGACCATTGGAGCAGTCATTAACTTATAAAAATAGCTCACACAGTAACATTAGTATGTTGATAATTGCCTTTTGTCCTTGTTTTAATGAATTGAGTATACACAGTACAATTCACACAAATGTCATCATACACAGACAATAGTTAGTATGACAAGCAGGAAATCTAAAGATTCCAGGGTTTTATATATATGTGTACATACAGAAACACATAAAATGATAAACAGGTGAAGGTTCTAGTAATTACCAAATTAAATCCTGATTTTTTTTCTGTATTTTTTAGATAAGAACTGACCTGAAGAAAGCTAAAGAATCTCCATTATTGTAAAAACCAATATAAGAATTATTATGTTAAATTTTTCAGTGGGTAAGGTTTTCTAAAAAAGATTTTTAACTGTTATTCATCAAGGAAGATAATAAGAAATTGAATTTGGTATGTACATTTTAAGCATAAATTTCTTGCTATGCAACCAGCGCGTGACTAATCCAAAACAGGAATAATGATCACGATCACTGACTTGTGAAATGTAATGGATAAACACTACAAAAGGTAGAATTATCCATATTAAATCCAATAAGATTATTTTCAGATCATAGTCATAGTAGGAAAAACTTGTATTTAAAAAAATTGAAGGTTGTGTATGAAAAAGGAACATTAATTCATCAACTCAATTATTCAGATTGTCATATTTTCCCCATATTCTTTCTTCCAGTCTTTTCTAGATATCAGGGAATACTCCATTATGGACAAAGAGGAGTATAAAATCTTACAGTTGTAGTCCAGTCCAAGCAACAAAATAAAATATAGGAACTGACCCTCTCCATTAAGCTTAATGCTCTTGTTGACATGTTAATCTGGAACTTGAACTTTTTAAACTCAGTCTTTTAATCATTATTCTAGCCAGATATGTGAATAAAGAAATCATCAGTTTCCCACAGTTCTTAATTACTTGTATAAAAATCGGAGAAAAAGCTTTTTTTTTAAAGTATTATACTTTGAGACTGTTGCATTCTTAATTTCCAGGAAAGCCTGTCTATAAACTTATTTTAATTCATTGGATTAGCTAGAATTGCCATATTTTATTATATACAATGTCTTTTAACACATAAATGATTACATGCAACAAAAATTAATTCCTCTAGCAAAGATCTTTCTTCTTGCTGCTGTGAAGCACCTGAAAGTTTTCCTCTATGTGATCCATTCTCTCATTAAAAATAGCTTTTTCTGTACTTAATTTTTATGTTTTTTGTGTGCTGCAATGGTTCCCAGAGTTGCAGCAATGGTTTTTGAAGGTTCTATTGTTTGTTTTACTGTTTGGGTGTTTACTGCTTGGGTGATTTTTTGTTTAGGTTTGGGTTGTTGGGTTTTTTTTGAGGAGGGATAGTAAGTTTTGTTGGGGTTTTGATTTTTTTTTTAAATAAAACATGTAAGCATCGTAAACTAGTGTATGCATTCAGCAGCTAACTGGCAAGGTGTTTACAGAAGTAAAGTGACATGGTGTCAGCAATTCAGTATGCAATGCAAAGGTCTAGTCCATAATCTCTGCTTACTTATGCAATTGTATACATATTAATTCACACATACTGTATAATAGCTTAGTTGTGGTAACTTAGTATTTTGGCTAATTAAGTAAGCAAAACACAAGGAATATTGAGCAGGTAGAGCAAGAAAAAAGAAACCAAGTCAATATTTTCCTATAAATGCATGCAAAATTATTATGAGAAAGAAAATAAGCCTTTTAGTTGAGAAGAAATGATTTCCAGCCATGTTCTGTGGTTTGAGGAGCCTAGAAGGTATTCAACAGTAAAACTTTAGTCCCAAAATAAAGGCAAGTTACTTATCAGATGCTGCTCACAATAGGTAGAAGAAGAACCTTGGTCTGCCAGGTCAGTTTTATTTCTAATTTTAAAATAACTACTTGAGCCCGGTATTTTTGGGGTACTAGTTCTGATGAAGTTAAAAAAAAAAATTCTCTTCAATACTGAAGATTTTCTTGTTATTTAGAACTGTGGTCCTCAATAAAACAAATATTTTACTAGTTATGTTTGTTTTCTAAGGAAGTCCTAGGAAAAGGACAACATTCATTAGCAGGTAACTGGTAGCTGTGGCAGCCAAACTATGGGTTGCAGTGCTATCTAATTGCCAGATTGCAGGAATCAGTGATTTTTTTTTTGTTCAGAAATGAAATCTAGAACCTAAAGATACTGTATTTATCTACACCTCACAAAGGGAATATAAAAAGCTACTAGCTCAACATGGGAATGCTTGATAGCCTCTTCATACAGGTGTTAGCAAGTAACCTGTAGTACAAGAAAATGGGAGAATCAAATCTCAGACTTGTCTTTATATCAACGCTCAATATTTTTCTACCCTCTTACTTAAGGGAAAACTTTTTCTTCAGTATAATCAGTACACTACCTAGTATTGAGACTGATAACTTTTCTTACAGAGAATATTGCCATGGAAAAGTTTGTCACATTTTTCAAAAAGTTGCACACACATTGAGCACTGTGCCTAGGTGGTAAATTTTCATGAGGCTGAAAGAAAATGTTGAATTAATCTATTCACATAGAATAGAAATTATAAAATACCAGTTGAGAACATATACAAGAATTGTTTTCCAAATGTTCATAATTTGAAATATGCTAGCATGCCTTTTCAATCTCCTGAAACTATGGGCATTCTTCCATTTTGTTGCAGGGGTAGATCTTTAATTAGACTGGTCTGATGCCATAATACTCCTGACAATTGTGTCGGCACTGTTTACCACTTTTAGGTATTGGAAGACTGTTATACGGTCTCCCCTGAGCCTTCTCTTCTCCAGTTTGAAGAGCCCCAACTTTCTCAGCCTGTCTTCATACAGAAGGTGATCCAGTCTTCTAATCATCTCCATGGCCTTCCTCTGGACTCGGTCAAGCAGATCCATGTCCTTCTTGTGTTGGAGAGCCCAGAGCTGAATGCAATACTCCAGGTAGGATCTCATGAGAGCAGAGTAGAAGCGCAGAATCATCTCCCTCAACCTGCTGGCCATGCTCATTTTGATGCAGCCCAGGACATGGTTGCCTTTCTGGGCTGCAAATGCACACTGCTGACTCATGGTGAGTCTCTCATCAACCAAAACACATACTAAAGGGCAAAATTTCAGGGGGGAGGGGAGAGGAGGGAACAAAAAGAGTGAGAAGCAATGTAGGGAACACCATCATCAGCACAGGAGGAGAAGGTTCTCCATGATGCTGGAACAGATATCCTCTCCAGCTCATGGAGAGGACCACGTTGCAGTATACGGATATTCCCAAAGGGACTGTCCCCTTTGGAGACCCCACACTGGAGCAGAAGTAAAGTGTGAGAAGAAAGTAGCAGGAGAAAGAAACTATTATGTATTGACCATAACACTCCCCAACCCACTGCACTGGTTAGGGGGTATAGAAGTCTGGAGTAAAGGACTGAATTCGAGCCTAGAAAGGGTGAAGGAAAGGTGTTGATTTAGTGTCTGTCTTTTTTTACCACTACCTGCACTGCTAACTACATTTTAGTTTTAATTGGCAATAATTTAATCTAGTTTTCAAGTTCAGACATTTTGCATACAACATTAATTGGTAAGCAATCTCTTTGTCTTTATAACAACACTCAAGCTTTCTCATTCTTGTCCTTTGTATTCTTCTCCTATCCCCTTGAGGGAGGAAGTGAGTAAGTGGCTGGATGGGATTTCGGCTGTTAGTGAAGGCCAACACACCATGATTAGTTACAGAATAAATATCTATGTACAGTAGCCCTCACTTTCTAATTCTGTATGTCTTTGGATACAGTAAGAAGTAACCAATGCACAAAGAAGCTAAACATGGTTTTCCAAGCACCCTGTTCAGTGCATTCTTTGTATTTTAATAAAGAAAATTAAAATCATTAATAGAGATTAAAGTATTACTGATTTATGCTTATGACAATTCTGTATATTAGCTCTTTTCAGTCTATTGTTGTCAGCAGCAAAATAAATTAGCATTATAAATTGTATAGTTCCCTTTTGAAAGCTAAAGGTTTTCTGATCATCTCTGCATCTTTACCTAGAAAAGAACCCAAATGCATGGAAGATCTTTTGTATTTTACATATGCTCTTTCAACATTCCCCAGAAGCTTTGGGATCCTGAGTCCTGAAGCAGAAGTAACTCAGCAAAACCTGTGAGCCTCCAATTATTTTCTGCCTGAAATACTGAGATAAAGGCTGATGAAATTAACTTAGCTTCAATTCTCCCTCAGTTCTATCACGGAAGTCTTCCAGGGTTCTGTGTGAAGAGAGGCTCTGGAAATATGACCCACAAACATCTGAATTTTCCACTATCAGAAAGACCTAATAAGTTGAAGAACAGAGCAACAAGAAGAGATAGTTCCCTAAGAGAAAAACTTAGGGGATATTCATAAATATACAACAGTAAGGGCAGAAGCCAGGTGGCCAGTCTCTGCATCCCTTTTACACGTACAGTTGGTAGCTTCTCTACAGAATGCTTATAATCAAGAACCTAGTGAATGTGCACTGAATTGTTTTCTGAAGGAGTTGGTCTTTCTCCACAAACTGCAGAAGAAGCCTTTGGAATTTATTTCTTAACATAGGTAATTAAAATTTAAATTTTGTCAGTATGAATATCTTCCACTTTTCATTCAGTATTAATCCTATCGGAGGAAAAAATACCTTATGATGTATGATATTTAAATGAACACTGAATTGTGTCTTTGCAGAACAAAAAAATTATTGAAGAAGTACCTGTATATGGTAAATCTAGATTGGTGGATCAGAATTGCTAAAAAATACTACCTTCCTCAGGCTATGTACCCTAGAGGTCACAAGAAATAAAGTGTAAGCGCTTTTTCTAGATGCCATATTGGTTAATGAATATTATAGACAAACAACAATGTGATCTTTAAATGAAATGGGAAAATATAGAAGATGATTAAGGAGTTTAATTAACTTGATATAATTATTTAAAAATGAAGAAAATCGCAAGATATTTTTCTTTTTAGCATTAATATTACTTTTGCTCCATCATGTTAGTATTAAGAATACAATCTTCTAAGACAGACAATAGAAACACTTATATAATATTTTAAAAATCTTTCCTTTCTATAGGAGTTTTTATGTCTGTCTTTTTATATCTGAGATCAAGATCTCTCTCCACATATTTTCCTTTCCACTGCATTATAATTTCAATTTCATATTTGAAGGCCACTCAGAAAAGCTAGATTCTTGCTTTGACAACATTGAATTCTATGTACATGTTTTATTCTGTTATTTAATTGTTTGTTGTTCTAGTTAAAATAAATGGCCACCAAGAAGAAAGTTTATCAAAATTAGACAATAATAAAAAAGTAAAAGGTCTAACAAGGTCATTTTGGTTCTAGTGCAACAGACACCAAAGGCAAAAAAACAAACCCTTTCTAGCTTACATGGGAGCAGCAGCTGTTCCTGCTTTTTCATAAAATATTGTTCTTGTACACAGATGTTCCCCATTTTTTATTATTTTCTTCATATCCCAGTGTCTCAAATATGTTTCCATCTATTTTAATAAATATATAAAAAAAGCTTTTATGAAATATTGTACTTTTCTAAATGTAAAAATATAAATGAACTGGATGGGTTAAAAAGAATTTCCTTAGGATATGTCAGGAGCTTACTCCTTTTATTCTTTTCACATCTGTAACTATAAGAGGGTATTTAATGTTTCTATAGTCCATGGAATTATCATTTTGTTTGGCATGCTACACAGTCTAAGTATTACGTGACCCTTGGCATCAAAGCATGAAAGACCAACAGAAGGGTGGCAACAGCAAAAAACCAAAAAAGATGTCAAGAAACAATGAAATGTTTAATAAAACAGTGTTATATAGAGCTTCTTTTTACTATTATCTTCATTGAGACTGGCTGAACTCTAAAAAATTATCTTATTCCAAAAATATCATGGCAAGCAGTCAGAAGGCGGTAGATGTTTCCTGCTGGTACAATTAAATCAAAGAAAACATTTCTTGAGTAATTTCCATAAACACAGCATTGTTTCCCAGTTTACAAAGTATGAAGGTTGACATTGTTTAATTTTCACCTTCAATGGCATTTCATTACACAAAAAAAGTCTCATATTTACAGGAGGAGTACCATGCTACTTATAATGAAACTTTACTCATTTGTCATCTGTCCTCTTATTCACTGGCCTAAGCTTAATTATAGATACATTGGCTGAAAATATTCACGTTTTTGCAAAGCTAAAAAAGAATAAAGTTGATTTATTTCATTTTTAAGTGGATGTGTGCACATGTAGGATATGTCAGAAATTGAAAAAAAATTAATATTGTATGCTATTGTTATGGGAATACAGTAGATTCATTTCAGTGGGTGTTTCTACATGATTGAAATGTTAGATTTGACAGTGCTATTTTGAACATGATATTAAGTGAAATCTGTTTTCAGCTTTGGACTTTGCTATTAGACAAAAATAACCTTGAATTCTTCCAGTCACACTCACACTCAGTCCAGACTCACTCTAAGTGTGACCTAAGGGGTTAGTCTCTTACTAAAGAAGCCTTGCAGAAGTAGGTCCATGCAGGCACTGCAAAATATACACAGTGCAAATCAGACATAGTATTTGCTGCTCAACTTACTGACATTAAAAATAAAAGTTTTCTCTATTTTGAAATAGTATATCCTTCAAGGTATTGTCCTTTTGATCTTGGTTTATCTTTATCAAGATCCTGAACTAACAGAGGCAGATGAAACAGAGCATGCTGCAGAAATATGTCTTATAGTAAGCACAAGGAACACTAATGAAATGCACCAGTGTTTAATAACATATCATAGATTTAATTGTAGAGAGAAGAAAAAGAATACCACAGACTTTCTGGAATGCAGAAAAGCTTCTTGTTACAGCACTTAAGCAGGGAAATATGCAATACTGTTGTTCCATACCTAGTAAATAATAAGGACAGATAGGGGTTGCTTCTTTAAATGTCCCTCTTAAAGAAAAATAAAATAAATTAAAAAAAAACCTTCAAAACTTTACAAAGCCATTTAAAAATATTGAAAACAGCTTCTTTATTCAGCAGCTACAGCAGGAAAAGTTTTCTAAAGATGGCATGTCTTTCTTACCAGGAACTGCGTATTAACAAATACAATGATGACATCCTAGGATGCATATTAAATAATTAAAAAACTACTCTATTGAAATTACATTAAAATCACATTATGAAGATAAACTGAGGATCATCTTATTTGTAAGATCATTGATGTTTGCATTCATCAATGAGCTATATTATTATTACTACTACTACTAATAAAGGTAAATAATAATTTTTTAATAAGTAATTAAAATAAAATCTCAATATGTTAGCAGTTCGTCTGTCTTTTTATAACAGAAAGTTCTACTTTTGTCCTGATCTTGTTTCATTAATTCCACATACTGCTGACATCTAGTGACCAAATAATCCCATCTGCTTTGATACTTTTGTTATCAAAAAATACGTATTTGGAAATTACATTACAGCTGTTTTGAGATATTTCTGTCCATAAGAATATCTGTTGTTTAGATTTTGTTACCTTATTGACCAAAACTCGTTTTAAACTAGAAGAGTTGAACTGAAAATAAATTTTATTTTCCACTCTAGGCAGTGAATAGAAACAAAAATTAAAAGTAGCTTTGCAAAGCTTAGTTTATGTGTATTAAAATTTCACATCGGTGTTTGATGTGCACTACTTTATGTTAACTGCTTGGAGTTCAAGCTGTCTTTTTGGGAATTACACTAATGATGGTCATAAATGAACTGGTGAAATGGAGGGACAGATTATAAAGGATGAAGCCTAAAGAAAATAAGTTGCCCTGAGCTATGAGGTAAAGGAATTGATCGGGATTCTGATAAGCACAAATTAAAGTGCTGTTAGGCCCTGTCCAGTGATTGTGGAGCACTTAGGTTTTTGGTTTGGCTTTTTTTGTTTGGTTGGTTTTTTGTTTTTTTTTTTCATATGGAATCAGGCTACTGGTGGCAAAATTACTTCTGAAGATCAAATCCACTCTACAGTTCACTCAGATGAGTAGAGGAGCCACACCTATGCCACAGCTCAACTGGTGGAGCTAAGCTAACTCAACTGTAAATAGTGAAGATGGCAGGTGGAAAATGCCATTAAGTCCTCTGAAGTTTTTTTGAGAGCCTACTATGATTCATTACTGAAATGTTTGGTGACTAGGCGTAATTTAACAAAAAAGAAACAGACCTGATAAAACAGGTAGCTTAGTCATACCAACCAGTCCTAGCTCAGGTTATAACAAGCTGGATATTAAATAACTAACAACTTCAAATTGTGGAATTAATCAAAATTTTATTCAACAAAAGGTACTTTAAGTTTCATATTTTGAAGTGCTTGACAGCGAGGACAATGTACCTACATGGGTATCCAGCTTATAAACAAGTCGGAGACCAGACAATTCAATTAGTTGTTTATCTTCCTCATGCAGCGCACTTGGGAAGCTAGGCATCCCAGAGAGCAAACCAAAAATCCCAGAAGCTCATCAGATACCATTTTCTTCCTAACTTCCTTTCTTGGTTCTTGTTAACATTTCTTGGCTTGTGTCTCTCTATTCAGCATATAAACATTTGCATCCCATCTGTGAAGTGCATCATTCTTTTTGTACTCAGAATTTACGGCCAAATCCATTAAAGTTAAGCACTGCAGTGTCTCTGTCCCTTCTCCACCCATTCAACTAATTCCACATATCCATGTCTTGCTTTGAAACTGTCATTATGTTCCTAATACGTATGTATGTGAGGAATTGAGAAAAATCAGTGCTTACTGTAAAATGAATGTATCAACACGAACATTATTTTTATGTCAATTAGTGATAACAGAGATATTATATGTAATTCAGTCATCACAAGACCAAGGAAGGAAGCTCTTACCACGAAGGGTATAATGTGTAATAATTCTTGCACAATGTATTTTTAAAAGACATATGTGACACACCCAAAAATACATCATTAGACTGAAGTGGTGTATGTTATTAAGGGCCTGACTCCGTACTGTACTACCAAAAAAAAAGGTTTAATGCTAAGTATGTGAATTCCCCAATCTCATTAAAACTATAATGTTCATTACACTTCAGTAAGCTGAAGGAGAGCCTATCAACAGTTTAGGTGGCCATAACACTTACGACATTTGTCATAACAATCTGTTTAAAAAGGAACATATATCTTACTGTCATTGGCTGCAAATTTTAGGTTATTTCTATTTAAAAAAGTTTAAAAATAAGAAAAAAAATATTGCCAAATACTGGCAGCCATGATAATTTTATTTGTTTGTAGTGACTGATTCTTCTTGCATTTGATAATCAGATTAGCATTTCAAGAAGCTTTATCAGCTCGGCCAATAGACTTCCACTCTCAATTACTATTTTCAGTGATTGTTCTTTTTGGCGTTTGATGGCAATTTTGAGCCACAGCTGCTGTTTCCATTTTGATTTGTTTACTTTCCATAAGGCAATTTGTACTACAGAAACAAATTCCATAAAACTGGGTTTCATTTGTGAGTATAATCCTTGTCTTAGGGTTTTCATTCTAATGAAAACTTTTTTATAATTGCTTGTTTGCAGAATATTGGGTTTTGAGATTTAGTTTATGCACATTTATTTTCTTATTAAATAATGTAAATAGTTTGTGTTAATGTTACAATAAGCCAATACACTTAAAAAGGATGAATGAGAAGTCCTGTAACTGGAAACGAAGATTCCTTTGTAACAGTGCAAGCTAGGGACTCACTAAGGAGCATTTCTGCTGAAAAGGGCCCTGGTAATCTTGGCAAACAGCAAGCTAAACATGAGCACACACTGTGCTCTGGCATACCAGAAGTGCAGCTCAGCAGAGATGATTGTCAGGGTGTCACATTGGTGGACTGCTCCATGAGGAAGAGCAAGATGGGAGCTGAGGGATGCAGAGGAGTGGGAAGGAGCACTGACCTCACTGACAATGAGTTGGAATGTTGAGTCAGTAAGGATCAAGATAGGCTGACTCTAATTACCATGTCCAAACCTAAGTTCTTTGATCAAACAGCAAATCCATTGTAATAAGAAAGGTCCAAAACCCAATCGAAAAAGCAAGTCAGTGGTTTAGGATTGGGGTAAAATCAAGGCAGTACAAGCCTGGGAGCAGATCTGGCTGCTAACAACAACCTATTGATGTCTACAAAGACATCATCAAGACAGAGCCAGTCAAAACATGAGGTGTTCAAAGTGGATATAAAGGGAATGTTGTTTCATCCACCCCAGCCCCCATCCCCCCCTCCCCACCATTAAGGAAGTCAAGCAGCAAAACAGGTTGCAAAGGGAAATTGTGAAGTGTATTCTCAGAGGTTTTCAAGAGGAAAAGAAACCAAAACCCTGATCAGCCTGGTGATATAACAGACCCAGCTTTGGGAGACCTCCTAAGGTTCCTTCCAGTCTGAGCTGTCTTATAATGTTAGGGTTCTATAATGTCTCATTACTTCATTGTTTTAACTCTTATTTATTTCAGTTTCTAGCCCTTTATTTTTTCAATATTATCAATATTTTTTCAATATTTATCAATATCAATTTAGAAAAGGGAAAATAGGGGAGAGGAATGAAAAAATATATTTATTCAAGATTAAAAAAAAGAGACAATGATGTCTAATAAAGATCCAAACCAGGCCTTCAGAAGTTAAATAAAATTTTCTTATCCTGACCACTGGTAAGTAAAGGAAGAAGCTTGTTACTAAGAAATACTTTCTTCAAAAGTATTTAAACCAAATCCAATTCTACCACTTGAAAATTCCAGGATTTTAGGTAGTTGTTCTTTTTTACTCAAAGGAATAGATTAAATAGATGCATAAGTCAGGAATAAGTTCTCCACATCAAACAAAGAAAAACAAAAATCCTACAATAAGTCAGTGAAGAAAAGGAACTATAAAGCAATCAAAAAACTCTGAATTGAACTATTAAGGAGTGTATAACTACACAAGAAGGTCCTTGGAGGGAGGAAGTGAGGGGGAATTGACCTTCATTTTGCTATCCTGATACCATCTTTGAAATTAATGCTTCTATTTGTAGTGAAAGGTGTGAATCAGTATGAGTTAATAGCTTCTAATTTATCATTAACTAGTCATACTGGGCTCCTTTCCTATTATTTTTACTCTGGGCAACAGCTTTGCTTCTGAGAACAGTCATCTTCTTAACATTCCCTTTCACTACATTTAGTTTAGCATTGCAAGCAAGTTTTAGAATTTAACAATTGTACTTATTTTGGACAAAACTAGATCAAGAAACTGTATGTAACTGCTAACAGGCATTCAGTCCTCAAGTCAAGACTAGAACCAGTCCAAAGTGGAACCTTCTAAAATGCATAAATGGACATAGATCTCGGTACCAGCTGTCACTCCATAGATCTCTTCTTATTGGTCTGCACTATTTACTTGACAGCAGTTAAAGCACCTCTTATACCTACAAAAATAAACAATTTATTCTAAAAGATATTCTAAGAGATGAAAATCCAGTAGTATCAACTGAAACTTAAATTGACTTCACAGTAATCTGGATCAGATTGAAGAACAGCCTTCCATGCTTTGCTTTTGTGGGTTTTTCTTTTTATTATTTGTTGTTTTGGGGTGGGGTTTTTTTCCTCTCTCTCCAACAAACTGCTTTTTTTTAAAAAAAGGTATCTTTCTTTACCTGAAGTCAAAGGAAAATGGAACCTGCCTCTTTATTTTTTTTTTTTCTAGTAGTAGAGCTTAAATGTGTAAATCTATCCTTCAGAAGGAGGAGCTTAAGTCAACTTGTCTATCCACATTTCCATCAGTTCAGAAAAGCAAACACTTTGCAGAAATTTAGGACTCAGGTGTTAGTGATAACATTTTTGAATTAACAACAAATGAATAGTTGCCTTTGATAGCTCTTTTATAGCTGGGTGCAGCTGGATTAAACTTAACTGCAAAGGGAACTCAATTTTCTTTATCATCAATTTGACATTGTTTAACAGATGTTTTCTGGAAACTATTGTAATTATTTTAATTTGTCTCTGTGTAATGTGTAGCAAATATCCTTGGTTAATAGTCTGATTACTACATTTAATTCTTTTTCAATAGCATTTTTCATTGTTGCAGAAACTTTGAATCCTAATAACAAGGCTATAAAGAACCCTGATATCACTCTGGTTTTAAAGCCCACAGATATTTTACAACACATGCTAAACCAGTCCTTGATATGAAACAGTCTGTGGCAGCCTGATGCCAATAGATAGTATAATAGATGAAGGAATCTTTAGTGATGAATCTTTGTCCAAAGCTTTGGAGATAATTTTTGTAGTGATAGCTTTTTTCCTGATTTTCTGTGAAATCTTTCTTCCTTTACACCATCTACCTTCTTTGCCCTTTACATAAACCTCCTTCCACCCTTTATTTCTAACACAATATACAGACATGTTTCTCTTACACTGCCAATGTCAGCATACCTAATTTTAGATGACTTCTATGTCTAAAATGTGAAAGTGCTCGCTGCATTTTTACCACCGTTTCTTTCTATTTCAACGTAGGGTCAGTATGTCTCTTAAGATCTTATATATGTGCTCACTTTCTCACTTGCTATTAAAGTCACAGCTACAAAGGACTAGGCCCTGGACAAAACAGATAATTCTCACTGAAAATTAAGAAATCGTAAAGCTGAAGAAGTTCACAATCCAAAATCCAAATTCTGTAAAGTATAATGCATAGGCTCACTCTTCACTTGTTTGACATATTGTTCTCTACATTTAGAACATACACATTTTTCTCCATTTCATAGCTCTCACTACTTCATAAACATGTCAAGAAGCCCTTCAAGACCTCAGCATGAATAAAATGTATATAAACAGGATGAGTTAAGAAGACATATACTACCACTAGCTGGAAGCCTGAAATAGATACTACTGGTGACTATATTCTGAAATTACATGAGAGTAGAACTAGTGATCAAATAGATTAAATTGCAAGAAATAAATAAATCAAAGTTTTTAAAAAATACCATGAATTTGGTAAGTCAGAAATGTAATGCCAACCTTACTGAAACATACATGAAGAAAAAGTCACAATTCTTTGGCAAGTGTACCAAAAAAGGAACTAAATACTAAACTGGGGGGGGGGGGGGGGGGAGGAATAAAAAATCATCAGTCTAAAATTAAGAACATGCTAATGTGCTTTGCAAACCTTTATCTGTAGTAGTTCAAGCAGTTAGAAATACAAATATTTTAATTGATTATTATTATAATTTTTACTCCAGAAACTGAACCTGTTAATGGAACTCGTGGAGTAGAAGTGAATTCAAACAGAGGTAAGTTACTAAAGAAGATCTGTCTGAACACAAACAAATTAACAGAAAAATAGTAGAGTTTCTATATAGACAGGGGTCGTTACACGTGCACAGAAGAGTGCAGAGACACATTCAGCATGTACACACAGGCACTCTAAATGTCCATTGTTGTCAAATCAAGTAGAATGCCATGTTATATAATATGGAAAAAGTTAACATATATTTGTAATATAATATATTTCAGAATTTATTAGTACATATAAAACAGGAGTGATGTATGCATGTCAAATTATGTTGAAAAATACTGCTTACCTGTGTTACATTTTCTTTACAGCGTGTGACTTCAGCAGGCATTGAGGATAGATCGTTCACTGTCATATATTTATTTTGGGCAGGGGCTGCATTTATTTTTTTATTTTTTTAACTCTCTGCATACTGGCTTTTCAGAACAAAAGACTCATTTTTATGAAAAGACAAGGACACTCCCTCCACCCTTTATCACAGGCATACTACTTAAAGACTTCCAAATGTTTCTGTATTGCTTGAGGAGAGTGAGGTAGGAACAGGCAGCCAGACGGAAGAAGGTAATGTTAAACCACACAATACAGGAGAAGACAATTTTCTCCTTCAAGAAGAAGGTCAGAGGAAGGGATACTAGTGTTGGAACAACCCAGGCAAGCTTTATCCCTGTGCAGAATTTGAGTAGTTTGCTTTAAAGATTTCACATTGTCTTTGTTCCATTTCATAGTGAATTATCCACATATATTTTCTCTCCCATGAAGACAGGCTGAGAGAGTTTGGCTTGTTCAGCCTGGAGAAGGCTCAGGGAGGACCTTATGTCCTGGTTTCAGCTGTACCAGTTTTTGGCTTTTTTGGCTCAGTGTTGTGTTTTAGCTTCAGTCTAAGAACAAATCTGGTAACACACCAGTGTTTTAGTTGTTGCTTAGTAGCGTTTACTCTGACCAAGGACTTTTCAGTCTCTCACGCTCTGCCAGTGAGGAGGGGCACAAGAAACCAGGAGGGAGCAGAGAAAGGACTCCTGACCCAAACTAGCCAAAGGGGTATTCCATACCACAGGATGTCATGCCCAGTATATAAACTGGGGGAATTTAGCTGGAAGACCCAGATTGCTGCTCAGATTGTGCTGGGTATCTGTCAGCAGGTAGTGAGCAATTGTATTGTGCATCACTTCTGCTTATTGTTTTCCCCTCTTAGTTTTATATTCTCTCTCCTTATTATTTCTCATATCATTATTATTATTGGTGGTAGTAGTAGCAGTTTTACATTATGTTTTAGTTATTAGACTGTTCTTATCTCAACCCACAGTTTTACATTCTTTCAAATCTCCTGCCTATCCCACCCAGAGGGAAGAGGAAAGGGAAGGGTGAGTGAATGGCTGCGTGGTTCAGAGTTGTCAGCTGGGCTTAAAGCATGACACCTTATAACAGCCTTCCAATACCTAAAGTGGTCATAGAATCATAGAATAGTAAGGATTGGAAAGGACCTTAAGATCATCTAGTTACACCCCCTGTGCCATGGGCAGGGACACCTCACACTAAACCATCTCACTCAAGGCTCTGTGCAGCCTGGCCTTGAACACTGCCAGGGATGGAGTATTCAGAACTTCTTTGGGCAACCCATTCCAGTGCCTCACCATCTTTACAGTAAAGAATTTCCTCCTTATACCCAATCTAAACTTCCCCTGTTTAAGTTTTAACCCGTTACCACTTGTCCTGTCACTACAGTCCCTAATGAAGAGTCCCTTTCCAGCATCCGTATAGGCCCCCTTCAGATACTGGAAGGCTGCTATGAGATCTACATGCAACCTTCTCTTCTCCAGCCTGAACAGCCCCAACTTTCTCAGCCTTCATACGGGAGATGCTCCAGTCCCCTGATTATCCCTGTGGCCCTTCTCTGGACTTGTTCCAGCAGTTCCATGTCCTTTTTATGTTGAGGACACCAGAACTGCACACAATACTCCAAGTGAGGTCTCACAAGAGCAGAGTAGAGGGGCAGGATCACCTCCTTCAACCTGCTGCTCACGCTCCTTTTGATGCAGCCCAGGATATGGTTGGCTTTCCGGGCTGCGAGTGCTCACTGAAGCTGGCACATGTCCATTTTCTCATCGACCAACACCACCAAGTCCTTCTCCGCAGAGCTGCTCTGAATCTTCTCTGCCCAATCTGTACCTGTACCTGTCCTACAAGAAATCAGGAGAGGGACTTTTTACAAGGGCATGTAGAGACAAGACAAGTGGGAATGGCTTTAATATGACAGAGGGTAGATTTAGATTAGATATTAGGAATAAACTTCACTGTGAGGGTGGTAAAACACTAGACCAGGTGGCCCAAAGAAGTTGTGGATGCCCCATTCTTGGAAGCGTTCAAGGCCAGGTTGGATGGGGCTTTGAGCAACCTCGTCTAATGGAAGGTGTTCCTCCCCATGGCAGAGAAGCTGGAACTAAAAGATCTTTAACCCTAACCATTCTGTGTATGCTTTGAAATTGCATATAACCTTGTGAAGGCATGTCCTACCACATTACAGAGTTATTGTCTAAATAAATATTTGAAGCTAGACTGCCTACAGGAACTAACAGTCACCCTTCTGAACAGATTCTTTGGGAGGTTTGTAACTGGCATATGCTAAAAGCAGGCAAGGATTATCTAAGTAACCCAGGATGGCACATAACAGCATCCCTCCCTGCACTTATAGTCTTAAAACAAAGGACTTGTGCTGTATGGACATAGCTCTTTCCCCCCCACCCCCCTTGAAGTATAATTTTACAACAAAGAACAGTTTGAATCAACTTATCTGACAAAAGCATGAAGCATTTCCTCTTCTGATCTTCCACACCTCAAAGGAATTAATAATAATAGGCAGGCTAGGCAGGGGACATGCCCCATCCCTGGCATTGGGCACATTCCTTGGGATGCGGAGAGGTCAATGAAAGGCTCGGATGCGGAGCTCCTAGTGAACATGGCTTAGCAGGGCCCATGGCAGGGCAGAGCTGTGGGGATCTCTAGACAGGCCCTGCTCCAGCATCACTGGGGCAGGAACTGATGGCCCCAGCAGGCTGACATGGGGTCTTGGACCCTGGGCAAAAGAGGGGAGCCCTGGGGACACACAGGCAAGGTGATACATAGCTTCAGGGCCCTAACAAATATTTTTGTCTTCAGAAAAACGGTGTGTTGGGAGAATCCAATCACATAATCACAAAACAGCATCCTTCAGCTACAGAACGGAACATAGAAAAGGTTGTACATGTGAGTATAATTTTACAAAATCCTAACTTTTGACTGTGTTGACTGATGTTCTTTTAACACACTTCTGGTACATAATTTATATAAAACAAAAATATGTTAACTGACTCAAACATCAATAAACTGTATCAGCCATACATAATACTTAGAATGGTTATAATAAATATAACATTCAGAGAATTAAAATATTACACACAAATAACGGCTTCCTGTTTGGGAAGCTTAGACATGTACTGAGAGCAATTAGCAGAGAAGTATTCATGATGCGTCTTTTCTAAGAGTAAAGTTATTAGCATAATGACATTAATATCATAATTTAGTCTGCAGTTACAGACTGCAGAGCTGAAGAGATGAACTGCTGTACTTGTTTTTTTAAATTTTATACATAACTCAGTTAAGTCTTCTGGACCTTTGCAAAACTCTGCAACTAGTGGCTCATTAAGCAACCTGTAATCTTTCATAGGTAGAATTTGTTTGTAGCACTAGTTTTACCTGCATAAAGAGCACACAGCAGAGAAGATATACACAGTTAATGGTACATACCTAAACTAGGGTAGCATCTGTGAAGACTCAGTATGAAACAAGTTCTGTGGATGCTTCACTGTTTCCTAACACCTGCCTCTTATAGTCAGCTCACAGTCTTGTGCTTGAATCTGCTTTCCATCTCAGGTGCTTTGAGGTACAATCACAGTCATGGTAATTGAGGTAATAGACTCAGGGACTACTTGATCTGATCTCTGTAGATGAGCGAAAAGTTTTTAGAAATCTCAACATGATAAGACACATTTATCTCTCATTTATGAGTGATGACAGTTGTGTGAAGTATTTGTATCATCTGCATCAATCAGTTATTTTTAAGACTAAATGATACTCTTACTCTGTATACCAGAACAATTGCATTTGATTTCTTCCTTTGGTATCAATACCATATCACTATGATGACTATTGACAATGACTGCAACTACTGATGATTTTCTAGGCATACTGTTGACAGTAACAGAGATGTTCCTTCCTGGAGTACCTACAGTCTCTCAGGCCTCTCACTGCTATTATTGTTAGCTCACAAAAGTTGAAACACGATATTACTGACCTGTGATCAGGATATTTTGACCTTTTCCTTTCTTCCACTTCTGTCCCCTTAAGGTTAACAAATGAATAGTGATCTGTAATCAGCTATATTAGCCTTATTGTACCTATGAATTAATTTATACTTGGAAATTTCTGATTTTTCTTATATCACAACAGGATTCAAAATATGTCCCCTAGCTCCCTTAAGCCTTCTGCATCTGACTGTTTTGAAGTTCAGTCTTGCAAAAATTCTAGGCAATGGTGTGTTTTTTAACTGCATTTAGCTGTGATATGGGAGTTGTGACTGTTTTTATGATTTCTGTATATGCAGATCTTTGCATGTTACAGAGATCACAATAAGAGTAAAAAGCCACCTCAAGTTTTACCAAGACTACCAATAAATGTTGAAAAAAAAGTTGACTACAAGCAAATACACTAAACACAACTAGTGAAAAGAAAAAAGCTGCTACAGGAAAATGTACTCATCACAATCAATAAAAAGGAAAATAATAAAAGATTTCTATATAAAGTACTAAATGGTTAATTAGTGTAATACAAAAATTGTATTCTACAGTTCCAGAAACAATAGGAGTCCCAAAGAAATCTGACTTATATTTGGAGGTTTTTTTTTTTACAGCTAATGTTGCCACAGAAAAAAGAACATAAAGGACCAAAGTGGTGTAAATTCTGCTGCTGCTCATTACAGCATGGACATAGGTGGCAGAAAAACGAGAGCTTGGATAGGGACACACAAATGTATTCATGGCTTCAAGACATTTTCAGTGTTATTTGACATCCCTTAAAATCCTTTAAAATTCATTTTCTTTCATCTATCCTTCACATATCAAGGTCATATAATGAAATATGCTGAAGCTTTGTTTTATATTATTATTTCTTGCTTTGACTGTCTTCATAGTTTGGTATTCATTTTCTCATATTATAGATTGCCTGCATTTCCTTTGGACAGCAAGGTATTTGGCGTAGTATGTAATTTTCTGTTTTTCCTTCAATTCCTTACCTCTGCAGAGGAAATTGATTTTCTTTTCTGTTTATCATTCAATTACATTATTGTTTTTCTCTGGAGATATATTTTTCTGCTTTAGTCATGGCTTGAGCCCAGCTGGTAACTCAGAACCACACAGCCACTCGCTCACTCCCCTCTGCCCCCCAAACTTCTTCCTCCCCCCACTCCCAGAGGGATGGGGAGGAGAATCGAAACAATGTAACTCCCACAAGTTTAGATAAGAGCAGTCCAGTAACTAAGGTATAACAGAAACCACTGCTGCTACCACCAATAATAATAATGATAAGGGAAATAACAAGGGAAGAGAATACAACCACTCACCACCCACTGACCGATTCCCAGCTCAACCCGAACAGTGATCTAGCCCTTTCGGGTGACTGCCCCCAGTTTATATACTGGGCATGACATGCTGAGGTATGGAATATTCCTTTGGCTAGTTTGGGTAAGGTGTCCTGTCTCTGCTTCCTCCTGGCTTCCCCTCCTCCCTGGCAGAGCATGAAACTCAAAAAGTCCTTGGTCAGAGTAGGCATTGCTGTCGTGTTTTAAACACAGCCATAAATCAGACCACTCAGTCCTCTCTCACTCCCCCACTTCTTGCCCTCCCCTTGCGCCTGGAGGGATGGGGAGGAGAACTGAAAGAATGTAACTCCCATGGGTTGAGATAAGAACAGTCCAGTAACTAAGGTATAACACAAATCACTACTGTTACCACCAGCAATAATAGTGATAAAGAAAATAACAAGGGAAGAGAATACAATACCACCTGCTGACTAATACCCAGCCCAACCCAGCAGTGAACTAGCCCTTCCAAGTAACTCTCAGTTTACCTCCTGGGCACGATGTGCTGTGGTATGGAATACCTCTTTGGTCAGTTTGGGTCAGGTGTCCTGTCTCTGCTTCCTCCCAGCTTCCCTCCTCCCTGGCAGAACATGAGGCTCACCAAGTCCTTGGGCAGACAAAATATTCGAGCAGTAACTAAAAACATCAGTGTTATCAGCACTGTTCCCAGGCTGAAAGTCAAAATCACAGCACTGCATCAGCTACTAAGAAGGAGAAAAATGACTGCTACTGCTGAATCCAGGACAGCTTTTGGCTTGACTTTCTTTTTCATAGGTATAGCATATTTTTTGGCTGAGATTTGACTAAGATGTTTTTTATGTTGAGTCTTAAACTATCAGCACAAATATACTAAACTTCAAGAAGAAAAAGAATCATAGGAGCACTTATAGAATCATAGAATAGTTAGATCATGTAGTTCCAACCCCCACGCCATGGGCAGGGACACCTCACACTAAACCATATCACCCAAGGCTTCGTCCAACCTGGCTTTGAACACTGCCAGGGATGGAGCATTCACAACCTCCCTGGGCAGCCCATTCCAATGCCTCACCACCCTAACCAGAAAGAATTTCCTCCTTATATCCAATCTAAACTTCCCCTGTTTAAGTTTGAACCCGTTACCACTTGTCCTGTCACTACAGTCCCTAATGAAGAATCCATCTCCAGCATCCCTATAGGCCCCCTTCAGATACTGGAAGGCCGCTATGAGGTCTCCACGCAGCCTTCTCTTCTCCAGCCTGAACAGCCCCAACTTTCTCAGCCTATCTTCATACAGGAGGTGCTCCAGTCCCCTGATCATCCTTGTGGCCCTCCTCTGGACTTGTTCCAACATTTCCATGTCCTTTTTATGTTGAGGACACCAGAACTTCACATGATACAGCAAGTGGGGTCTCACGAGAGCAGAGTAGAGGGGCAGGATCACATCCTTCGACCTGCTGGTTGTGCTTCTTTTGATGCAACCCAGGATATGGTTGCCTTTCTGAGCTGCAAGCGCACACTGCCGGCTCACGTTCATTTTCTCATCAACCAGCATCACCAAGTCCTTCTCTGCAGGGCTGCTCTGAATCTCTTCTTTGCCCAACCTGTAGCTGTGCTTGGGCTTGCTCCAACCCAGGTGTAGGACCTTTCACTTGGCATGGTTAAACTTCATGAGGTTGGCATCTGCCCACCTCACAAGCGTGTCAAGGTCCCTCTGGATGGCATTCCTTCCCTCCGGCATATCAACCGAACCACACAGCTTGGTGTCATCGGCAAACTTGCTGAGGGCGCACTCAATCCCACTGTCCATTTCAGTGATGAAGATGTTAAACAAGACCGGTCTCAACACGGATCCCTGAGGGACAACACTCGTTACTGGTCTCCAGCCGGACATCGAGCCATTGACCACAACTCTTTGTGTGCAGCCACCCAGCCTGTTCTTTATCCACCAAGGGGTCCATTCCTCAAATTGACGTCTCTCCAATTTAGAGACAAGGATGTAGTGTGGAACAGTGTCGAACGCTTTACACAAGATCAGGTAGATGACATCAACTGATTTACCACTGTCCATCAGTTCTGTAGCCCCATTATAGAAGGCCACCAAATTGGTCAGGCAGGATTTGCCCTTAGTGAAGCCATGCTGGCTGTCACCAAGCACCTTAAAAATGCATAATGAACCCAGACACTATATTAACCCTGTAGGACATATAATCTAGTGCCATATTTACTTGCAGAATTTTTATTTTCCTATTTGTCTGATAATCTTGGTACACTTTTTTCAGTATATTTTCTTGGAAGGAAACACAAGTCTTTAGCTCCTTACACGATTGGTTTCAATATTTTCTCTATTGGTTATAAAGCCAAAATTAATAACTCAACTACCACAGAATATCATAGAAATTATAACATTACCTTAATCTCAGGTCATAGATATTACTGTAAATGTAAAAATACCCAGGGTCTTTGGACAATTGTGCAAAATAATAGCAGAGCTTCTCTCCTCCCCCCACATGCGTCTATAGTAATATTCCAATGTACTCTTTTGATATATTTCCTGAGAGCCCTGAATTAAGCCAAAGAGGTTGCTGGGGATAAGCATAGAACAATTAAAAATGGTAAAGACATATAATAAGACTCAGAAAACAACAGTAAAACAACAGTGGGTAAACTTTTTCCTAAAACCAGCAGTAATACTCTCAATCTAACTATCCAAATGCACCCTTTCCAGGCCTGGAGAGTAAACTAAATGAATGGATAATCCTGGATTTACAGAGGAAGGGGTGGACTGGGTTAATAACTTGATGGTTCTTTGCCAGGTAACACAGCACCATCACATGGATTAAATAGAACAAAATGACTAATGCCCAAGACAAGGGTGTGGTGGCGGAAAGGTTATGTTAAAACTTGAGGCATGGGTGGACTGTTGATGGTGGAAACACTATATATTTCTTGTACTGTTGTTATTTTCCAAACCAGTGGCACATTCCTCTTCTCTGTGATATTTTCTGTTTAGAGTTGAAAACACATGACATGAATGGAAAGGTGGTGATAGTTCTAGTGAAAAGACCATCAGTCTGAGGCTGTGATTGTCAGTCTGTGCAACAGAAGGGATCATGTGTCATACTCACCTCTGCTTCATGTAATGAGAGTGGAGGAGAGCAGGAAACTGACAGGTGAGGAAAACAAAATCCATATAGCACAGTGAGTGTTTTATCCCTAATAGAAAGCAAACCTCAGGCTTCTCAGGATCTTGACCATATGACTACTAATAATCATTAACACTTCATTTCCCTGTTCAAAATAATATTGTTGGAAAACTCATAATAAATAAAAGAAGTGAAAGACATACTGTTGAACAAGCATTGATCTCCACATTCAACAGCTGCTGAAGTAATTTCAAGGATGCTCAGGTGGACAGCAATGGCCAAAAGATTAGATTGCAACTGTCCGTTGCAAGGCTATTCTTACAAGGATATATATTTGGGTCACCTAACAACACTCTGGGCACCTGAAACACAGTATTAAAAGAGATGAATGTCTGAAAAAAATTGAGGATTGGTAACTCCTGAAGCCATTTTATGTGTTATCCACAGCCAAGGTCAAATACCACTTGATTTTCTGTTAGCATTGCTTCTTAGGACTATGAAAAGGAAGGATAAATTAGAGTGATGATGAAAGATGTCGGCTGGGACAGCTGGGAACTAAACCCCAGGAGAAGTAATGTATCATAGTTCTCTGTGATGCAGAAAGCATCTTTCTTGCAGCCCTTTATTTTCTAGCAAGTCAGAAAAAGAAGGTCAATAAATTACAAGATTAGAACTTTTGAAGAAGCATAGTGGAGCCTAATGTGATGATATGATCTCTACCTTATCAGCCTACTGGAAATATGTTCCCTCTTTTCACTAAGCATGTCTTTGAATATTACTCATAACCAGAGGGCCTCAGCAATGTGTAAGGCCAAATGGTCCTAGAGACTTTTCATTTGAGATAGCTTCTTTATTTATATCTCCAAGTGTCCTCCAAAAGCAAATCAAATGAAAAAAAACCACCTGTAAATTCTCTCATGAGGTCTCTGAAATAGAGATCTTTAAGTGAGCAGTATAGATGTAGCCTTGGACCTTAGTGGGTTTTTTTATGTACCCTGCCCCAGTCTGAGCAGCAGAGTCTTGCACACATGTATACTTATCAGGGAAATTTTGGGGAAGGGCTAGGGGAAAATCTTTTCTGTAACCATAATGCAGCATTGAAATCTTTGTCCATGATTTCCAAAGAATTAACATAAGTATGCACAGTAATGTGACAAGTTAACTGCATGCCTGCTTCTCCATTTAAAAATATTTGAAGGTGATGGAATTTCTCTCAGAAAGCCTTTTGTTATTGTGCTTGAAGAAAACATTAAGGTTTTTTTTTGTTTGTTTTTTTTTTGTTTGTTTTTTTTTGTTTTTTTTTAAAGAATTTTGTAGGTCAGTAACTAGAGATTTATGTAACGTGCAGTGAATGGAGTTGCACTTCAGGTTGGTATCATGTAAAGGTGCATTTTATAAGTTGCATATTTTGTTTGTTTTCTTAAGACTGACAGGAGAAAGGAAAACAAAAAAGGTGTAATGGGAAAGGATACCTTTTACGTAAAATGCCAGTTTTCTTCATATGTCCAACCAGAAGAAAACAACTGACTGTCAAAAAGGTACTATTAATATAATTGGTTTTCATGTTCCCCTGGCTGGGTAGGAATTTGTGTATCTTATGCAATGTATGAATAACTGCTTTACTGATCACGTATGTGCACAATGACTTTTATGTGGACACTAAAAGCTTCAGATTAGAAAGCAAAAAGGAAAAGGAATAAAATATTTCTTGTAATATGCATTTTAACTCTGGAGAGCTAAATTTTCCATCTTGACAGATGGCCTATACTTCTTCATTTTGAAAAAACGAGAGAGGAACAGAATTCTTTTTTCTTTTGAGGGTAATTTCTTGCTGTAGAAGATGGTACTGCAGTTGGATGAATGGTCACAACTGAGACTGAATTTTTAGTTTCCACAGAGCTTTCTCCATTCCAAGCAAATATTGTAATAACCATATTATGCAGTCTACAGTTTTATTGTACTTCCATGCTGTAACTTTTCATCTAAATAACAACTATCAAGCCCTTCTTGATTAGACAGCCACCTATGGAATTTAATATCAACATATATGATATCCCAAACAAATCTTTGCTTGTTCTATTATAGGCTGTGTCCATCACAAGACTCTATGTCTGGGTAAAAACTAAGGTAAATAAGAAATTTTACATATAAGAAGTCTTACAAGAAAGTAAGTTTCTGTTCACTGTGTGATGAGATCTTCTAGCGCTTTCTGAAAATATCTCTCAGGGACTTGCTCATCTGACAGTGACACACAGAGGTACCTCACAAATCCTGCCTCCACCCCAAAGTTATCATGGCCAAAAGCCACCCTTACTTAGGTTGAGTATATTCTTGCAGTCTGCAGCTGTGTCAACACACTGAGCTCAAACTGAGCTCGCTAGCTTATATTAACTGTTTCTCTACCAGCCTGGTGGATACATACTATATTCCTGTTTCTGTTTTGTGGGCAAAAGCATACCTTTTAGATTGGCTGACTGTTGCACCATACCCTTCATCTGTTATTATTTTTAGTCAAATAGACAAAGCTATTCTAAGGACATAGCCAGGATTTTCCAATGAACAATCACCCAGCTCAGCCTGTGGCACTGAGAACAGTTGTTTCAATCACTGCAGCAAATTAATAGTCAGAGAGGCCTTGAGCTCCACCAAAAAAAAAACAAAAAAAAAAAAAGAAAAAAAAAAGAGTTGTTCATCCAGTCTTTTTGTTTACTTTTATGACAGGAAAAGAAGAAATGAAGAGCAGTTCTACTCTGCAAACAAAAATTTCTTCTGAGCTGGAACACTGTCATCTCCAGGATGTTAGTGCTTTGTTTCATACACCAGGAGAAGGTGGTATTGCATATCTCTCCTTTAAGAGGAGTCCATCTAACATGAATATTAAAACCATACTTCTAGTACTTGTTTGAGATGACAGCTCTACTCAATTAAAATGTAACTAAAATGGAAAACAAACTAAATACAGTATTAGCAGAGGGAAGAGTTTTTTTATTTCCAGCTAAATGATTTACACTTGTAGCCAATAAAACAGTATCAGTAACAATATGTAAAAATACTGACTGATAAGGACTGTGCAGAAGAATTACTCTAAAGCTTATATAAAATATGACTTAATTGAGAGAGGTCTGATATGCTTCTATTCTCACGCTTTTCTAAAATTCTGCAGTGTTCAATTGCAGGGATTTTTTTTTTTTTTGTGGTGGATGATAATTTGGTTTTGTTTTTCTTATTTCTTTGCTGCTTTTGTCATCTTAGGAACATCCGTTTCTTTTTCCATTTGGGTATATCCATTCCTATAAATATTTTTTTCCCCCTAATTTTTTCCTTATTCACAGTCAATGAGACTTACTTGTCTATAATTTTATTAGTCAAAAGCATCTGTGATTACATCATCAGTGATGTCTGTATAGTTCTGGGAATAGGCTTTCTGAGTTAAGAGTTTTGGCTGGAAGCCTACATCTCTATACACAAATTAAAAATGTCAGAGAAATAAGGTATTTTTATAAAATTCAACTTTTCTCAGACAGTAATGGATTCAGAAAAGTATAAGTTAATTTAAAATTCTGGAAGATATTTTCTCCCCAGTTTCACTTAAGACTGAACTGTATATATACATAAACATAACAAAAGCAACCAACCAAAAAAAAACCCTTCTCAAGTAGAGATGTCTTTATTTTACTGTAAAAATGTTAACATAATTTTATATTGCTATTCATATTTTTTTTTCTGAGAATGTGGAGCTTCATGTAGTAAGAGCTGCATTTGTTAATTTTCTAAGCAGCAGCTGCAAAGTGATACAGAAATTCTGCTTGTAGGAGGAGGGAAGCAAAAGAAAGCAATAGCATTTTATTTCCCCCAGGAAATATTTAAAAAATAAAATCATTTTGGTGGATCTCTTGCACCTCATTAAATTTAAAATAGGAAAAAAAAAAAGTTTCAACAACTGCAGTGACTGGCCATCTGTCCAACTAACAGTTAGGAATAAAAATGCACTGACCCTTTCCCATCTGTACTTGTCAATAGTTTGGGAGAAGTACATAGTGCTGTCTCTCTGATCAACACTGAATGTTCAATACATTTTAATTTACATAGGGGTTTTGGGGGGCAAATTCATTCTGATAAATAATTATTTGGCCACAGAGTGCTAGAGTGCTTTTTTTTTTGTTTTTTTTTTTTTTTGTTTTGTGACTGGGTTTTACTACAATATTAATTTAAATAATTCTACTAAAAATCAGCAAACAAAACAGGGTAAATACGTATTTGTATCTGTTGTATGAATTTATCCAACAAGCAGAAAAAAAAAGGTGTACTCAGTGTGCGTATCTGTTGCTCTCTGAAATGACTTACCAAAAGGAACAAAATAAACAAGTTTTCTAGATGCCATATTCCACCCCCTCAATAAATCTTCCTCTTTCAGCTGTGACACAGACTGACGTCCACTTTAAGCATAGGGGGTGGTGCAAACTGTCCGTTACCACTTTCCAGGAAATTAGCAATACATGTAAAAGCCCAAGACAGGCAAGAACCAGGTCAATACTAGTGTTAAATATACTGTAAACAAAACATATGGGTGCTGGGTTGTTGGAAGATCAAAAAATGTCTTTTAAAGTAATAATGTGAAAAGAGATCCTTGGCAATCACTTTATTAGTTCCTTCACAGCTCAACAACATATTGCTGTGAAGTTCAGGGTTAGGCTGACCCTTTGCAAACACAGATTGCATGATATTTCGTTGCCAGCAAGAACTATTAAAGACAGTTAGTGTATTAGGGAATTATGGTTTGCATACACTTTCAAGTGTTTAAAAAGAACTAACTCGTGGCTGTCTGAAAGCAATCTAATTAGATTGTCAGTGTTGGAACTGGATAAGTATATTGGTGAAAACTGATAAGCACACTTGGAAGAATTAAAAACTTTGTGGAAGAATTTCTTATGGAAATGTCATCTGCTTGTGAAAGCACAGCAGGGGGTTTTGACAGATTTTTTTTATTAATTATTTAATTCTTCCTTTTAATTTAGACTCTATATGGGAGTGTAGGACAGAAGGAAAAGAATAGGGAATGAATGTAACCCAATTAGACAACAAATGATAGCTATGTACTTCAATTTTTGACCACTTCTTGGAAAATAACTGAAGCAGTTCCTGAAAAATTCTGTTATTAAGATATACTAGTGGTTGATGGATAAAATCATAGAATTATACCACTGGAGAATTGTTTTATAATTCTCAAGGGTATGCTGAAGTGTAAGGGTTTCTGTGGCAGAAGCAAAGGCTGAGAAACAAAACACCAAGGCTTCAGATATCATCAGTTAAACTGATTCAAATGTGTACCTGTTAAAAACTTAATGTCTGATAATAATTCAGATTTTCTGCTAGTTAATTTTTTTAGAATCTGGATTTTCATTTCACACCTATCATTTCTAATTAGAATTGGAAACTGCAAAGATATGTACCTCAGGTATTTTGTAGCACAATAAAATAAGCTCTAGATATATACTTACTTTGTACTGATTTTTTGCATTTTGTTCCATTATTAACATGTGTAACTGTATGGATTAAGCAACAGATCAAAAAGACTATACTCACAGAATTCTCTAGTAAACCAAGGTAGCCATAGACTTAGCTAGGTTGCGTGGCAATGCCAAGTTGATGTCTATGTCATTAAGTAGCTGATGAATGTAAAACAGTGTCTTTATTCTATATGTAACTCAGGTGAGAATTCTGAGTGTGAAAATAAAATAAAACCTAAACTAAGATGAAAATGAGAAAATAAAATTATCCATTCATTCTCATTACTTCCTCTGAGAGGCAGAACCAGTTCTCTGGGCAGCTTCAGGATTCTTTTCTTGTTGACAAAAAAACCCGTCTGTTGCAGCTGTGTAAAAGTATACAAAGTTAACCACCCAAGGAAACAGGATCACTGTAGATCAAAGCATCAAGTTTCCTGTAAGGGTAATTTGCTTGACTCAGACTAAGAAGGTCTGGAGGAGGGTTGTTGTTTAGGCTTTTGTTTTGGTTTGTGTTTTTTGGATTATTTTTTCTTAAAAAGAATAATAAGGCAAAAAACAAAACAAAACACTCTAAAGCATCTAATTTTTCATTTGTTCTGTATTATTTTCTAATATTTTTAGTATGTGCCACTCTTTCTGTAAGCTAATCAGCTATGTAATTATTTTTTAATTTCAGATTACTTTAGATTGTTTGCAGTACACTTAATATTTTTTGTTCCATGTTCAATACTTTCCCTTTTTATAGGAAACCACCAAGAGATGAAATTTAGGGAAAAAATACTCATTTCTAGCAAAACAAAAATACCTGGGTATCCATAAGTTAAGCTGAATCTAATCATACCTGTACAGGTTTTTATTAGTTGTACTAGTGATTAGTAATGTCACATTGTCTTGCATTCTGATGCCAGCGTGTTAGTAAGAAGTTGCAAGGAATAAGAGGTGCCTTAGCATTTTGTTTGACTGTATTAACTCTTGCACTACCTGTGCAAAATATATTACACTTTAAAAACCAGTAGTTCTTCCTGACCAGTGCTTATGCAACATGTTTTTTTTTTCACAGTTCCTGGTTACTTCTACTTCATCCCAGAAGAATGGAGATAAGCCTTAAAATGCTGAAAAATAATTTTAAAAAGACACAACCCTTTAACATAATTTCATGCAAGCTTTATAATTCTGGGATGGTTAATCTAACTTCCAGCTGTCCACAAAAGAACTAGAAAGAAAGAAACTCTCATTTAGGATACCACCTTCATGGCGAAATCTTACTGTGACTTCACTGGTAAAACTTCTGAACTTACTTAACCAGGATTTCAAGATCTCTGTCAAAAAATAATGCCTTTTAGCTCTTTAAGGGCTTTAAAAGCTAAAAGATTATTTGGTTTCCACCTAAAGAGAAAAGAATAAAAGGACAAGTCTCCATTTTTATAATAATGTTTTATGCTATTAGCTTGCTTGATGCTACATTTATCTGGCTAAAATTACCATGACAGAAATAGTCTTATAACTAACAACCTATGTCCATCCAACAGAGCTTTGTGCTCTTGATGACTAATTTACAGGGAAGCCTCTTCCCACTCAGCATCATCTCTTGATTTATCCAAGGCTCATAGGGACAGAAGTAGGTCATGAGTGTTTCATGTTTAAAAGTATTTGCTAACTCTCTGTAACTAGTCTCAGTATTTTTGAACTTCAAAATTGTAAACATTTATTAAGTCTTTAAAAAAACATAGTTATGCCTTCAGGATAATAATTGCCTGTTTCACTAAATCTGACACAATCCAATGAAACTTGCAGCAGCACAGAAAGCCCCTGAGGTACCCAAAATTAAACATCAGCCTATGTGCAACTGGGAAACAATTTTTCAGTTGGTATCAAAGTTACTTAAAAGGAACTTTTTATTTTAGTTCATCACTAAAATAAAAGAGAAGCATGCTGATTTTATCTTTGCCATACTAGAACTAGAATATAGATTACAGAAAGGAGCAAAAAAATTGTTTTGATGAGTAAATGAATACTGGAACAGAAAAAATGTATTAGGACTAAATTTATATGATGCCGTGGTATAACTTTTACAAAGTGTCTTCTGCTGGAAGGGCATCTTCAGATAAAGCATATAACTTAGGATGTCCCCAGGGCATAGTTTTTCATTCTGTGTGAAACCAAAAAAGGTGTCTGTAGGGACAAAACAGGCTCATGCTTAGTTAAGGAGAAAACTGTCATAGGGAGGGAAGTTAGATACATGATCTTGAAACCTAGCAAGGAAGCTGGGCTGATATCATTGGCAATAAAAACCCATCAAACTTAGCATTTTTGGTTGGAAATACTAAGTGACACTAACAAAGAAAAATGTTCTATGGGTCTTCTGTAGAATTGTTTAAAGTTTGATGTGACTTTTTCTAACTTGTTGTATCAAAGCTAAAGAAAGTAATATAAACAGCAGTAATAATTTGACACACACATACACATAAAAAAAATAAAAATAAAAAAAACAACCCAAAAAAACTCGAGAGAGAATTTAAGGGAAAAAGATGATGGAAAACTTTCTACATATGAGCATTCTATGATTCTATGATTAGTGTTTTCTCAGATATAACTAAGTGTCCTGGGTTTAGCAGTAGCAGTCATTTTTCTCTTTCTTGGTAGCTGGTGCAGTGCTGTGTTTTGACTTTCAGGCTGGGAACAAAGCTGATAAAAATGATGTTTTGGTTTGGCCAAGGACTTTGTGAGCCTCATGCTCTGCCAGGGAGGAGGTGAAGCCGGGAGGAAGCAGAGGCAGGACACCTGACCCAAACTGACCAAAGAGGTATTCCATACCACAGCACGTCATGCCGAGGAGGGAACTGGGAGTTACCCGGAAGGGCAGGTGGACTGCAGGGTTGGAGGAGGTATGGGTCGGTGCTTGGTCGGGATGGGGGGAGCAAGTTATCGGTCGCCTGGTGATGGGGTGTTGTATTCTCTTCCCTTGTTATTTCATTTATCATTACTATTATTGGTGGTAGCAGTAGTGATTTGTGTTATACCTTAGTTACTAAACTGTTCTTATCTCAACCCGTGGGAGTTGCATTCTTTTTGATTCTCCTCTCCATCCCTTCGAGAGTAGGGGGAGGGCAAGAAGGGGGGGAAGTGAGTGGACAAGCTGGCATTGGTTAAACCACGACACTAAGTAAAGGTAATTCAGCCAAAAAGTGAGTTCTGATCTCTGCACCCCCACTGCAGGGTGAAATCTACCTGAAAGGTACAGGATTTAGGAAAAAAAAATTATTTAAAGTTGGAGCACCTGCTGATAGATTCCATAACAATTTTAAGTTAAAATGTTAGCTGATATTTCTCAATTCCTACTCTGATAATTGTCCAAAGTGACTGCTTTAAGACTGAGATGTAAAAGAGCAGCAAAGCAAATAAGTAACAGAAAATCTTATAAATAATTCCATTTTAATTAGATGACTTCATGATATCTGAAACAGAAAATCCACCGGGCTACTGTAAACCCTCCTGGAGAGTTTGCATTCTTTCATTCTTTTTTTTTTTTTACATACTGTTTTGTGTTCTTATGAAGCAGTTTAATTTTGAATCTTTCCAGAGTTTATTTGGTTTTAAAATCAATTAATATTGCTCTTTCTCCTAAATTCGTGTTTTCTCTTTGCCTGCTTTTCTCCCTCTATTCTATTCTTTTTCTTCTCTTTGGGTCTATAGACCCAAAATAGGAACTTTTGCAATTTCTTTGCCAGCAACATTAAGTAGCATGTATAAAAAGAACCATTTTTTTGAATCTCATTTCTTTATTTTTCCAGAGATAAGGTTAAATAGCTGCAGACTAATTTAATATGTCTGGACCCTTTGAAATCAAGGATTTATTCCAGTGTTTCATTTTATAGCTGTAAACACTACCGGTTTTGACAAATTGTTTTTAAGAAGTAAAAGAGTAACAGATGTCTTGCAGCCCTCATCACCAGCAGCTAATTTGGCTAGCAGAGTCAACACTGTAAAATCCCTTTGTGTCTATAATTATCTCATTCATGTGATTACTGGCATGGTCTAGCCAACCTCACCAAAGTTAGTCGTAAGAGCTGGGCACAACCTAATGGAAATCCTAATGAAAAGACAGCGTTTGCTAATGTAACTTCTGTTAGTCTCCAGAAATAACTCAAGGATTATTGACTGTAATAGCTGGGGAACATGAGTAGCCTCTGTGATGCTTGAGTCTGGCTGAATTGAAAAGTCTTAGTTCTTTTGGAGATATTGCGGATAGGACTTGATGGTCTTCAGAGGTATTATTATGTTTAAATGTATCCGAGTTAGGGTGTATAAAATACATATTGACAGCTGAAATACTAGCATCAGACCCTGGGGTAAATACTTGTGTTGCTTGATCCACTATCAGCAATGACTAAAATAGTGCTGGAATCTGACACCCTAATGCCAGCTTAGATTGGTATTGGCTATGAAGTCATACCATTTCTGGCAATATAGTCTCCTATGTATTTTCCAGTCACGTAAAAGTTAGAAACACCTATGTGCTTGACCACTCTCTGGAAAAATCTCTGCCTGTTTCACAGAGGCAATTACATTCACAACCATATAGTTGCCTTGAAGCAAACAGGAGTTTGCGTTCCAAAGTTTCTTTTGGCAGGTGCTTTTTCAGTCCTAGGTTCACAAACATCCTGTGATAGAGCCCAATACTCAAGATTTTGAAGTAAACTCCTCTATGGCACAATTTTATTGCATGCCAGTCTCACCATTTCTTCTGCTCTCTTTTTGTATTTGAATCACTTGTAGTCAATTGGGTACTGAAGAAAGGTAGTAAAAAACTATCTGCTCCTTGTGTATAATGCCCGTTTTCACTAATGCATAAAGCCCTGTTCTACTGTAGAAGGTTCGATGTCCTTTAAGATTCATGTTTCCCCTGCAATACCTGGCACTGCTTTCTAGCGTAACTGCAAAGTACCTGTATGAAAACTCTTGTTGCATCTGTTGCCAATTCCTCCATTTCATAATTTGAAATGATATGGCCTGCACAATGATTTTTCCATGCCTTTTGAATAGCAGTGACCATACTGTTTAGAGCAGGGTTATGTAACTACAGCCTTGCCACATACCGATTCAGACTGCAGAAAGGCTTCCTGTGAAAAAAGTAGTTTCATTTTTGTCTGAATTATTTCTGTTAATTATCTCTTTTTGCTCTTTCTAATCAGACCAGTTTGAACTACACTGTTCATGTTTTTCTATTCTTGATTCCTTTCTCTGTTGCTTGTTTATGACCTTAGCAGTAGTGCTCTTCTTTTGTGTGACAAGGACTTGAAATGGAAGGAGCAGAGCTCTGAAGGTAGAATATTTCTGGAGGTGAAAGTTCCTTCAATGTACTTCAGTCAATGCTATATCTCTCCTTTGCTTCCACAGCAGCTGAAATCAAAAGGGACAAAGTCAAGGCATTTATAGAACGATATGAGAAAGTAGAAGTAACTTGGGCTTTCTGGAGAGAAAGAAGCAGCAGAGTAGCCTTTGTCTGGAATACATAGTGACTTAATTCCTATTCCTTTTCATTTTGAGACTTTTTCAGGAAAATAAGGTAACAGACATCCCCAATATGACATAAAGATGGAACATCTGTAAAAAATAACCACTTGATGACTGTGCTAAATACACTGCTTAATGGTGTTGGTTTTGTCAAGTAACTTTTTAAAAAGTAAAACAGGAAAGAAAATAAAAGTTACTTCTTTTATCAAAAAATAGTGTCCAAATACTTGTGTTTCTTACAAGTGTTTTAGTATGTTTCTCTGGAGATTAGTTCTGGTTTCCTGGAAAAATAATCCTGTGGAAGGGTTTTTGGGAGAACCAAGTACTAATAAAAGTTTTTCAAAAAGGGCATTAAGGAAAATAAGAAGCCTGAGCTGTGTTGAGCTATGCTTTCAGACCTGAAGCTGGTGTTTTCTACAGCTGGCACCTTGCTCCCAGGTGTCTAAATTGTCATTGAAATGTGAGTTGGAACATTGTGGAACAACACTGAGAAAACTGAACTGTAACTTTACAGCTACTATACCGTGTTGTTATGTCTGCAGTGACAATGCAGCGGTGCACTGTGCACGCCTCAGTGTATGACAAGATACTGAAATTTGCTTTCGGCAAATTCCTTTAGTATGGTGGTCTTTGAACAACACTGCGGGTGTTCTTGTGCATGGTGTAACTGTGAACATAATAAATGTGTTTTATGATGCCAGCTACTATCAATATAGACGAAGTTTATACTGATTCACAGTGTCCATTTATTTCCAGTGTATGTAAATACAGTGATGCACAGGAAAGGCAGCTTTCTCACTGGTACCTGTTCAATGTAAATTTTCGTGCAGGGACAGTAATACACTACCAATACGCTACTTTATTCAGCAACATCCACTTGCCTCGCACATCACTTATGGACAGGATGTCTTTTTCAAAATCTTAGTATCTTTTTAAAAGGTAAAGTAAAAGAGAGTGATGCATGGTTGACGGGTAAAATGAGGGAGATGAAAGGAATCCTTTATGGGGTTCTTACACATGGCTGTTTGTGTGCCATGGTAATTCAGAAGCTGTTATGGTCAAGAACAAATAAATAAATAAGTATGCACATCTGTTTAGGTGTTTCAGCATTCCTAAAGTCCCACCAGTGCAAATTTAACATGAGTAAATGCGCATTTCTCTCTGTCTCCATTTCAGTTTCAGAATCTCACCTCAGTTCTTCCTTTTACACTATGCTGATGTCCAGAAAAATGATGAAAACAACATGATGTTAAAAAAAAGAACAATAATCACTGTTATTCCTGAAGCAGTAAGAACAACAGCATTTATTGTCCTTGTGCTGACATTGTTTCTCTGTTACTGTTCTGACTTAATGCTTTGTGCTTTTGCTGCTCCCACCCCAGTGAGCTTTCAATGCACTTTTAGTTACTAACTCTTTAAACGCCAGAAGCCCTGATTTGTTATTGCAAAATATAATGCAATGTAAAATGATGTAAAACACAAATCCTTTTTATATCCCAGTAATAAAGAGGTCTTCAGGGGGTGCCTGGGGTGCCGCATATTGTGCAAAATGTGGACAAATGGAAATCGGATGTAATGAGAGCTACTCCAGGAGATAGGCTGTCAAAAATAAAAAGAAGAAGGAAATACATTTGAAAGAGGAATGTTTCCAGACTGCACAATGTTTTTTATTTGGATAAATATGTGGAGGTAAGACTCTTCTTGTTGAGAAAAGGATTTTGCAGAAACCTGTAGTCAGAGAAAATATCACTCTTAGGTTCAGTACACAGGAGAAGGGAATGCTAGAACAACAGGTAATTTTCTTTCTGTTAGCCTCTCTAATAAGCATGAGAATAACAATCCAATCACACTTATGGAACACTATCAATGAGTAATTTCCAGAAAAAAAAAATTTGTGATTCTATGATTTTGTCAAAGTCAGGAGGTATCAAATACCCTCATGTCAAAGTTAAGAGAAATATCCTCAGGGAGAAAGTTTTTGCTACTCTTAGCAGTGATACTTCTGGGAGCATGGAACAAATCCTATTACTGCCTTCTCTTTTCATCTCCTGTTTTACACTGGTACCTGACATTGAACCACATTTTTCCCCTTTTCCTTTTGTCACCCTTTCTGCTTATACTGGTCAGATAATAAGGTTTTTAGAGAAGAAACTCTTACTGTGTACTATATTGTTACATGTGGCAAATGTGGCCTTTTGGCACTCTGGTAATAAATATGTTCCAGAAAGCTAGTTACTATACATTTACATAAAATGTTATGAAAAACATATGATGAGGCTATTCCAGAATACATGCATAATTTATCATTTTAGGCCCAACAAATCAGAGGGTTTACTATTCCATATTTCTTGTTTATTTGATTTTATAAAAATTTATCTACTTTGTTTCCTGCTAACTGCGCAAAAATCTACCATTTTTAGCTCCATATATTTTTATGGATCAAAAGTTATGGGTCAGGTTCTTGCAAATTCTCACATAAGTCAGTTAGATGCTTGTTATTTCGTATGTTTAAAACTTTTGACTTATCGTATAGAGATGAGCTTTGTCAGAGGGAAGGGGCTGCAGATTAAAGGCTATTGGTGCCTATGTAACGCTGTGGGCAAAAACGTCAGACTAATTTAGAAGTATGTGATCAGGTTGTCCTCTAGTGGCTGCCCAAGAGAAGATCTAACCATAAATTTCACAACTAATATTGCAAAGGAAATTAGTGTAAATCCTTGCAACTTTTGTTTCTGCTAGGATTGACAACCGAATCTCAAAATTATCAATATCTCTGTAACTTTTATTCTAGTGCAGACCCTGCAAGCCTTTTTTTTTTTATTTCTTCCTGCATTATGCCTCACTATAGCATCTTTAACTTTGCTTCTGGAGCATCTTTACGGACAGAAAAAGCAACTTCACACCTCCAGGTTGATTTGTTTTGTTTTGTTTTGTTTGTTTTGTTTTCCCAGGGATGAAACAACCGTCTTCTGATGTTTTGTTTTCCCATTATATTTCTATTCTCTGTGCCACTGCTTTCAGCACTTTGGCCCCAGAGCAAGTGTGATTCCTTGGGAGAGAGCAAGTATAGGGGGAAATGGGAGTTCTAACTCCATAAGAGGGCATTCTGTCCTCCTTTCTGCAGCTCTACTATGTGTGGTGCAGATGCCGTACGTGTGGTGCTCTATTACGTTTGGTGAAAGAGGGTCTTGTATCCACTGATGAGCTGTCTGGCAGGACTTTTGACTCTTCTACTAACTTGACAGAGGTCTTAGACTGAGATTTATTGGGAACAATGACTTTTCTGAAATCACTGACACTGGTATTCAGACCACTGTAATAATTTGTATTAAATTATGTCACATAGCTCTTTCACTCTGTTATTTTAATATAGAAGCTCCACATATAAGACAAATAGAAATAGAAAAAGAAAATTCATGTTTCTGAAAATAAGATATTTATTTATAAGTACATGTTCAAATTGCACACCAAAACACTGATGGGGTTAAGATTTCTGAAGACAACTGAGAAATCTTTCTCAGTAGGGCTTACAGAGCTTATGAGGCATCCACTGGCCAGTTAGTAATAGCTGGCATCAGAATAGACCATGAATTATGCAACAGACAGGGCACAAGGCAGAGATTTTCTAGCTTTTTCCAGTATATAGATCTACCTGTTACTCAAAACACAGTCAAGACTTTTCATTGTAAAACAAAGGCAGCAATGAAAGCATTTCATCAGTGCTCCTGAAAGGAAGTTAAGGTGCATATTTTCTCATCAGCTTATTATCTGTGTTCACAAATGGTGACTACTGAGGTAGTTAACTGAGCTGCACAAGGTCACACCTGAAATCCCCACAGCAGGGCAATAAATACACTGTTCAGTCCTGTGTCCTCCGGATAATTGGATTCTCTTCCCCAGAAAAGGAAACCCTAGATGTTTGTATTAACTTTTAAACAGAATGAAAGTAAAAATACAACAACCAGGGGTTGACACTGCAAGATCTATGCCAATAATAGTTAGACTATAGGTCTGTGAGGCCATAGTATAGTGCAGAGAAAAAATATCAAGTTCGACTGAAAAACAAATTCAAGATTCCTCTGAACCAACAAGTATCATGTGACCAAATATTGTATTATTTGCATGTAAATGTGCCCCCCAAGAAGGCAACATTAGCAGGAAGCAGGAAGTGTCTAGCAGTGGAGAATGTCCTCTAGTCATTGAACATTGTTACACAATAAGTCAAAAGTATTGGAAATCTAGCTATTTATTTCATTTTGAATAATCAGCAGTCATGTACAGCCACACATATAAGACTAACATGAAGTTTTACTCTTTTCTGCATAATAAGGATCTATAGTTATTGCTTTCACTAAGGCATGTTGCACTTAGAATATAACTTCCAAATCCCCCAAAAGTATCCACAAAAAAGGATCTCTACTCACACATATTTACAGTATGCTAGAGGAGGCAGATTGCTCCAGCTGATGTCAGCAGGCAGCATAGTTTAATAACCCCACAGTACCTCCTAACTGCTGCTTAATTATTCTGCTCCTGCCAGTTACATATTTTTTTATTTTCACTTAATTTTCTCCCAACTTCAACAACAGGACTATGTTAGAGTGCAGGTCTAAAGAAGAACAACAGAAGTTTGAAATTTAGTAATAGTGTTCTTTAATAATTCCTACAGATAAAAACCTTTCTTCCTTTACCTCATGATCTGGGGTATTAGCTGCGTAAGCCCTGTACACGACATTGCTTCCAGCTGGCACTGTCACAACATGATCGTCACTCTCTCCTGAGAGTACAGGATCTGCAAGATAACAAAACTAGCAATGGACTTTAAGCCATTGCCCTCCTACTAAATCTAAAAAACAAATCTAGGAGAAGGTGTTTTTTAGTTTCTGTTCCCATCTGTCCCTTCCCCTCCTGCCCCCCAGCAGCCCAATATATTCTGCTACAGCTAGAAGAAAGAGTTTGCCACTTGAAAACAAAGAGCAAATAAGAATTACTAATGATCTTCTGTTATTTTATAAGTTCACAGGTTGATAGATGAAGGGATATAAAAAATCATTGTAGAGGTGGAATAAAGTTTAGTGTAATTGCACATATATTGAGAAAGAGAATACAGGAAAATTAAGCTTTTAAAAATCTACAGTGCTCCTGAGAGCTGCCTAAAATATGAGTTTTGTGCACAATGAAGGTGCACAAAAGCTTTAAGAGCATAAGGCTGCATCTTTAAGATTAAGAAGCCTGGTTGAAATATTTCTATCTATACTGGTTGTCAGTTTGAAAAGGAATAACTTAAAAAAAAAAAAATCCTCAACAAATTTCTCCTGAAAAATACCCAGTTTTGTGGGAAAGGACTTCTTTCCATTAAAGTTAATTGCATGAATAATGAGAAAGTGATAGACATAGGCAAATAGGTTTCATATTGGAAAATACCTCTGGAAGATTTGCAGACTTTGTGTCTTACTGTCCCCAGCCTTCATTGACCAGTTTTCCAGCTGGACTTCAATTCTAGTGTGACATTATGTCCAGAGACTCCTATTATATCAAATGATAGATTACCAAGAGAAGAGGTCATCATGACATACAGTTAATACTGTCTGAAAAGGGAACCTGGTCCATAGGTAAGAACAGGGCAATGAAGCATTTAAACTACAACGTCTTCATCCATCTGGGAAAAGTTGAAACTAATATAATGAAACATAGTGGATAATTTAAAATCTTTTGTTTGAGTCATTAAAAGAATTGCACTTTATGCCGGGTAGTTTTTGAAATGAGGTACACCTTTATGCAAACTTGTTTTTATTAGTACAACAGAATTACTCATCTGTTGCAGAAAATAAGACCTCTAGGGTAACTGTTCGAAAATTGAAGTTTTGCTGAACTGGAAGAAACAAGAAGTTCAGTAGGCTAGTCAAAAAACGATGAAGAATAAACTTGTCATTGCACATGAAATAAATCAATGTACTGTTGAGATGCATAATATAGCTATTAGTGAGTCATTTAGTGACTAGCACTTGGGGAAAGTAACTAGAGGGAATGAAAATATATTTAGGCCTCTTCATTCTTGGAAAAAAATTACACATCTTTTCTAAAGGCTGTACTGTCCCAAATGTCTTTTTTGTCTCATACCTAAAATGACTTTACCTAATTAGGATTGTTGGTAGCAGAAGGAAAAAACATAGAGGAAAGAATATTTGTCATTGGAAGTTTCAAATTTTAAATACAGTTTTAACAATCTTCACAATCAGATGAGAAAATATCAAATACTTAAACTCACAGAGTTCACCAGCAGTGAACTCATAGACAGATGACATTGTGAATTAGTGACTTTGATATCTGAAAATACAATTTTGTTATAGAAATGAGATCTCTTCTGTCTACAAAATGGTTTGGGTTTTTTACTTTGTACTTGTATTTAAAAATATTCCACAGTGTCACAGTAAAGGGGCTTCTGCGTGGTAGAAATAGTTTATTTAGAAAACTGGAAGGCAGTGTGCTTCCACTAAAGATAGCATGAACTGTTCAAAATATTGATATTGGCCAGATAGTCACAGAAATTGAAAATTAATAAAGAAATGTTAGTGTAACGAGTCAGCTTTATGCTAGAGATTTACAAAGTTATAAGTCAAGTGGAGAAGATGAATAGGAAATAATTATTTATTATTTCTAATAATAAAGCATCCCAAGGAACAGTAAATTAAGTTGATGTCAGGTGATACAGTCAAGGAAACCAAAATGTGATTTTTTTTTTTTGTTTTTTTTGTTTTTTATTATATATGATAACTGGACCAAAGTACTGTAAGGTATTGTGAATACTAGAACATGAATTCAAGAAATTACATTAATTACAGAAAAAGGAATCCATGCAGCACTAGTAAGCACATGGCTAAGATCAGTCATGCACAAAGTGCCTCAAATGCAGATTGATGAAAGCTGGAAAGTCATTCCTCTAAAGTGACATTATCCTATGCTTACTTGTTGTTATAACCTTTCCATAAGTACCTGCTTCTAGTCCCCATCAGATTCAGGCTGCTGGGCAAGATGTAATTTGAATAAAAAACCCTCTAGCTGAGGAAAGATATGGATTTAGCCTTTACAAAATGCTCGTATTACTTCAGAAAAATTGTTAATAACAGTTAGTAATAATTTATTTTCTAATTATATTATAATTAAGGAATCTAAAAGCCACATCTTAAGTGTCTTTGTTGCAATTTAATCCCTTCAAAAGAACTTCAAGTGTATCTATTAAGCACTGATGCCTTGTGCCAGAAACTTCAGTAGTGTGACTTATCCCAGTATATCACTTCAATTACTGCTACTCAGGATCACTGTTTCTTTTTTTTCATCAGTTAAGAATTAATTTGAAAGTGAGGAAAATCACAAGTTTTCAGTGACACTTTATAGATATGTTTTTCCTAAATCAATCACATTTATTTAATATACTATTAATTAATGATATAAAAGTGTCACCTAAAATTTAGAGGAGTGCTTTAAAGTCATTTAATAATAGGAAAAGCAGTGTTATAAATTAATTTTCTCCTAAGCTGTTTCAGCCTACTAGGATAAAGCCAATTCTGAAACCTTCTTGTAAGTCATTCAGCTGATGGAAGATAATAATTGCTTCAGTCACTATGGTTTACCTGAGCAATCCAAATATGTCTAATACAGAAAACCATGGAGTTTCATTCGCCACCACATACAATGATTATGTTAATCTAAGAAATGGCAGTGCAATGCGTTGAAGAGCCTGTAAAAAGTACCTTATTTTTATTTTTTTTAGTAGCAATAATGTAAAGAAAGCTTGTTTTAGTTCTTCTTGGGGAACCTGACATCTTTGTGCTTACCCATTCTTCTTTACAATTGTAAAGCAATAGTTACTGAGTGATCTTTTTTAATTAATTTCCAAGGTAGCTGAAATTAGGATTCACCAAAAAGTGCAACTCCTCTCTCAGCTGGATTATTTTACTTTTAAGTTTCTGGAATCCTGAGTTGACCCTATAGGTTTAGAAAATTTTAGCAATTAAGAAATCTAGTTTCTATGCTTCACAGCATCTCACTTCCTTGTGTATTTTGCAGAACTTCTACAAACCGAGTCTCGTTTTCAGGTGAAGAATCCTGGAAGCAACTTATATATCTAAATGAGTAACACATGAGTGGCAGGTAGTTCAGATAGTGAGTTTGAGTGTGCACTGATAAAATGGTGTTATATTCACCTGCAGTATAATCTCCTTGACAGTGAAGATATTCAGAAATGAACAGCTCTGAAGTTAAAATAAGAGAAGAAAGCAGATAGTTTTCCTGTTATTTTTACTTTTGAAAATGGAGTCTCCTATATTGCATAGTACTTTAAAGAAGGTAATTTATTTTCTTTATAGAGTAACTCAGAAATATTGTTTATTCCGAGAGTCTGAATTAGGTTTTGATTGTACAAACCCAAACAAATGAAATTTTGCCCAAGATACTTTTACTCAGGACAGTATACAAAAAGCACATACTTATATTCTATAAATTATGTAACAAATTTTAAAATAAAATACAGAAATTTATCTGGAACTTAACTTTAAGTCAGAGCTGAGAAGCTATGTTATATCTGTATGGATTAGGTGTTAGTAAGTATGATCAGATATAAAAAAGATTATTACACTTGGTTCAAGTATCAGTGAACTGTACTGTTTTACTGTATTACCTTAGTATGTACTTATGGGATTTTCATAGTTTTTCAGCCTAGAAAGTTTATTGCAGTGCTGCAATGTCTGAAAAGCAGTCCAATATCCTGTTAACTTTATACCAAGAGAATATTGCAAGTTTGCTCTGGTTAATTTTCAGAAAGAAGTGAAACTATCTGGTACATATTTTGAAATAAATATTTTTATTATTCAGTAATCTGTAAGACTGTATTAACCAGTAAGAATGTATTAAGTAAGAATTAACTTGATAAGCCAAAAATAAATGATACCTCAGATAAAATGGTTTAAGTCGTGTCCAGAGAAAAGAACACCCTTGGTTATTTTCTTCATTCAGCTTAAACACCTTGTATAATTCACATTTTTTTTGTCTGATTTCATACTGTATTCTTTTTCCATAAGAAGTGATTTATTTCACACTCAAGTTCATCATGAAATTCAATTTTCATTTAAAAAAATCAATTTCATTAGATCTGCAGCAGTACAATAAAATGCCTTAAATGATTGTTTCTTAATCTTTTGTTTTCATATTTCAAATAAAGCAGCACAGTTAATTTTATTTTATTTTTTTATTTTCCTTGTCTTTCAAATATAATGAAAACTTTTCTTTGAGGAGAGGTGGGGATGGTCAAGGGAGAATGAAAATAGCATACTATATCTTAACCTGGAGAAAAAAACAGTCAAGAAAATTAGCAGGTTATAATGGAGAAGCCAGAAGACCTTTAACTATAGTTAAAATAAACAGCATATCAAGCAGAGAGATCATGATCTCTACAAAAACTCTCCAGTACTGTCTTGAAGCTACAGAGGAACAAGAGCAACTGATTGGCACTTTACTAATTGAGTGATGACCCCACTGATGAGGCAGAAAGGTCATTAAGAATGATTTCTACACCACCTAAAATCTGCCAGATGTCAAACTTTAAACTGAGAAAGTTAAATGCATTAAAAAAAAAAAAGTGCCCAAACTCAGAAAGCAATGCCTTTCCTAAGTAACCAAGACTTCCATACACTTCTTTTTGATTACTTGCCCAGTATATTCTTCATCATCATATCTCCTTGATTCTTCTACAAGACAAATAATCATCTTAATTTATATGCAGTGTGAGCCTACTGCCTCTACTGCCACAGTATAAATGTGTTGCATTAAAAATTAAAAATATTATTTTTACACTCTTTCAAGATGAAAAGTGAGCCTTCATTCTCATTTGCAGTTCTGCTTCTACACTCTCATCCTTCTTGCATTGTACCACTGGATATGATGGCTAATAGACAACTAAATTCTTACAGACTTTAATTACTTCAGCTGTGCTCTGAACTTGAATCCACATGATAGCAAATACAGAAGAATTTTCAAAGGTGAGCTAAGTGGGTTGCTGTGCTTCACTAGGAATAACTTCGTTGCTCTAATGTCAGAACAATAGGAAAAAAGAAATGTATGGGATAGTTTATCTTTCTGCACAATGCTCTTAAAAGCTGAAGGAGCTATTATTTGTTTTGAAAGCTGAGAAATCCAGAAGGGACTCTTTCCAAGCAGTCTACAAGTAAAAGAAAACACCTGATTGATGTATATCTCTTGGATCCTTTGTCCACTTAGCTGTTTGATTTATTTTTTTTTCTTTTTCCTTTTGCTGGGACAACACTGAAGTCCACGTTTGTGTTTGCAGAGAAGTAAGGTTAACTTTCAAGTTGGCTGAAGTCCTGGCTATGCCGAGCACTCTGTTTTGCAATTTAAAGGTTAAACTCTTCTCAGAGAACCTTGCTGGAGTTAGTGTTCTCGCTTAACTGTAGGAGCTGCCTGACCTTTATAAGTGCATGTCAATATTCACATTGTCAGAAGGAGCATTGTGGAGAGTAATCTTCACAATCATGAGGAGAAGCGCTTTGCCACAGGCACATCATGAACAGCAAAGAGGAATCAGTGAACAGTCAGATAAAACTGTTTTAACTGGATTCAAAAAGTCTCTTTTACACAGCTCCAGGTTCTATTCAGAAGTCTGAAGACCTACAGTATCCACAGCTGTCCTCCAAATTTCATCAAGATCAATGGGAAAATAAAAAAGGAAAGGAGGGAAGCACTCTAAATGTTTTGACCTCTCGGTTGTCTTCTACAACACTATTCTCTGGCAAATGTAGACACATGCAACTGGAAAAGAAATAACATAATTGCCTATTGCCTTTTTCCTCTATGCAATGTAAATCCCAAAGCATATTTAATATCAACATAATTTCATGAAAACACTGTATTAATATACAGTACCTTGAATACCTCACTGTGCCTTATAAACATTTCTGCTTTTCCAATAGAAAACCGGGGAGTTTTGAATACAATACCAGACTAATAATAAACACCATCATCTCTAGTCAGACTCTCAAAGCAATAGCAGCTTTTCTGTAAACTGAAAAGATGCCTGCAAAAGCAGAGGAAAAAATAAGTATTCTGTCCTGAGATATTGCTGGTATTATTGGTATGCGAATATGCCCAGGTTTCCATTAGCCCTTACAAATAGATGCATGCAAGAAAGGGAAACGATTGAACAAGGAACCCAGCCACGAAAGAAGGAGGAAAAAAGCTCCAAAACAAAGCAAAACCAAAAATACACACAAATGATATTATGAGCATTTGAGAGCAAAATGAATTTTGGAGACTGTATTTCTTCCTCTCCTCTAGATAGCTGAGGTTACTAGAAATCCTTAAATTTTGTAGAACCCCTTGCTCCAAAATAAATGTTTTGTACTATACTTCCTCTTTTCTAAATTATCTTTAAATTAAAAGCCTGTTTGTAATATAATGACAGAGAATAAATGGCATCTGAAAATTGGCAGAACAATGTAAACTGAGGTTTGCCTGACTCAGGCTAAGTTTATGGCTCTGTTTGAGAGGGAGACAAAGAAAGAGCCAAGGCAGTGGAAATTTTGTAACTTAGCTAGCATAATAAACTAAGATACAATTTCATATCTTAAAAAAAAAAAAAGAAAGCTGTTTATTCTGTTCTGTGGCTCATGACCTGGCTTATGTTTTGAAACATCTGTTACCGGCTGCAACCAAGGCAACCAGCAAATGCTGGAAATTTCATAACGCTTAAGGAATGCTGTAATATTATTTATGGGAACACCCTATAAGTCACAGTTATTTTAACTAAAAATTTTTTAATTTTAGGCTCACAGTCTGCAAAGATATATGCACATATTTTTCTTCAGTTATACAAGACAGTATCTTCACATATAAACTATTGTCATTTATATGATTTTATATGGCTCAGTATTAAAAAATCCTTGTAGAAAATGTATTACATTTCAGTTTTAGATTCCATGACTAATAGGCAACTTTTGCAAAAGTTTCCACCCCATAACATCACTTGACTTTTCCTGCCAGAGATTTTATTCAGAAAGTTCTGATGTACTTTGACTTTTTTTTTATTGTACTGAAGAAATCTTCATTTCGGCTTAATACTGCACTGATTTTTATATACTTGTGTTTCCATAGATTCTTCTGTGATTTGTATTACAGGTTGGATTTTTTTCTAGAATTTAGTTATTTTGGAAGCAGTTACCTACTGAGAAAAGACATAACTATCATTAAATTCTTGTGTTGAGCTGTGTCTATTCAATCTATTCAATAGGTGTTGGACTAGATGATCTCCAGAGGTTCCTTCTAAGCCTAATGCTTCTGTGATTCTTTAATTTCTGGGGCTACAATGATGTGCATTATGGACATTACAATTCAGCCTTTCTCTTATATTTGTGAGCTAATATAAAGCAGAGGGAGAATACAAAAACAATGAAACAGTGAGAAAAGGTAAATAATTAAACTCAGAATCACTCAGTAAAAGAATTCTATATAATAGCTTTAAAATGTCAGTTACATAAAATAATCATTTTACAAAAACAGAACTCATAACCATAAAAGTGAATTCAATCAAGCAGTTACTGAGGAGCTACTATTCATTTAATTTATTTTACTTTTTAGAAAGGTTATAAACAACAATTGTTCAAAAAATTTTTATGGTTGAAAACAAAATACAAAATGCGGTGATGATAATCACCATACAACTTTAGTTTCCTGAGAATGATTTTTTGTTACTCCATTTTGAGATATTTATCCTATTTTAATCTCCAGGAGAAAAGAAATTGATTTTAATGGTGCAGAGCTGCCTTGGGCAACATCTTATATTCTTTAGGGTTTCTATTTTCTTCACAGAAGGAGATATAATGTAGTACCAAAAAGATCACTTACATTTTCCATGCTTGGGTAACATTTATTACTGCATTTTATAATGCCTGATTTTTATTTTTTTTTTTTTTTCTAAATCTGCTTCCTTTGATGTCAAGAGTTGTGCTCTTTATTTCCAGGACGTGGGGAGAAGTTATAAGGAATATTCTCACATAGAGCAGATATCAGCTATTGTCTCAATATCTAGCAAACATTCTAGAGGTAATTTGTTCTTTGATTTGTAAAAACTTTCAGGATTTGAGGACATTTGAAGCAAGTTGATTTGTTTCTTTAAGCAGTGAATCTCAGGAAGAGTGTGTTCCAGTTATTCCTTCTATTTTGTATCTTCAAGTGAACACTAGGTAGGGTATGGTCCTGTTCCTATTTACACTGATTACTGGTAGCAGTATTTGACACCCACAGATTTCTAAACTCAGTGAAACACATCCTCCATCCATAAGTGGAATGCAATTGCTATGTAAGCCAAAATGTGAAATACTTAAAAGAGTAAAGCCAGTTACGAGAAAACAGTAAGCTTGATGAGGATGTGAAGAGACTATTACAGAGGGTTATGGCAAAACAATTGGCTGGTCTTCTACATGTTATTCAGATCTCAAGTGTTCAGAGGGTAATTATGAAACAGTTTGCTGGTTTTCTATGTGGTATACAGATCCCAATAGCTTACCTTTAATTTGACAGTGGACAAGACAGGCATACAGCCCTGCCATCTGAAAGGAAGCTGACTCCCTCCCCTTCCCGAACAGCTACCAAGCCAACCAAAACTTAAAATCTCGACCAAAAGAACACTAGAGTTTTTCTAATAATAATAAAAAAAATGTGGATACCCAAAGGTCACAATTAGCCAAAGCTGACAAACTGTTTCCATTGTAAGACATTGGGGGTTTTAGGCTAAATGCTTGTCAACCATTTGGAACGCAGCCCAGTACTACCTAATGTTAGTCTCTGAATGCAACCCTTCAAACATTTTTAAAATAAATATTCTATGAACATATTAATTTCACTTTTGAGAATGAAGGAAATGTTTCCTTTAGTAATGTTAAAAATTCTGGCAGCCTTTTCACAAGAAGTTGAATAATACTTATGCTTCAAAAACAGCAAAAGGCTTTCAGCACATATACTACCTTCATGATTTTTCTTCTCTTCTGAAAACTATCCCAAATGTATGCTTTAAGGGGTTTTTTTTAATGAAACCTTTGAAAAAAATCTCAATATCCATTTGCTAAGATATCATGGAGGTTTTTTCCAGTTAAGTCCCACAGAGAGGACTGCCGCAGTGACACATTTGTTCTTGTGGCTAAGAATTTTGTTTCTCCCATTGTTTTAGAAGGTCTAAATAAGACAAAGGGTACAAATGCTGCAACTTCACTGCGACAACTGGCCTGGACAGCTCCAAAGATGTGAAAGGTTATTTGAAAAGAAGGAATTCAGAAAATCAGATTCAAGTTTTCCAAGTAGAAAACCCAAATTATTGATTTAGTCTATGTACAAAATATGAATGTGAAAGAAACAGAGGAACCTAAGGACCATTGCCCAGTATACTGTTAACTGCAACTTCAGCTAAGCACAAATATATCTTCTTTCCTGTACTGCAGCAAAGTTATGTGCAAAACCCCAACAGATAGGCATGTGTGCAAAAAATCCATTCTATTCAATGATCAGAATGAAGTGGCTAGTGAAACTGGAATGAAGGTAAAATATTTTTAAACTTTCTTTTTTCTTTTTCTTTTTTTCTGAGATAGGTATTGCTTTGTATACTTTATGAGCAGAGTACCCCACGGCCAGTCGTGACAAAAAAAGAATTTGCTGAGGAGAAAAATAGAGAATATATTTCTGTTTTTCAGAAATGTTTATACAAAAGTAAGTTTGGCTGAATTTCACAGACATGAGAGAAACAGCATATAAATTTCCATATGAATATTTCTCTAACCTTAAATGTCCTTTCCTTAGAAAATGTACTTATTCTGGGACATGACCAATTAGTGAAGTTCTTACAAAAATCTCTGTAAGAAAATTAATCACTTGTTTTTTACTGTAGATCAAACTAGACCAGGTTAATATGAAGTACCTAGTCTTAGTACTCAGGACTAAGATCTGAATGAAGTAGTTTGGAGATACCTACTTATTGTTTGTAACTACTGAGTTTAGAGGTTTTAGCATTAAAATACAGAATTATGTGGCAGGCAGAATACTTTTTTGCGAGTGATTTATTATTTTATACTCTAACATCAGTATTTTGGGTGTCTTCTGGAAAGTGTTGGTAGCATAGGAGGAACAGAAACTGAAATTATTAACTATTATAACTGCCACAGAAGAAACTGGTGATTAATGTAAGAAGGAAAAAAAAAAATATTTAACTAACTTGTTGAATAGGTTATGTGTCTAAATGCAAGTACAGAGATTTATGCAGTTTTATTGCTAATATGTAATCTGGACAATGTTAACACAAAAAATAGTAATAGGTCTGAATTCTGTAGCTGCAAGTTATATTTTTTCCTGCCTGCATTTCTTGGTATTATAATTAAGGAGATGACAGCTTTATAAAACTCACCCACTAATTGAATATCAGGGAAAATCTCTAGTGCAAACTACATTACTGAGGCCAGGTTATATATGCTTATCAGTGACAGCAGAGTGAAAACAACATTAATTTTCTATTTTTCACGTTTTAGGTCCTGTTCTACTGTGAAATATGATTCTGAACACCAAAAGCATGTGCACTAGCAAAAGAGGAAATACAAATTTTACTTTGTGAAAGTTTATAATGCTTTACTTCACTTCTGCTTTATTCTGTGTGAGATTTCCAGTACATTCATTACCAGCTGCAGCTATATCTATTCTGTGGGTTTTTTTCTGTTTACCAAGGACTGACTCCAGCCCTTCCTTGTGCACGTAATTATCTTGAGGTTGGAACTTTGAAGAAAAAATATAAGTGATTGATCATACTCACTGAGTTTGTACATTCTGAGACCAATAAGCCATACACACATATATAGTCTCAGTCATGAGTATTCACTCTGGTAAGCAAAACTGAGTAGTTCCCCACAGGTAGATATCACAGGAAATGAAAAATAAAGCAAAATCAGAACAGTGCATTAGAAACTGTTTATACCGTTGTGCATAATGTTTTCCCTAACTCTTTCTTGGACCAAGGCTTCATTTTGGAACAAAAATAAGGCTTTTATTTTAAAAATTTTAAAGTCATTTTCCCCCACTGAAAAATTAAAATAATAAATCCTATCCTGAAAAATCTCGTATCATAACCAAGTTTATTCTGACAACTGTATGAACTGGACACTTCATATTAGTCTGCTGGATCTTACACTTTAGATTAAAATTCCAGACTGAGGGAATATATACACTGCAAGGAACTGCAGTGCTGAGGGAGGGAATATATACACTGCCAGACTGAGGGAATATATACACTGCAGGGAATATCATCAGACTGCTGGTATGTTCGGTCTGCCTATTTCAACTCTGGATGAGCCGTTCAGCTCTGTTTTATGTATTTTAGTCTATCTTATCACTGAATTGGAGAGATTGCGCATGAAATTTCTATTTGTGCTGCTTCCTTCTTGGATCTCTCTAATAAAATTTTCAATGAAAATGTCTATTAGAGCAGCTTTTCTGATTTACATTTTCTGTCCAAGAGTCACTAATTTCGTACATTCTGTTCCAAAACTGGTTTAGCTTTGCATTAAGGGAAACAAGACAAAGCAAACATTTGTAGGTGGAAAAGCGGGAACAATACATACATCTTATTTTTGATAATGTAGTAACTGAAATCACTGAAGGAAAATTCTTTTAAGTTCGTCTGCAACTGATACAATGATCAGTGAGTTCTGGAAGTCTGACTTTCTCTCTGGAAACTTCTCCTTGGAGATCATCCTTGCAGAACTAACAACACAAAGTGAACTGGGATCACATCCCTTATATTTTAAGGCTGTCATTTCAATCAGGATGGGTATTCCAAGTTACTGTTTTAATATATTGCCTTTTCTACCACTGGATTCAGGGAAAAAAGGGACAATAGATGCAAATTACTAATTAATTCATCTTATTAAGCCAGATATCCCTAAAGCTGATAATAGAACTTTTGTCTTTAAAGTTTATTAATAAATTGATATAAATATGTATGAAGTTAAACTGTTGATATTCTGCTTGAGTGGGCATCAGTAAAACGAGTTCAGATTAAGAGGTTTGGTCAAAAATTACATTAATGGGACAGACAGCTGAAGCTGAGCTGGATGACTGACCTAAGTAGGAGTTACATAAACAAGTAAAATTCCATAACCCTAAGAGCCTCACTCTAGGTTTAAAACTGGTTAAGAGACAGGAAACAAAGTGTACTAATAAAGTGATTATTAAAAAAATTCTGATTGATTGTTGTAGAATTTGGTGCTTCAGTATTTTTGCAATCCAGCTCAAAGCTTAGTGATAAAATGCCCTCATATTTAGACTATATTATGTTGGTTTGTCAAAATGAGGGAAGATTACAGAATATTTCTTGATGATCAAATGAAACAACAGGAAATTAGCTCAGCTGTTAGAATTATTTATTATAATACTGTTTATTTTAGGTGGTTTTAAACTAATATATGGTTAGAATTTAGAAATTATTTCAATATTCTAGGGAGTATAATACATTTTATAGGCAATAAGCCTTGGTATGTATAGTACTGAAAAACTGCAATATCTGATTTCTACTGAAATAATAAATAAATTGGTAAATCCATTGGTATTTTATGGTCACAGGATATGTGGTTAATTTATTCTGGTAACTGCTATACACACAATATAATCTATTTAATATAAATAGATTACTATAATTATAATCATAATATATAATTTAAGGATATACAGTATTACTAAAATCAAAGCTCTGTAGTACATTTGCATTCCTAACAGCCAAATTTTGTCACCTTATTGTTTTTCAAAAATTGTAAGTATTAGGAATGATAAAAATAATTATCAAACCCATATTGATAATCTCTTCTCATATGTTTAAATGGCATTCATCACAAAATTAAAAGATAATTTTAGACAGCTGTTTTTAGTATAACATTTTTCATTTAAAATATGTTTAAATGAGGACTTTTTCATGGCCTTGCAAATCTGCATTGTGTTACTTATCATCAACATGCAAAATTTATAGAAGTGCCCCCTTTTGCTAAGATCATATTCAACAATTTCAAGGTTTAATGCATAAAAAAAACCTTCCATTTCTTTGTTGCAGTTATCTGTCATCATCATTGTTGTCATCACAAATAGTCTTGTAACACTTTCACTTCAAGATGAATTTTACATTTCCCATCTTTAAAGTTCAGAACCTCCAGATCTTGTAATGCTTTTATGCTGATAATGCAGTTCAGTAATTGTGCTGTACAGCAAATATTTCTGTGTGCAAATTTTAAATAGTTATTCAGCTGAATAATGTCACAAATCAGAGGCTCTATTTAAAATGACAGCATATTCTTTCCATTAATATCACAGGAATGAGAATGACATTATTACCTATGCATAACAAATGAAGCTCAATTTATAACTGCAAGACACATTGCCCTGTGTACAGCTGTGCTATATATCTATAAATTTTTATTCACTACATCGTAAGACATACATTTTGTAAGATTAGAGTGCTGGTTTTGGCTGGGATAATCTTCTTTTAAATATGATCTAAAGGCAACATTACATCAGCATATCTGTCATGGTTTAAACCCAGACAGACAGCTTCTGCACTCACTCCCAGTGAGTGGTGCCGGGCTGGAAGCAGTCGAGGCCCGCGTTCCCCCCAAGGGGCTCCCCTCCGCTCCTGGAGGGATGGGGAGGAGAATTGAAAGAATGCAACTCCCACGGGTTGAGATAAGAACAGTCCAGCAACCAATGTACAATACAAATCACCACTGGTACCACCACTAACAACAACGATAAGGGATAAGAACAAGGGAAAAAAGTACAATACCACCCGCCGAACAAGTCCTACCCAGAAGCCCCCCGGTCCTTCCAGCTCACTCTCAGTTACCTCCTGGGCATGACGTGCTGTGGCATGGAATACTTCTTTGGTTAGTTTTGGTCAGGTGTCCTGTCCCTGCTTCCTCCGAGCTTCCCCTCCTCCCTGGCAGAGCATGAGGCTCACCAAGTCCTTGGCCAAACCAAAACATCAGTGTTATCAGCTCTGTTCCTAGCCCAAAAGTCAAAACACAGCACTGCACCAGCTACCAAGAAAGAGAAAAAATGACTGCTACTGCTAAACCCAGGACAATATCTCTGTTGCATAATCAAAGCCCTTAGCAAAAAAGCACTAAGCTTGGATATTAAAGTAAATTTTTAAGACTTTAAAAAAAGACAATTTGTTTTCTGACCACCTGTATCCAATATCCACAGGAATGTTCTGTCACATAAGAAGTGAGCTGTTTGCGTGTCCTGGTCATTCTAACGGATTTTCTTCTGCCAAGCATTGTCAATTTAGGATTGAAAGAGCATCAGAACAGCTCAACGTCTTTATTGCCATAGCCATGTCATAAGAAAGACAAGATACATAGTGATATATTTTGGATTTTGCTGAGTTGTGCGTACACAGTGTTAAGGCACTTTTTTGCTCCTCATGATGCCCCGACTAACTTATAAGCTGAGTGTGAAACTGGAAGGGAACACAACCAGGACAGCTGACCCAAACTGTCAAAAGTGATATTCCATGACATAGCATGTTGCTCTCAGCAATAAAAGTCGGGCAAGAAGGAGCAGGGGACATTCAGAGTTATGGCGTTTGTTTTCCCAAGCATCCGTTAAACATAGAATCATAGAATAGTTAGGGTTGGAAAGGACCTTAAGATCATCAAGTTCCAACCCCCCTGCCATGGGCAGGGACACCTTGCACTAAACCATCTCACCCAAGGCTTCATCCAACCTGGCCTTGAACACTTCCAGGGATGGAGCATTCATAACCCCCCTGGGCAGCCCATTCCAGTGCCTCACCACCCGCACAGTAAAGAACTTCTTCCTTATATCCAGTCTAAACTTCCCTTGTTTACGTTTTAACCCGTTACCACTTGTCCTGTCACTATAGTCCCTAATGAAGAGTCTATCCCCAGCATCCCTATAGGCCCCCTTCAGATACTGGAAGGCTGCTATGAGGTCTCCACGCAACCTTCTCTTCTCCAGGCTGAACAGCCCCAACTTTCTCAGCCTATCTTCACATGGGAGGTGCTCCAGACTCCCGATCATCCTTGTGGCCCTCCTCTGGTCTCGTTCCAACAGTTCCATGTCCTTTTTATGTTGAGGACACCAGAACTGCACACGATACTCCAAGTGAGGTCTCACGAGAGCAGAGTAGAGGGGCAGGATCACCTCCTTTGACCTGCTGGTCACGCTCCTTTTGATGCAGCCCAGGATATGGTTGGCTTTCTGGGCTGCAAATGCACACTGCTGGCTCATGTTAATTTTCTTATCAACCACACCCCCAAGTCCTTCTCCTCAGGGCTGCTCTGAACCTCTTCTTTGTCCAACCTGTAGCTGTGTCTGGGATTGCTCCGACCCAGGTGTAGGACCTTGCACCTTTCATGGTTAAACTTCATGAGGTTGGCATCAGCCCACCTCACAAGCGTGTCATGGTCCCTCTGGACAGCATTCTTTCCCTCCAGCGTATCAAACATAATGAATCCCTGCTTTTCATGAAAAGGGCTAAACATCTGCCTGATGATAAGTGGTAGATTATTTCCTTTTTTTCTTTGCTTATTTCCTTCTTTTGCTTTGCTTGCACATGAAGCTTTAGTTTTGCCTATTAAACCCTCTTTACCTCAACCAATGGGTTTTCTCACTTTTACCCTTTTGATTCTCTTTCCCATCCCACCTGGAAAGGAATGAGCAGGCAACTGTGTGGGCCTTGTCTGCCTACTGGGCTTAACTCACAGTATCCATAAAAGAAAAATCTGAATAATGTATCTCTTACCTATTATATTAGAACATCTGGGCAAGCAACAAGCCAAGCAAATGTTTGATTTTTATTTTTTTTTTGTTTGGGTTATCAGGAAAAGCTATGTCATGTTGGATGCCACTAAAGAGAAACAAACTTGATATGAGTTAGTTACTAATGCAGTATCTTCAGGAGAGTTTAAAATAGATACCAAGTGACAAAAGGAGGTTTTGACAGGGAAATTTAGTAATCTGTCTTTAAAAAATAAAAAACACCTCTTTGTGCTCAGATTCTCATTCAGGTTATGTTTATTCAGGTTTTGCTTGTGGAGGCACCCAACTGAAGATAGGAAGAAACAGTATATCAAAGAGTACGGCACATCAGGGACCAAAACACTAGGCTGTCGTAATAGCAAAGATTCCAGGACAGAAAGTTCAATGCGCGCTATGAATTGTCTAAATTGAAAGAATACATTTCAGTCTCCTGTTATGATGGTAGTAAATCAAGAAAAAGATAATTTAAATATAACACATTACGTAGTATTTATTGTTAAAATTAATTTGTCTGGAAAAAATACTGGAGATAGACTTTGATATATAAAGACTTACCTGCTGTGGTAATCAACTTACATTGTTTCAGCTAAGAGTGAAATTCAAGAATGGAAGGCTAGATAGAACTCCTTAATAATTTGCAGTCTATCCACTGTATTCAATGCTATTCTTATCTTTATCTGATTGAATTACTTGTATTTAATTTGAAAAGTCTGATGATGTTACGCTTTACCACGAAGTAAAAAAATTCCTTCTTTGATAAACTGGTGTTTGAAGACATGTCAGAAACATACGTTTGTTTAGACTGATTTATTTTTTGAACATATGAAAGATCATAAAAGATCAAAAACTTCCTGGATCTAATTTGATGCTCCAAATAACTGTGCACAGTTACTGCAGTAAAAGACACTACACTGATAAAATAAGTATCTTCACCAGTAGTCTTATTCTTGGTAACTGAAATGGAGATACGTAACTGGCATGAATTTAGCAAAAATCTCAAGAAGTTCTCTTTTCACAACTTATATAATTAATTAATGAAACAAAAAAATAAGCAAATACAAAACCCCTGAAACAATCTTATTATTTAGTCTGTACTGTTGGTTCTTCAGTGGTATTCAGTATAAAATATAAAGGCATTCAAATCAACTTACATTGTTTCGTTTCATTTAATATAAAAGATAATCAAGCTGATTTCTAATATCTTCTTTTCAGTTTCTCTAAGCTATTTTTTCCCAGTAAAAAAGAAACTCACAAACACAAAGCCCCCTCACAAACAAACAAAAAAAAAACACCCCCCAAAAAAAAACCCACCTTCACTAAAAAAAACTTAACCTCCTTAGGTGGTGATACAGCTCATCTATTCTCATTTCCCCCTTTTGTAAGTTGCAGCATTAAGAAAGACATAATATCATAAATGCTCAAAAAATAATTTCCTAAATAGAACTGGGGGAAGGTGAAGAGTGTCTGAGAAATTCCTACAACTCAATTCAAATACAAAAATATAATCTTAAATTATATATCTCCTCAAAGGGCATCCAGGATTACAAAGCAGACTTTTTTTACGCTTGAGTCATGGCTAAAGGAAAGTTTGGACTTTCTTTTTAAGTAGTGACACTTCCTAAATGGCAATATATGCCCTTGCTAAATATCCAGTGTTCAAGTCCCTCTAGAGTCCCATCAGCTTCTTCTCTTTCATTTACCATTCAAATTGTTATACATGTTTCAAAATCAAGTTTTGTCAATCAGCCTCAGTTTGTAGAAATACACCTAGAGGTGAAAATCTTATTCTCAGTAGGCTCAGATAAATCTTTAATACTTGGAAAAGAATCAGACAAATATAAGTGTCTATTGAACCTATAAACTTATTTTCTTGAAAGACAGGGAAGAAAAGAGTATTCGTTATTCTGTGTTCCCTTGGTGAACATGGAACATGGAGTTTTCCTTTTTGTGACAGAATTTACCCTTGTACATAGGGCCAACTCACTGTGACAATAGGACTTGCATCCCACTAATAAGTCCAGAATATTTTTTTTATTACAGAAAAGGCTTTCATCTCAAGGGAAATTTCACCCTGAATAAATCTCATAATTCTACCACATTTCAGTTCCAATTATTGAGTAAACCAGAACCAAATATGTAATATGTAACCTTCACGATTTTCTAAAACTCATAATTTTTTAGTATTAATATGGTGGCATTCCTTTTTCCTGAATTCTCCTTAACCTTCCTGAACCCTGCTTACAAGATTAAGCGTCATTTACAAAGACCTTCACAATAACACCAATCTTTTATTATGAATATATGCTCATAAAGACCAAAAAGTGACCAAACTGAGTGCAATATTTCATAAGAAACCATAATGCAAGTATAAGATTTCAATTAAAATAGGTGCAAAATGGGAGACACAAGTGACCATGTTGGCAAATTCTGGATAAGTGGTAAAGTGGAGGGAGAGACAGTGAAAGGTCAGAAACACCAATGATACTGTGTCAAAAAAATGTATAGCAAGATTCCATGACTGCCAATATTAAATGCTGCTGAAAAGCCAAGTAGCACTAAAATAGTGTAAGGGCTATAACCAGTAACTAGGAGGAATCCATCAATATCTTTTGCCTGAAGACTTTTCAGAATCAAATGAGACCAAATTAAATCAAGCAAGAAAATATCATAAAAAATGTCTTTATTGGTAAATAAATTATATGAGGAATAAATATTTGCATTATGTCTCCCTTTTTAATATGCACTCTTTAAAAGGATAAAATAATTATGGTTCACCTGGATAATGGAATAATATCAAACAACAAAATTATTTAAAATATGCTTAATCATTATATTTTGTTCTTTGGTTGGTTGGCTGTTTTTTCAGTCAGTTTTGTCTACATAATAAGATTTAAAAGTTACAGTGTGGTTAAACAGTGTGGTACCATTCACATTAAGTAAAGTAGATATTAGAATATCAATATTTCAGGAAGTCAAAAATAATTTTAGTCCTTTCTAGACAAAGTCACCGTCATACTAATGATATTTTGTATTATTTTACCTATGAGCTTGCTGTATCATCAGAAATCTTAGTATGCAATTAGGTGTTAATCTATGCCTGAGAAAGGAGATATAATTTTTGACAGTGCTTCTGGAATAAGACAGAAATTAAAATCTCATATTCAAAAGTGATTTGGGATTATGCTGCTGACGATAAATATACTAACTGTTTATGAAGCCTGTCAACGATACTGAGGTACTTAAATACTTCAAAGGTTCTTGGATGTTACATATTAAGATTATTTTCAAAAGATGATTTGATACATCAAGGTGTGGTATATAAAAAAAAAGTTATTCTTGTTGAGTACCTGTAGATTAGTACTGACACAGTCAGATTGTTCCATTTGTACATGACTAACTTCACGGTCCTTTATTGTCATTTCTATATATCTCAGTCAGGAAAGGTATACACAAGCATCTGAAGTTTCTAGTAACATATAATGATGGACCATAGATTGCAAAGGTCAGTCAATGATGGTTCCTGAACACAGACTGTATATTCCAAACATATGCTCTTTTTCTAACTTGATGTGTTCTGGTAAGGGCTGTTAAACATACCTATAGGCAGTCCAGAAAGACACAGAAGTCATACAGAAAATTCTTTTGTTAAATTGTACTGCAGGTTACATCTTGCTGTCATTATGTGATTGTGTCTTGCCTAGTATATTGGTTGTAACCATGGCCTTGCTAAGATAAAACTATCATGTAAAACATACGTTGTTGAGGGCCACACCAAAAATACTTCACTGTAATAAAAACGCTAGTGTATTTAGGTCAGTGACAGGACATAAATGAAAGGATAAATCAAGTTAATGATAACTTCCAAAAGCTATACAGTGATTTATCTACTAACATATTTCCCCATATGATTTTTCCTTGTATAGTTCCAGTCTCATAATATCTGAATACGTTAGAGATACTGAGATGAGTTCTGGCTCACAATAGGATTTTAATAATGAACATTTTAAATACAACTTCATTCATATAATGTATTTATTGTAATGCTTTTGGAGAAGAACTTAAATTCATGGTGGTCATTTCAGTTTAGGAACAATACTGCAATACATTGAAAAGGAGAAATGTAGTAGTTTCATGACAAAGTAATTAAAGAGCATTTCTGCAAGTTTCAGTTAGGTCAATGAAAGGGAGTATACTTGTACATTGAAAAAATCATGCTGCCAGCAATTAATTCAGTTACAAAAAAAAAAATAATCACAAAATCTTCACAAGTAATTAAATGTGTATTTTTTTAAAATACATTTTGAAGTTAATTTTAATATTTCATCCTGTGCTTTATTAAAAAATAAAATAAAACTAGAAATTAAATAAACAAACAAACAAAAATAACCAGCCAACCAATCAAAAACCCCTAATTGTTGGCTGGCTACATAAACTGGCATTTTACATCATGGTTAACTGAAAAACACATACACGTACATATATATATTTATATCTCTAATTATAGCTTCTGCAAAGACTGCTCAAAGTTCACTTTGAAATTTGATTTAACTATCATAAATTTTAATTTTTACTTGAAAAGACTTTTTTTTTTTTCAAAAAAGCAAACATGAAAGCCGAAATGTAGGAGAATAAAGTATCCATAGAAAAATGTGTCCTCAGTAAGATATATTTTTAAAGAGGGTTGAAGAATTTTTACTTTTAGTCGAAGCCTAACATATGTATTTCAGAAATTTTACTGCTGCATTCACTGTTTGGAGCAAGCATTCATGTCTGGATTCAGTGAACTACTTAAAGGACTATAATTTGATTGGTCTTCCACAATACCTGAAGTTAGAAACAGTCTTAAACACTTTGCTGGACTTTTACCAAGGTAACATAGATTGCTCCAACTGAGAAAATGCACTAATAGTAGAAACAGAAACCCAATATATAGTAAGATGATACTGTCTTAGCTACATGTTCTGGGAACTGCAACTCAAGAGTAGATAAAGATATTTTTTAACAGCATATTTCCAGTTGTCTCAGATTCATCTACTATTTTAATTTACTTGTAGCAGCAAAGGTGTCCTGGGTTTAGCAGTAGCAGTCATTTTTTTCTCTTTCTTGGTAGCTGGTGTAGTGCTGTGTTTTGACTTCCGGGCTAGGAACAGAGCTGATAACAATGATGTTTTAGTTTGGTCAAGGACTTTGTGAGCCTCATGCTCTGCCAAGGAGGAGTGGAAGCCAGAAGGGAGCAGAGACAGGACACCTGACCCAAACTGACCAAAGAGGTATTCCATAACACAGCACGTTATGCCCAGGAGGTGACTGGGAGTTACCCGGAAGGACAGGGGGTCTGCTGGGTAGGATTCGTTCAGCAGCTGGTATTGTACTTTTTTCCCTTGTTATTTTCTCTTATTGTTGTTAGTGGTGGTAGCAGTGGTGATCTGTGTTGTACATCGGTTGCTGGACTGTTCTTATCTCAACCCGTGGGATTTGCATTCTTTCAATTCTCCTCCCCATCCCTCCAGGAGCGGGGAAGGGGGGGAGCCCCTGGGGGGGACGCGGGCCTCGACTGCTTCCAGCCCGGCACCACTCACTGGGAGTGAGTGTACAAGCTGTCTGGCTGGGTTTAAACCGTGACAAAAGGTTATTAAAGTAGCATCTGTAATAGCTTATTTCCCTACTTCTTTTCTTACAACCGGCTTTTTTTTTCCTTTTCTTTTTTTTTTAATCAACTTTTTTACTTTCCCAGGATCACTTTATTCTCCTGAGAAAATGAACCATCTTTTGAATCTGTCTTTATCTGATGGGCAATCCTGAAACAAAATCAATTGTTTCAGTTCTTCTTTTGTTCATATAGTAGTTGCAATTTAACTCAGACTTTAGTCCATTTCTTTATAATGGACAGTTTATTCCTGCTATAGTGAACACATTTGATCAATAAAAAACAGGAGCACTTGCTTACTAATAGACTGTACCTTGGTGGAATGCCTTTCCACCCCTGATTTCAATCCTGAACATAAGGGATGTTTTGAAGTGAGAAACCTGGAAACCACAATTCATGGCACCACTGGATAGGAAATTATTATCCCAGCAAAAATAGTGACTTCATTACATATTTCAGTTTTCCCATGCCTTGTTTCTCAGTGTCCCAAATGTGATATTCATCTCTCTTTTGTGATATGGACAGTGGCATGCTCTCTCATCACCTTATTAACATGCTCTTGTACTCCTTAAGAGCAACACCTTTTCTCCCCAGTATAAATACATATATGCTCAATATAACATGATCAATATAAACAGTGGCAAAAAATTGAGACCAAAGCCTTAGTTTTATGTTCTGTTTTAAAAGCCATTGTTTGCCAAGATATTTCTGACCCAACTCAATCAAAGAACCTACATGCTGTCTATTTGCATTTACTATTATGAAGTCATCTGTAGTTTTTAACTTACAGCCACAAATTTTTCCTGATGAAGACAGTTAAAAAAAATAGTCACAATTTAGAAAAGACACTGATTTAAAATATTGTGCATTACGGAGAAAGATTTGTTTTTGAGGGCAAGTAATATCTGAATTTTATGAGAGCAACTAATATCTGGATGAGATCTGAGGATGACCTTCCAAAATATGCAACTGTTATCTATCTGAAACATGCACCAAATTAAATATGTTCTCCTTTCCTGTCAGTAAGCATGTACTATGAAGCATTGCACCATTGATATGTAATGAAAAAACAAAATTCTGCCATCACTGAACATCTGGAATTGAACTGATGATGGAGGACAGCTGTTGCTTTTTATGTGAACTGTAATGCACAACTACATAGAAGCACTTACTTCAAAATCCTTATGAAAAAATGTGTGACAGGAATGTGCATTCCTACATCCTATGCACCATGTTCAGAACACTATCACACACAAAGGTACACATACAATATTTCTAACGTAAGTTTACAAAGTATGAAGTCCCATTCCGTTTAAGTCCCCTGACAGCATCTTAAATTATTATGAATCATTGAGAAATTCAGTCAGTGAATCTTGCAAATCTGAAGCTGAATTCAGTAGTATTAAAAAATTGGCATAAAATCTATCAAATGCTTGGGGTACATTACTTGTACAACTATTAATGTTTTTTTTTTCTCCTGTTCTTCAGAGCACTGGTTATTTAACTCTGACCTTATCCAGTTTTTGTTTACTGTGACAGAGCAGGCTTAAAACTGAAAGTGTTGTTGTTTTTGTTGATTTTGTATTTCTTCTTTCTTATGTGCAAAGTTTAAACGAAAATAGAAAACCAAAAATCTACAAACAGAGAGAGAGTTTGCCTTATTAAAGCTCACGTTTCTATTCAGTGTGGTCATTCTGCAAAATGCCAGTTGTGCATCATTTTTATGATGCCTCTGACTACCAGACAAATAATCACATTTCAGTCTCTTAGAATATGGCCTTATCTAAATAGTTTTCTCTTTCCCTTTTGAGCATACCCTTATCAAGCTTCCAGGGAGTTTATTAATGTCTACAGTTTATCCACTGTACACTTTTGGCCTTTGGATGATAAATCAATTAAATTCAATAGCACTTCTTCAGAGCCCCATCTATATGGTACCTGTTACTTTTCTAAGTACTCTGTATAAAGCTATTTACCTTAAATGAAATATAAAATACATCTCTACCCATCTGATTTTTTTTTAAAGGAATGATAAAAAATTACAGGTGAATGTTTAATTTCCTGACACAGAGAATAGCTTACATTTCTCTTTTGATTAAAAAGCTGAATTACTATGCACATTTCCTTGTTTAGGAAAGTACAGATTGGACACCATAACAAGCTGTTACCTCTTGTAGACACAGTAGTCCAGACAGCTATAGGGTCCTATCAATGTGCAGAGCAGAACTGCACTAGACCATCTACCCTCCACAACTGTCATCATTAATAGTTCCTATGAATTCTCCTACATAATTACAGGCACAGTATGTGAAGGCACAATATGTGAAGCACAATTATACTAACTCTCTATACAGTCAGATGAAAAAGACAGAAAACTAAAATAGATCTCTCAGTCCTTGAATGGCATAAATTGCTGTTTGTCCTTGTCTTTTGAAGGTTATCTTTTGAGTTAAATTATATGTTAACACAAAGTGGGATGAAGCTGGTCCTGAGCACTTCCACAGGGACATTTCCTTAGCTTTTGTAATGATTCAACCATTTCTGCCGCATTACTGGATCAAAGTACCTGAACAGATATCAGAATTTGAGTATAAACATCCAAATACCAACAGTAAAGAAACTTACTTGGATAAGATATGGGGGGGGGGGGGAATCCAAATAAACTTCTCTTTTATTGTCTAATATTAGAGAAGTAAAGTATTAGCAAGGTCTTGCTAAAATCTCCTAGGAAGTACAGCCTGTGAAGGTGTTAGAAATGAAAATATAATGTTCCCAATTGTTTTTTCCCGCAACGTGGCATCAATCTTTGATAATTGTGACCAGCATAACAAAAAGTAAGATGTCCTCCACAGCTATGTTAACTAATCCATGGGGTTTTTTTAGAACCTGGTTTAACTGTAATAAGAAAAGATCAAGTTTAAAATACTACATTTAAAATGCTACTAATTTAGTTTGTGACAATTCTACTATAACTCTGCCTTTTTTCCTTGAAATTGTATAGCCCTGTTTGAAAGCCCTGTGAAAGTCACTAGGACACTTTCTTTGATTCTCCCCAACTTTCATTTTCAGAATAATTCTGCATGAGCATGATTGTAAATGGAGATCTTTCTCTCTCTGTGATAACGTGCCACAACTCAGTATTAGTCTTAATACCCCAAGCTGTTAGCAAAAATCCAACACATTAGTAATAATAAATGGATATGGTTACACCAATGACAAATTATTTTCCAAATTCAGTGTCCTGGGTTCAGCAACAGCTGCCATTTTTCTCCATCTTAGTAGCTGGTACAGTGCTGTGGTTTTTATTTTTGGCCTGAGAACAGTGCTGATAACACTGATGTGTTTAGTTGTTGCTTAGTAATGTTTAGTCTGACCAAGGTCTTTCCCCCGTGCTTTCAGGGAGGAGAGGAAGCTGGGAGGAAGCAGAGGCAGGACACCTGACCCAAACTAACCAAAGAGGTATTCATAACACAGCACGGCATGCCCAGTATATAAACTGGGGGCAGTTACCCGGAAGGTTCACTGCTCGGTTGGGCAGGGTATTGGTTGGCTGGGAGTGAGCAGTTTTATTCTCTTCCATGGTTATTTCCCTTATCATTATTATTATTGGTGGTATCAGTAGTGGTTTGTGTTATACCTTAGTTACTAGACTGTTTTTATCTCAGCCCCTGGGAGTTACATTCTTTTGATTCTCCCCATCCCTCTGGGAGTGGAAGGAGGAAGCAGGGGCTGGTGGAATGAGAGAGACACAGCGTGGCTGAGTTGACGACTGGTCTTAAACCACGACATTCAGGCAGTATTTCAACTTTGTATTTACTCTAAAAAAGAACCTGAAATCCAGAACTAAATATTAAGGTATTTAAATTTTGTTATAATCTTGGCTTTATTTAACATTTGCTAAAACAACTACAAAGGTGATACTGAAAGATATTCTTTGTTAATGACTTGTTCTAGACTAAACACTTTCTTTCCTTTCTATCCCTTCATGAAGCCAAAAATTTTGTGTCTCGAGAAGCTTTTAATGATACTCTGTATTCATTCATAATAAAAGGAATCTGAGAGGTGAGTTTCCTCTATTATTAATAATATTGCAACAGGTGGTGAGTGGTTGCGTGTTCTTGGATACATAATATGCGGACACATTTTAGTCATAGCTTTTCATTTTATGTTTTGAGTATATCCAGTTCAATTTCACAAACGTGGGGCTCCTTGATTTTTATGATTGCTGAAGTAATAAATGAAAATTTTAGCGTTTGCAAAATATAGGTTTCCTGTGGGCTGTTTCCAAAGCTGATAAACAAGGATCATTCTTAAATCAAATTTAGACATACCGACAATGACAGCAGGTACACTTCCCAGAGTCCTTTTTGACACTTTGTGATATAGGTCATGATAATCTCTTATTATGCAGAATGCTAGCATTTTAATCTCTGGGATGAGGGAAAAAAAATTGCAGCGTGTGCTAGTTTATATGAACAGGCAGAGTACCATGCCTTTCATCACCGATTTTAAGACTGAAGAAATAACATTGATGAGAAACCACATTATGTTTTCCATAAATATATAGAGAGTATTTTATAATGACATTAAAGTGAAATTAAGGGAATTTTGAAACTGCAGCAAAAAAATCTGGTCTTGTTTTCACTGTACTTCAAAATAGTGGCACAGATGTGATTGTAGAAGTACAATGAGTGCACTAATAAATGCTGCACAAGATTCAGTGGTATAAACAGAACTTCTATTAATCTTGCAACATATGTGTGCATCAGACTTCTGTGAATATTCAATAGAAATCTTTCAAAAATATAGAAATTTCCAGAATTAACAAAGAGCACTTAAAAAATTAAACCACAGGCATGCTATTTCTGTTGGACAATGATATCTCCATCTTTACTGAATGAAATGCATCTTTTACATGTGGTTCTGTAATTTCAGAAACTTCCAAAATACCAGTTGTATGCTGGCATAGCATAGAAATGAACCCAGTACCACTATTAATGTCACCAACAATGAAAAGCTACATGCATACTAACTCCTAGAGAGAGTAACAGCATAAAACTCTTCAAAAAAATCTGTAAATCTGTATCATCCCACTTTCTTTAAAATGTTTATGATTATGAGACTTAGTACTAAGACTGATATTCATTATTCACTTGTGATTGTAAAACATCATATCGGTACATACTTCACAACATCAAGTGGTACCCTAAATGTTGCCTTCAGCTTTTAATCGCCTATCTTTAGATCTGAAAGTCTGCAGAAAGTACCACACAGCTGCTCACTTACCCTACCCCTTCTCCCCAGCCCTGTCAGGATGGGGAAGATAACTGAAAGAATGTAAAACCCACAGGTTGAGATAAGAACAGTCCAATAACTAAAGTACAATATAATACTACTAATAATAGTAACTATAATAATAATAAGGGAAATAACAAGGGGAGAGGATATAAAACCAAAAGGGGAAAGAGGAAAAAACCCAAGAGCAAACAAATTATGCACAATACAACTGTTCAGCACCCACTGACCAATACCCAGCCTGACCCAAGCAGCCATCCAGTTCCTTCTGGATAACTCCCCCAGTTTATACACTGGGCATGACATGCTGTGGCATGAAATAGCCCTTTGGTTAGTTTTGGTCAGGTGTCTTGTCTCTGCTTCCACATGGCTTCTTGTGTCCCTTGCCACTGGCAGAGCATGAGAGACTGAGAAATCCTTGATCAGAGTGAGCACTACTTAGCAACAACTAAGACACTGGTGTGTTATCAGAATTATTCTTGGACTTAAGCCAAAACACAACACTTTACTAGCCATTGGGAAGATATGTGATTTTATTCCAGCTAAAATGAGGACAAATATCTTGGTTTACAAAAACTACTTAGATTAGCATTTTCTACAACAATCTGAATTTCACTAGACTAACAACATGTCATCATCTACAAATTCTACAAAAAGGAACTCCTTGTTACCCAAAATACTATAAAAAACATAATAAAGGTATAAATCCTACACTGCATATATAAATGACTTAATTCTCCATCTGCAGCTAAGTAACTGATGAGCAACAGCTGGGATGAAAACCTAACAGTAAGAACAGGATATTAGGTATCTTCTCCTAGAGACGTTGAAGTTTGTTTCATGAAGAATTCTTTATATCATATGACAAGACTATGTCCTGATTTTACCCAGAAATCTATTCAGGAGTAGAACAAAAAGAATGAGAAAAGGATGAGGGAAAACTTTTTTGCTTTCTTGTAAAATGGGGATTATCAGTTTTGATGGCAGGACTTTCAGAATATTACATGCAAGAACTAAAATGGCTTGATGTAGTCCTGAAGATAATGTTTATTATACTTGAAAATGGATGAAGTAATAAATATCTTAAAAGGATATAGTCAACATGGAATATTAACTGAAGTTCTTACAATTGGATCTAGGAAATTTTCATGAAATTATAGAGGCTGATCAAAGTCTATGAGAGCAAGACACCTTTACTGAAGCACAAAGAAAGCAACAACAAAAAGTACAGACTAACACTGGTGATTCTACTATTCAAAAAGTAGCAGTGTTTCTCATTAAATTACTGGTTTTAAAAATCAGCAGCAAGAGGAAAAAGCAAAGCATCCAACTATTGTTAGTGGTAGTTCAACACTGTTACTTGTGGACCTTGCTCCAGAGCACAATGCTGGTGCATCTTGAAGTTCATACATAGGCAAGGGAAACATGGGTTGTTAACATGAGACACCCCTATTCTGAAAGGGAAATTAGTAAATCAGTGACTAGCTTGATCAACCACTCAATTTTATTTTCTGCAAAAATCTACCAAGCTGCTGACAATGAGAGAATGCATATCCTCATGTGCAGAAAAGTAGATTGTTCTGGTTCTGGGGAGAAGTGCCATAAAGAAAGGGTTTTCTCACAGACTTTTTGAGATATTAAAGCCCTTATACATTAAGTTGACCTTTGCTGAGTAGTTCATATTTGAATTTCAGATATATTTTAAATGTTCTTGGGAATTCTGTGCAGCATTTTCTGACTGGGAATTAATCCTACCTGATCTAATATTCATTTGTAGAATAGAGAAACTTCAGATTAATGGGGGCTAAGACATACATTCCTTGTCACCCCCAAAGATACCGGGAAAAGAACACTTTATTTACCTAGCTTCATGTAAGTTGTTGTAATGATGTAAATGAGAATATGTGCATTTTGCTCATTATTGGGTTCATGGTGAAAGTGGAAAAGGGTTTGTGTCTCATCTATAAAATTTTCAGAACAATTATATAAGCCTGTATAAGACACTTCTTATTTCTTTCTAAACTGCTTAAATGATGTGTAATTACTTTCTGATTTAAATAAAGTCCATTGATTTCAGTCTTTAATCTAGAAAATATGACTTCAATAGTCATTTCTTGCTATGATGCTGGTAAAAAGAAGAGAAACACATTATATAATAAATGGTAGCAAAGGACCTTATACTTTGTAATTATTTAAAGTTTACCCTTTGTAACTTGGAAAGGTGAAAAAAAGGCAAATCATTATGGGACAGTAAAAACATACTCTGAAAATATTAGTCACAAAGTGCGCTATAAAAGCACTCATTCAAGAAGATGAGAAACAACCTGTCATCATTAAAATGTCACGAAATTTGCAGAGGCCAGTATTTCTTTGTGTTAGAGGCTATGAACATAACAATTATGCAGTTATAATGCTGCGATAGCTGCATAAAATATTTTTATTTCACATGACTGTTCTCAGTCTTTCTGTGCTAATTTCAATTTGCCTTCCAAAAGAACAGTCATTCTCAGTCATTTTGAGGTCAGCCAAGTGAACTAAAAGGTCAGTCTAATTAAAAAGGAAAAGAACTTCAGCCCACAGGGAGAAAGGTCCAATAAAATGCCAAAGGAGTTTGTATTACAGAAGTACAAAGTAAACAGTCCAAAACAACAACAAAAAAAATCCTATTGGTGTCAAAAATACAAAACCAAAAGAAATGTATGTGACCTTTTTCTGCATCATAAATAAATGGTCTTGTCTACATAACTGAGAAATATCGTTTACTAAATATAAAGAATACAACTTTTCATTAAGAAATTTTACTGCCATATTCTCAGAGACCCAAAAAATATTCTGTTTCAATAAGCACTTTGACAGATGGGGGAATTGAAATGAAATTTGTTTTGAAGTTGTTTTTTCCCCAAAAGACATTCTTAATGAGTTTAATAGCAATGTGAGTCATCCATCATTTCAAAAGCCTCAAAGATACAATTTTAGTGTATCAGTACTGTTCAGTTAAACTCATGAAGTGCAGGAGATTTGAACCTCTATGGCCTTTGTATCTTTAGTCAAACAAGTATTTACTAATGAAAATCAGACTTACTCTGCATGCTATCAAGTCTGGCTTATGGATTTGAAAGAAATAAGAAGTGAATTTCAAACTCTGAGTTTATTCAAATAGTTCATTAATCATATGGAAAGGCACAGAGAAGCACCATACAAACACATCAGAAAAATCGTCATTAAATGTTTCCCAGTATGGAATTTTTTATATTTTTTTTTTTTTTCCGGCATGACCCCATTGTTCAGCCATTTCGGTTACTAAAAAGCCTTTGTCTTTGGAAATTTGAATTCTCATTAAAAAATGGACTTCGCACTCATACACCATGAATATGATGACTGTCTCACATGACATTCTTGTCTCTAAACTGAAGAGACATCAATTTGATGAATGGACCACTCAGTGGATAAGGAACTGGCTGGAGGGCCGCACACAGAGTTGTGGTCAATGGCTCAATGTCTGGATGGAGACCAGTTACACGTGGTGTCCCTCAGGGATCGGTTGGGACTGGTCTTGTTCAGTATCTTTGTCGCTGACATGGACAGTGGGATTGAGTGCTCCCTCAGCAAGTTTGCCGATGACACCAAGCTGTGTGGTTTGGTTGATATGCTGGAGGGAAGGAATGCCATCTAGAGGGACCTTGACACGCTTGTTGGCTGATGCCAACCTCATGAAGTTTAACCATGCCAAGTGCAAGGTCCTAAACCTGGGTCAGAGCAATCACAGGCACAGCTACATGTTGGGCAAAGAAGAGGCTCAGAGCAGCCCTGTGGAGAAGGACTTGGGGGTGCTAGTAGATGAGAAAATGAACATGAGCCAGCAGTGTGCGCTTGCAGCCCAGAAAACCAACCGTATCCTGGGCTGCATCAAAAGGAGCATGACCAGCAGGTCGAAGGAAGTGATCCTGCCCCTTTATTCTGCTCTCGTGAGACCTCACTTGGTGTATCATGTGAAGTTCTGGTGACCTCAACATAAAAAGGACATGGATCTGTTGGAACAAGTCCAGAGGAGGGCCACAAGAATGATCAGGGGACTGGAGCACCTCCCGTATGAAGATCGGCTGAGAAAGTTGTGGCTGTTCAGCCTGGAGAAGAGAAGGCTGCGTGGAGACCTCATAGCAGCCTTCCAGTATCTGAAGGGGGCCTATAGGGATGCTTGGGATGGACTCTTCATTAGGGACTGTAGTGATAGGACAAGGGGTAATGGGTTAAAACTTAAGCAGGGGAAGTTTAGATTGGGTATAAGGAGGAAATTCTTTCCTGTTAGGGTGGTGAGGCACTGGAATAGGTTGCCCAAGGAGGTTGCGAATGCTCTATCCCTGGAAGTGTTCAAGGCCAAGTTGGACGAGGCCTTGGGTGAGATGGTTTAGAGCAAGGTGTCCCTGCCCATGGCAGGGGGTTGGAACTTGATGATCTTAAGGTCCTTTGCAACCCTAACTATTCTATGATTCTATGATTCTATGAATGAATAAAGAGAGGTATATAAATGTATGAATAAAGATATGTTTATTTATATTGCATTTCTGAACTCAGTCATCTTGGAGTTTAAAAGGGAATGTTTGGCACATCTGTTTTCAAACCAATAGTAAATAAATGCTCTCCAGCTGTGTACATGTCAAAGGTACTATATGTAATAAATAAATGTAACATGAAGAATTTTTGGGACCTGAAGTTAAGACTTCATTAATGATTGCATTGATGATATTCACACTTGATTAAAATTTCTTTCAAAATTTTCACTCTGCAAGCCAAAAGGGGTCTAACAAAAATACTTGTTATTAAGAAGGGAGAATAAAGTCTGCTGGCCCAAAAAGATAACTGTCTTTTCCTCTGTTAATCCTTGGAATAGAAATTTCTGGACTTGTTTTGATAAATCATAGTTGAACAAACTTTCATTTTGCTAGGCCAGTTACAGAATAATATATTGCTATTAAAGTTTTTTTTAAATTAGGGTTTTAATGAAGTTTTCGTGTGGTTTTTGTTTCTTTTTTTTTGCTATATTCCCTATTTTTCATTGATAGGTTTTTTGTTTGGAGATCAACTGGACAAAAAATCATAGTAATACATTTATTATTAATAGTAAATTTTTTATATAACACAATATCTGTTATACTAATTTAAATATTGATAAAAATTAGTATATAATAAATGTTAACATAAATTTTATTTTTTAATATTTTTAAATAGTCATTTGTTCTTTGAGAAAAATATAAAAGACAAAGATCTGACTGCTTCAGAAAATTCAGTTGTCCATGGTTATCCCAACTTTTCCATATACTGAAATTTAAAGAACAAAGTAGAATTATTGTATTTAGTTAGCCTAAAGTTTATTCTGAGTTTTCTAGTAAATTGTAGTAATCTCTTAATTTTCCATAATCAGAGAGGAATATTATCCAGAAATACTGAACAGCTGTTATATTGAATCCCAGAGGTTGCTGCTTTTCCCTAGTGTCTGTAAATGCTCCTTATATACCATGCAATATGGAGTATTATTATATACTCTCAGGTTAAGTGTATTGAGCTCTCACTGAAAGGAAAAGAATTTATGTTTGCTCTCCTCAGTGCAATTCCCACACAGAATTTAGTGTATGAACAAAAGAAGCACCACATAAGCCTACAAGGTGAAAATCATTGTCATAAACGCTGGAAATCCCATTCTAGTTACATGACACCTGCTATTGTTTCCTCCCACTATTTGCACTGCATACATAATAGAAAGGAACCTCAAAGGCAGAGGTGACTTAGCTCCACTTCTGCCTCTGCAGGTGTGTTAAACGTGCATGGAAGCAAGTTTTGAAACAAAGCCTTCAGTGTGAGCTGCAGCTAAGCAAAGCAGACACAGAAATTTACTTCTATGTAGATTTAAAATGCTGCACACGCAGATTCTTTTCTACAGTTGCCAGCTCCCTTAGGATAAAACTTATCTCCCTGCAATAAAGTATTCAGAAACTTCAGGTTTCCCCATAACAATAAGGCTGCTCCTTAATGCTGCTGTACTACATCAGTTATGCCTTCTTTCTCCATCAGTGGAGAAACCCTTAAATCAAATAGGAGGTATCCAATCAGTTATTTTGAATTCTGTATTGCATATGTGTATATATTACTGTAGATTTCCTGCACTTTAAAGTATTTGTGCAATCTATTGCTAAAACACTTGGCAAGTTACCAAAGCATAAGGTGAATATTAATGATGTTGATCTGGTTGTTTCTTGGGTGCATAGGGGTTTAACAGTACTCTTCAGAATTTCATACAGTACCAGAACACACTAATTGAGCTTTATATTCAGTAAGATTTAAAACTAAGAATATTTTATTAATTTACCAGAATAACAAAACAAAATGAGTAAATTTTGGGATGCTGAAACATATTATTAAAGCTTAATAACTAAAAGCTCTCAGTTTCCTAATACTTATTTCAGGGGATTTGCTATTTTACACCCTGGGTTACAGGAAATAAATGTATAGGTTTTGTGCAGAAAATGTCACAAGCTGTAATAGAATTCTATTCTTGGATGTCCCCATTGGTTGCAGTGTGAGCTTTGCATTATATGATGGAACAATCTGAACTGAATTTTAATGGTATCCATAGAAAAACATAGTTCAGATATGGCCATGCAAGTCTGACAGAGCAGCTCTTAATAACTATATGTAAGAATGCCATACTGTGATTCAGGGATACCTGGGCAAATTCCAAACAGACTATTTTCTGGAACCATGGGATTATACCTCAGTTAATTAGTTCTGCTGATAAACTGTATATGTTAGCTACTGGAGAAGAACTGTAGTAATTCAGCACACTGCTTCCAAGTCCAAAAGAGTATTACTGTTTGGGGCTATGGTATTTTCTTCAGCTGATATATCTCAAGATATGGTTGCTGTCTGTCAGCTTTCCAGTTCCTCCAGTCACAGTGATTCCTGAAACATGGTTCCAACTGTCTTATCCCTGTTTCTTTTCCAATATCATGTGTATATTGGAGGCAGAGAGTTCACATCCTTCTTCACATACCTGTGACATATCAGAAGCAGGGAAAGGATAAGGATCAACATAATATTGGGCAGTATTGTGAATATGATTTATGCACAAAGCATAATAACAGTTGTTTATTGCAGATCTACAATGAATTATATGACCATTTTCATTACAAACTAGTTCAGTCACCATCAGTAGTAATTGGACTTTTCAAAAACAACACCACAAAGTTATCATTACATGCTATTTTTATCACCTCAGGACAAATATTTTCCATGTATTTTCCATGTTTTCATAATTTCATAGAGGAGAAAAACAGAGAAACATATCTGCTGAAAGCATTTCTGTAATTTCAATGCCCTATTTTCACTCCATGCCAGAAAAGCCACTGTGCCCTAGTTCCATACTTTTTCATTATATCAGCTAGTGCTGAACTCCAGCCACTCTCTTGACTCTCTGCCTCCTGCCCAAAGCCATTATTTCCCCTGACAGATGTAAGGGATGGGCAGAACCTGCCAGAAACCTCTTTCCTCTGTAGCCTGTGAGTAGTTCAGAGAAAATCTGCTGCACAGACTAGAAGCAAATGTTTGTTGATATGTGATACGGCTGTTTGACTCTAGCAGATTAACAGCACAAGCTATGCAGAGCGGTCACAGTTCAGGTACCAAACTGAAATATGACTAGACTCAAATCTTTCCTTGAAAAAGAAATGTTCTGTTTTGTGATAGTATTTAAGCAAATATAGATTTTGTATATTTTAAAAGTCTAATTCTAGTGCTTGTTTTTTATAGTAAAAAAGTATTGTTTTAATATTTAAACTAAATCTTTTAATCTGCAAGTTAAGATGTTTATGTCTGCCCTCAGTGAATAGAGTGAAAAAAAAAATCTTTTTTGTATTTATTTTTCTTTCCCTGTAAACAAGCAAACTATTTGGAATCAGTAAATATTGACTTGCATTTCATCATATTCTATACATTTTATTAAACATTAATTGAAATAGAATAACAACAGAAAAAGGCTAAGTCACCAAGAGGCAGCTAAATCAAGCCGTATATATTTGAAAATACATATTAAATTTCCTGCAGTCTCTCTTGCTTGGGATTTTGGTTGTTTGTGGTTTTTTTTTTTTTGTTTGTTTTTTTAATGAATTATTTTGCTTCCTTTCTTTACTCTTAGGAGATGTTCTTCCATTCTCTCATTACCACTGTCAGTCTTCATAATATTTCCATTTAATCCACAGACCATAAATAAAATGTCTTACATATTAGAATGTCTTAATATGTCCTCCAATAAGTTTTTACTTTTCTGAGTGCCTTTTCAATTGTATTTATTTTTTCCAGTTTATGAATATTATCATGACAGACATCCCACAATGTTCAGCTGTGCTGGTTACCTGTTATTTCCCTTTTTGTACTCATGTACTCTATTTATCCTTTTAATTACAATTTGCTCTAGTATCTAGCATGTTGTATTTCTAAACTTCCTCTGAAAAGTGTTTACAAATCCTCAGATTTTGGTGTTACCCATAAATTTTAAAAGATGCTGGTTGCTCTTTCTTCACAGATTTAGTGTCTGCTACATCTCAGTTGTATTACAAGTATACTTAATTACATCATAATTATTTTTTTATTTCTTTGACAGGGTAACTATCTTTCAAGGTATGAGGAAGTCATAGTTGTTATATATGCTTTATCATGGTAAAGAAATTTTTCCTAATGTCAAGTCCAAACCCTTTCCAGGAATGATAAACTCCAGGAAGAAGAACAGAAGTCAATTGTGCTTCAACTCTAGGCCTAGTAAATCTCAATTCTACTGCATATCAGTTTATTCTATCCTGGATTGTCCTAGAAAAATTTCTTGATAAATTGGTTGGTTGGATTTTTTTCCCTCCTGAATGGTAAGCTCTAAGCAAACAACTGCAGAAATTAAATGGATAAAGTTCAGGCAAAATAACTTTCAGCCCTTTGAAAGTTGATAATGAATATCAAATCTTAAATGAAGATTCAGAAAATGTGTTTAATAATGTATATAAAATCCTGTTTTTTTCTTAAAAAAGATCTCTGAGACTGGAGAAGTAGAGTCTGAGTATGTTAGTTTGTTCTTAATTGTGTCTGCTATGCAGTACCTTAGAAACGCTGACGCAGTGATATCACAGCAATGAAATTTTATGTATTATGACAGACTGAACAACCAGTAGGATGCTCAGCAAAATATTGTAGAACTAATTTTGCATTTAGACTACTACATAAGCTATAAAACCCATTTTTTAAAAAGCATAATTTTGCCTGTGTCTGCTCTCTGCTGTGAAACAATATTTTCTATACATTGATCTTACATTGCTCATGCATCATAATTTCTCACACCTCATCTGATAAAATGAAACAGCGTAAGATTCTTACTGCAATGCACCACTGATTCTATATTTTTGCCTCCACAAAATGTAGTGTCCACAAACACAGAATAGTGGCCTAAATCTGTATGCTCAGTCACTCATTCACAGAAATATAATGTAATCTAATATAATTTGTATCAGCTCATTTGTATCATTAATTCTGAAAAAAACTTTTTTCAGGTTATTTTGCACATTCACATGCTGTCACTTTGGTTTGTGTATATACTGTGGGCCCCCATCAGCCTTTCTGAAATGGCAACAGACCATCTGAACAGCTCAATTTTTGATTAAAATAATAAATAAAAGACAGCAATTTGCTATGGATTTTCCCTTTAATGTGAAAACAAAGGAACCAAAATATATTTCACTGGAAAAAATTGAGGTAATACTACTTAATGTCTCCAAGTATTATTCCAGTGAAATCAAAATTAGTTTCTTACTATTTCCAAAAAGCTGTGTAAGAAACTGAGTGAATAAGTTCTCCTGATCAAGCTCACAAGACTTACGTGTTCAAATATTACTGCAGATACACCATCATCAAGAAGGAGAAATGCACTTATATACTAATTCATTCAGCATAACAGCATTCAGCACATGTAAAAAAGCCCCAGTTTCTGAAATGAGCTAGTTAATGAAGTGAAACATCATACATTATAAGATGAAATATTACAGTCTAGAATATAGACTTTTAAATTATGTCATGTTTTTCAGAATTCTTGTGCTTGTTTATTGTATGATCCAGGATATATTGTCTTGTGTTTGTAGTAGCTTTAAATCCATAAAATTTAGGGAACTCATGCCATTTTCCTTTTCTTCACTGTCTTCATGTAAGGGTTTCTGCAACAGAGCAATTAGAGACATGTTTTAACATGCTGAAAATTGAAAATGTTTTAATATACCTAATTTACTCTGTGGAAGAACAAAGAGAGCCCATAAACTAATAGTTTTGCAGTAAATTTATCTGTGCTCTTTTTGTTTTATCATCAAGATGCCTTTGTTGTACAGTTCTTGCCATCTTTTCTGTCATGAATAACCCTACAATCATTTCTATCCTATTTAATTATCCACTCTGGCTTAAAACATAATCAGCCTTAAACCAGCTGTGCAACCTTGAAAGAACACCATTTCAATAAAACATTAATAAAAAAAAAAAAGGAGCGAGAAGGCTATTAATTTTAATAGGAGTCCTCCCTTCTGACTGTAGCCTAGACACTGTTTCACAAGCTGTATCCATTTACCACCAAGCAGTAGGATCCCTGGTGCACTCATTATAGCAATAGATTCCATTCATAGCCTGACACTGCGACTAGCTAGATGACCATGTTGGGCCAATAAGGTCACCTTTGAGGTGTCAGCTTCCCTGCTAATACAGTGGAATGACTCGTGGAAACACTGATCAGTAGCAGAAGGAACTGTATGTGGTAAATACTGAAGCAGCTTAACATAATTCAAAACGTTTTGTCAAATAAAGCCCTGCAATGAGAAAATTATTATTTAATTCCATAGGAATCTTTATCACTCCATCCTGTCAGTTATGAATCCTGGCCAGAAACGTTAACTCCTAAAAAAGTCAGAAATCAATGCAATCTGTATCTCCTGATCCACTAAGATGCCAGAATACAAAGAAAAAGTCTTACATCAAATACCCAATCTTGGACTTGAACTCTTCTATGATACTTTAAAAACCCGTCTATAGGTTCTGTTATTCAATAGGCCAAACTCATCCTAATGATGTTGCACTAAGAATAAGCAGAATTTAAAAAAAAATGGTATATTTGCTGCACACTAATACAGGCCTTTCAGGTGGAAACTTTACTGATCCCAAGTTCATGTTCATTACCAGGACAACCTATAAGGTATGTGCACCAAGAACTGGTATTAGATGTACCAAGGCAATCAAAACAAAACTCCTCTTACTATCATCTACAGTCTCCATACTGGCGTCATGAGCACTATGCACTCTCAATTCTCTCAAGCTTAGTAACCTGACATATATAACAGAAGAGTTTATGCACAGTGGTGATTGTGACACTTTATTCTTCACTGTGGTAAGCAGTAAACTTACAAAAACTGGTGCTAATAGATTTATAGAATTTCTACTTGGTCTATTTTGTATGGTGCAAATACTGTAGTTCTCTTATTTAGGGATAAAGACCTTTAATTCTGAACTGTCTGCAGCCATAAATTGCAAAGCATGCATATTCTTATTACTCTGTTATATAAATACTTGGTATGATCTATAGGTCAATAAGACCCCGAAGGGCATTAACTCCTACATGTCAATAGATCTTTAATATAGAGCCAAACATAGATAAATTATCCCAGAAAGCAGGAATATTAATGAATTTCTTGTTAACTAATATAACCACTGCTTATATGAACTCAAAAAAATCTTTCTCAGTGAGATGTTTTCAAGAAATCTAGGTATTTTAGATACACATTTTTTGTCAATTTCAGTATAAACTCTGTGGTTAAATCCCATAACATGCTTTGAAAATAAGCTTGAAAATAATGCTTCTGTTACAGTCAGAACATAACATGGAGAATCTAGAAACTTTAAATTAGATGGGAATAGAAATTTATTTTGTGTCTTTTTAAAAATCTACTCATATGTACCCATTTCTAATGGAAAAACATGGAGAATCTTTACCAGTCTTACAAAAAGATTTGTGGTTTTAGGCATATGTTAAAGGATGTCTGTTTGCAGCTTAGCTAAAAAGGACTTGATCCTCCTGCAGAGGTAACTCAGACAATAACTTCCACTTAAAAGTCTCCTGTAAACCGGTGTTTAAATAAGCAGCAGTTTTTCCACTCTGAACTTCTTGGGTACATTGAATTCTGTGTGTGTAGCCAGAGGTGATAAAGAAAAAATTCACAATGCTCTGACAAAAACTAAGAGGGCTTTATAAACTAAGTATCTTTGAATACATTAAAGAGTTTGATGTTGTAACTGTTCTCTGAATCAATGTGTGAAATGCAGTAGTGAACACTTTTTCATAAAACCCACAAACATTAATAGACACTTTCCATCCATTTCAGCACAACTGCCTTTTCCTTGCTATTTTCCCACTTCATAAACAACAATTCTCTTCCTAAGGCTGTGTAATTGACCATATAGATGGTTTAAATGCAATTCTGATACTTTGGAATAGCTCCTTTTTAAATCACAGGAGGCACTGCAAGTCTCAGCAAGGCTAGCATACGAATTCAATGATTTCTTATGACTAGTTCTGATGTGATCTGTTTATGAACTGCAATGAAATGGCTGCTAACATAAGCAGTGTCCTCAGGCTGAAAACTGGAAGCTACTAGAGCAGACGTGTCCTTAGCCAAACACCAGTGTATATTTCCTGATGGCCTATACTTGATTATATTCCTGTTTTCACAGTAGATTACTACATTACAGGAAATGTGACAACAGAATGCATAACATTCATTTTTTTCTAGACATATTTTTGGAATGATGTTCTCCACAGTGTCTCTTTGTATTTCTGAGATACCTCTATACAACAAATTTTAGAAATCTCCTGAAAGGTATAAACTCTTACCTTTCCTTTTTTTTTTTTTTTCACTTAGATTTAGCAAAACTGAGACCTGTAGATCTCATCTGTAATTCTTTTGTGCTAGACTTACCATAAAATATTTTATGTGAAAAAAAGTTACATCAGTTTGAACAGGCCTAAGTTTGTTTTTCTTTTTCTCTATCCTTGAGTGAGACAAGAAGCTTTTGTACCATTTTGTAAAACTAGCTAACATGATGCTGTTTATTAGGTGGAATCAAAAGAATTGCTGAGAAAGGAAAGAAAACCAGGACACCACAATTACTGCAGAGCATACCCTGTCCTCTTATCCTCAACCGGTGCCCACTGAGTGCTTGGTATTGCTAGAGCTTTGTGTACTGGGGATCGGAGGATAAAGAACTGGCTGGATGGCCGCACACAAAAAGTTATGGTCAATGGCTCAGTGTCCGGCTGGAGACCAATAACGAGTGGTGTTCCTCAGGGATCGATGTTGGACCGGTCTTGTTTAACATCTTCGTCGCTGACATGGATAGTGGGATTGAGTGTGCCCTTAGCAAGTTTGCCGATGACACCAAGCTGTGTGGTTCAGTTGATACTCTGGAGGGTAGGAATGCCATCCAGAGGGACCTTGACACACTTGTGTGGTGGGCTGATGCCAACCTCATGAAGTTTAACCATGCCAAGTGCAAGATCCTACACCTGGGTCGGAGCAATCCCAGAGGCAGCTCCAGGTTGGGCAGAGAAGAGATTCAGAGCAGCCCTGTGGAGAAGGACTTGGGGGTGCTAGTAGATGAGAAAATGAACATGAGCCAACAGTGTGCTCTTGCAGCCCAGAAAACCAACCATATCCTGGGCTGCATCAAAAGGAGCGTGACCAGCAGGTCGAAGGAGGTGATCCTGCCCCTTAATTCTGCTCTCGTGAGACCTCACTTGGAGTATTGTGTGCAGTTCTGGTGTCCTCAACAAAAAAAGGACATGGATCTGTTGGAACAGGTCCAGAGGAGGGCCACGAGGATGATCAGGGGAATGGAGCACCTCCCATATGAAGATCGGCTGCGAAAGTTGTGGCTGTTCAGCCTGGAGAAGAGAAGGCTGTGTGGAGACCTCATAACAGCCTTCCAGTATCTGAAGGGGGCCTATAGAGATGCTGGGGATGGACTCTTCATTAGGGACTGTATTGATAGGACAAGCGGCAACGGCTTAAAACTTAAGCAGGGGAAGTTTAGATTGGATATAAGGAGGAAATTCATTCCTGCATGTATGGTGAGGCACTGGAATAGGTTGTCCAGGGAGGTTGTGAATGCTCCATTCCTGGCAGTGTTCAAGGCCTGGTTGGACGAGGCCTTGGGTGATATGGTTTAGAGTGAAGTGTCTCTGCCTATGGCAGGGGGGTTGGAATTTGATCCTAAGGTCCTTTCCAGCCCTAACTATTCTATGATTCTATGATCTGAAGTGGTGTAGTTTCACTGACTTCTCTTAAACTACTGTAATTTATATTAACTCATGATCAGGCCTTATTACTATTTAACAGTGTGCTATTTAAAGGTGGTAATCACTTTTTTTTGAGCTTCTTATTATGATGTGACATGTTTTGGTGGGTATCTTGGGTGGCTGGAGACATTCTACTCTGGCATATATCTGACTGTACTCCCAAATTGTGTTAATGGCTGTATCAGCACTACTTGCTTATCATATCTTATTGTTTAAAAGCATTTCAAAATGTTTATGCTAGTAAAGCAATATATTATGTCAACTTAATTACATTTGTACTGCCTACATTTGCATTTTTGCATTTGTTATAAATGTTTTGATATTTAATAAACTATAGAAAGAAATTTAGAGATGAGTAAAATTTACAGGTTGACAGGAGTTTTTAAAGCCTAACGGAAACTTGTATTTCAAAGTTGTGCTCACGTTTATATTATTTTTTCTACTTATTTTTCTTTCTAAGAGAAAGAATAGAAAGTAGACAATTCTAGTGGAAAATGTACTATGTTGGGCACCTCATTTGACAGCAAGTTTACCATATATTCTGTACTTTTAATAAATATTGGTTACTTTATTTCATTCCAATCGTTCTGTGCTGTCTCTAAACTGCATTAAATTTACTGAAAAAGATTTATTCTTATCAGCTTGTGGTAAAACAGATTCTGCATTTAGATGCCTGAACAGCATCACTGCAGAAATATAACAGCTTAATGTCAAACTACCCTTAATGTTGTACCTCTATATTACATATCATACTATAAATTCAGAGTTTTATAGAGTTAAACTGGTTTCCTCTTCTTAGGTGCACATAATTAATAAAATGCTGGGCTTTTCTCAACCGTGGAAGTGTCTGCTTTGTTTTCGCATGTTGACAATAAAGTGAAAAGTAAATAAAGTGAAGAAACTTCAGGGCACTATTAGAAATAAATGCTGCAAAAATATTAAATATTGATTAAAGATCAAATAGTAGGCAAATTAATTATCTAGGAGCTTTATAGTAATTTCTAAACTCCATCCATTAAATAACACCTAAGTAAAGAACTTTCTAAGCTTACTTTTAATCGATTATACTTGCAATATTTTAATAAGCACAGATAATAAAGAGGAAAGATTTGCATACTTCCAACAGAAGTTTTGCATTTCCACTTCCTTATTCTAAGAAAAATATGGAAATTCTAACCAATTTTGGTGTCTTAAAATTAAGGGAAATCAAATTTACTTAGTAAAAAGGTGACTAAGATATGAGAGACATGTATGATGCTTAAAGAATATATAACAACATTGGCATCAACCTTGAAAGTGTCATCTGAAACAGTATTGGTTAAAAAACCAAGTCTTACCATGAAGAGAAAATTCCTGCACTAAAAAGTATTACTAACGAGAATATTCTAAGAACTGCTGGGATAAAACAATTTCATAAATAGAGACTTAGAGGGAACTATCTGAATTCATTTCCTATATTTTCGTCCTTAATTTTCTGAGCAATAAGAATGCATTTCAAAGAGAGAAACCAAAAAAATATATTTTGATAAATGTAAACTTCATATTTATGTGATGAGAAATTGTTAATTCACTTTCCATTAAAAGTTTAGCTCTTCCTTAATAATTCTAATTCCTAGTGAAAATCTCATTTACTACTTGAAATGGGATTAGTCTTTTTATGGAACATGGATAAAGTATTTCAAGTCATTGATCATTCCTATAGAGTATTGAAAGGAGAAAAATATTTTTGAAAGATGATCCTAAATTGTAAATCGCACTGCTTTTTGTTGCAGTTTGGAATACACTTTTACCTCCCTTGCAAAGGTCAAATTTTGTGAGATATCTTCAGACTTTCTAACTAGAGGTGACTTCACACAGTTTTGAAGCTAAAGTTCAGTACTATCTTGTAACTATTAAGCTACTGTTTGGCACTAAATAAAAAGCTTTAACATGAGCTACTCTTTTTAGTTCACAATCTGGGAAGTTGCTATCAAGGTTTCCTTTGCCACCCTTTTACATTTGCTAAAGAAAATTTTCTTTAATGTAGGTATTTTTCAGGAATAATGTTCCAGATTTGGTCAGTGCGTTACTCTGTCTAAATTAATGGATGAATAAACTGCAGTAGAGCTCCTGCTTCATATCATGCTGAGGCCAGAATAAATTATTGCTGTTAGTAGCAATGTTAATTACTATTTTAATCTATAATATTTGTAATTTCTCTTTTTATCATTCATCGTTGTTAGTAGCTGCCAATACCATTTATCAGGAATTACTAAAAGAGATTAATCCTTACAATTCAAGAAAATTCCTAGTTTAAAATAACATCATATTTCACAGCCATTTAATGCCAAGACAAGCAAGACTAGTGAACAAGAGAGAATAAAAATGTTGGTAAAACATCACTACAAGTAGAAATTCCTTAGAATTTTTAGTGATGCAGTTATGTAGATTTCTGATAAATTCTCCAAATGAAAATTGACATGGATACACTGGAATATTTTAGGTAGTCAGTGTTTCCTCCTTAGCAACCCTCCATAATTCTACAAAAGTTAAATTATATTAGGTTGCCAAAAAAGTAAGTGTTGACAATTAATCAGAATATAATAGCACTTAAGAGATTTAGCTATGCACGTTTCTTATCAACAAGAGGAAATAACTCACTCTGTTGATTATGCATGCTATCTTCTGATAGACAACAGGTACTTGCTGCTGGAACTAGTAAATTTATGCTTCTATATAAGGTTCAGTGGCTGAATTTCCCTTCCTCTATAAAATGGATGCCCCATCAGTGAAACAAAGTAAAACTTGCACATTTTACACCATTCTCCCACCAGAAAAGTATTTTCAAAGCATCACAGAGGGAAGTTTGACCAGCTGAAAAAGCCTTGCATTATTGTAAATCCTGGTTGACATTCTGGCCCTGCTGAAATCAGTGAGTTTTGCAGCTGATCCTGCACTGTGCCTATCATGGCTAAGGAAAGAGCTAATCAGTTCACATACCATCAGTGACAGGGGACTTGAACATGTATTTGGTTTTCTTCATGTCACACCATTCTTATTCCTGCATTTTTTAACCAGTACTATGGTTTTAATTGCAAATTGAAATAGTTCTTTAATTTTAAATTCAGACTTTATGTCTTTAAAAGGTGGCACAGGAATTTTCAATACATTTCCTATGTATATTAGTTAATTTTATTTATGTGGAAAAGAAGTCAAACTCAAATTCACTTCTAATGAGCCATGTGTTAATGTCAGAATTTCTGCGGTCCACTCACATGCCATACAACACATCTGACTTTATAATGAGCCAAGCATTCGTCCCTTCATAATCTCAAGTTAGCCTTCTGTTACGTATCTGTTTCCAAATTTTACAACACTATAGTGGAGGTTGTGTGCTTTCATGGCTAAAATGCAGTTGAAGATGCACTTGTTCTAAAATCTCTCACAATTTGTCAAAATTATTGGCAAGCAGTTACCTTCATCTCTTTTGCGGTGAAAACGTTTGACCTTACAGAGTCCAAATGGCTGAGTGCCTAGTTTTGATCTACTTTGTGCACTAATGGAGAAGAGATCAAAACCAGATGACAGGCATCAAGGCAAAAGGCCAGTGGCAGAATGGGAGGCCCGTGGGCAGAAAACTGAAATAAACCTGCCAAGTATTATTTATCTCAAGGGAAAACTACCTCAAGCTGACCACTTTTATGATTAACTCCTAAGTGGTTACTGAGGACCACCAATAAAATTTGCTTTGATATTTGACAGCTTGATTTTTTTTCCTTCTCTGAAAGGCATTTTTTTGAATTGGTTTTAGAAAGAAATGCAGAAGAACCAGGGTTGATAGTTGCACATAAAGGCAGACAGATCTTGAGAAAATACTAATATGGTTGTATGAAAGACACTATAATAAAAATAAATATCTCCCAGATTTTTCTTAAGGCAAGGACAGTGTTGAACAATTTCAGTTTCATGGCACTTTCATCAAGTAGGTTGGTAGTGTGGCTGCTGGGTTATTCTTTCTAATAAAGCCTCCAGCAAAAGGATTTAACGGCAGATACAGAGAAAAAAAAACAAACTTAATGAAGATTCCTTTTCTTAATGCAGATAAATTAGACTATGTTTCTGCTCTATGATTATCATTTCTGTTGGCAAACAGTTTTTATACTTAGAATAATGAGTTATAGTAAGGCTATACAAAACTAATAAATTTGTAAACAAATATTATTATCATAATTAAAAGTCAAGATTTAGTTTCCACAAGTTACAGGTTTGTGCACTTGTATTTCTTAACTCTTCAATATCCATAAACTCATTCACATTTAGATTCTGAAGACTAAAGCACAGCAGGCTGCAGTAAGAGAAACCTCAACAAAACATTATTGTATTATTGTTCTCCTACTATTAGAAAGAAGCGTGAATCAGCCACTTACACAGAATTAAACCGAATGTCCTAAATATTGTTTCCAACATTTTGCTCACTGTTAGTTGTACAAATCTAGAATCATATAACGCTGATTATAATGTACTATCATCAGCAAATCTGTAGTTGGCAGGCAACAAATTCCTTGAGTCTTTTAGGGATTCTGCAGGGCAAAAAGGAAGAGGGGCATGCCACATAGATCCAGATACCTCAGCCCCTACCCTAGAGTTCATGGTCCACAAACCTTTAATAGGCTGTCCCTAATCAGAGACCATTATCCCCAAAACTGCTCTGAGACCTTGTTTTTCTGAAGACTGGCCCTTGGCAATCCAGCTGCATCATTTACTAACTGAAGCAAAAAATAATTCTCAGCAAATATTAACATCAAATATAAACGCTTGTTAACTTGCAGACTCCATAAAAGCAGCTCCCAGAGGTAGAATGGTGTGAATACAATAATCTCTTCAGTGTGCTTTGGGTGTCCAGTCATACACAGAAACACTGCTGGACTTCCTGATATTCCACAGGTTTAATTACATTTAAAACATTGCTATGGGATTTCACAATAATCTCCTGCATAAGTTATTGATCATGTTAGTTTCGTACTATCCTGAAAGTGTGATAAGTCTGTGGTGGAATTACCTTGCACTACAGATAATTTCTTAAGTGGCAAAAAGAAGATTACCACAATAAAAACAACACAGAACAAGCATCATGATTAATAACTCTAATATTAACTCCTTCCTTTCCATTTTTGTGATTATATTTTACATTTTAGCTACTGAGATGACAAAAATTACTTACTTCTTTACAAAGGAAAAAAAACTTGTTTTGTTTCTGACAAATCTGTGGCTCTTCAATCTCCTCCTTCCATATTTTCATTCCATTTGGAAAAAAAAAAAAAAAGTGTACCTTAGGAATGCCTGAATGCCTGAACTAGTCCTGGATGAGAATAGTGGTACAATAGTCACAGTGAAATGATACCCAAACATTGTTAGCTAAAATTGAGACTTTAATCAAAAGTGTACAAAATTATTTCAGGCATTCTTTAATGTCCCTCCACTGTGTGATGTAGACCAGCTCTTGAAGAAAGACTGTAAATGTATGCAAAAGCCTACTGAGAATTTAATAATTAAACTAAGATACTAAGATAAGCTTCTGGAAGGAGAAGTGACACATGTATGAATTACTCTGATGTAGTTCTCCATTGGTGGTGAAGGAGGAAATGTTACACTTGCATATTACAAGTTTCACAAACCATTTGGCTACAAAACGTGGACCACAAAGCATGCCTTTTCCCTTTCAGATGGTAGAAGGACCTGACCAGGACTGGATTTATTGCTTATTTAAAACTTCCACAGAGTTTTACGATTTTTCTTGATTAAATCAAGATGTGACAAGTTGTTTGGAAATATCTCTCACCTTCTTAAATAAATGTTCAGAACTCTTCATTTAGAGACTTTTAAATAAAACACTTTTAGTTTTAAATGTATTATGGTGTTTTATTTTAAAAATTGCTACATAGTTTCTTTATTAACCATTGAAAATCCTTTTAAAAAGAATTATTATGGTATCCATCAGGTTTTTATACTTTCCAAATAAAATAAGAAGTTATATGCACATTTTTAATCCAAAGTTGACATAAGCTTACCCTGTACAGTATGTTGCTCCATCCTTTAGCTTGTGTGAAGAGACTTAATCATATAATATTCCACATTATATCTGATCTCACAGATGACAAAATGCCAGTAATATTTTGGTACAAAGTAGCTGCCCCCCCTGCTGTCTGTAATTGAAACAGTTTTGACTCCTGTGTCCAACATGCAATACGTTACAGCTTTCCAGGAAAGAAGTGCAAGCATACACATTTTTTAAGGTGACCTTAATTTTGCTTTTAGAATGACAAAATAACAACAAACAGTAACATTTCTGTGGAAAAGTAACATCCCCTCCTAGGAAACTTCATTATAAGCTACTAAGTGGTAGCTGAGGATCAGAGCAGGGATCTTATTACTGCCTTATCAAAGGAAATGAAGACACAGGATCCAGATTCTCCTCAGTAATGCCTACTGACAGTGCAAGAAGCAATAGACAAAAATTGAAAAACAGGAAATTCCACCTGAACACATGAAACTACATTTTTACTAGGAGTGTGAACACTGGAACAGATTGCCTAAAGTGGCTGTGGGAATCCATTTGGTTCAAACGTATCAGATAGATCACTTCTCCATCTGGACATAGTTTCTTCAAACCTCAGCAATTCTGTGATTCCTGTAACTCCCTGATTTATTTTCCTGGGAGAAAGAGATTAGAAAGGATTATTCTCAAGAGAGGTATCACTGCTGCCAAAAGGTGCGACAACGACAGTAAGAGGAGGAGTTAAGTTTTTAAATTATTAGTGTTTAATAGAAGTAGCAGTAGTAGTAATAATTATCATAATAATCATTACTATTATGCATATATTAGAATAAAAATAACAATAAGAATAATAAGAAGAGTTTGTATGCATGCATACATGTATGCATGTACAATATAAAGTCCATGGGTCCTGATGAAATCCATCCGCGGCTCCTGAAGGAGCTGGCAAATGAAGTTCCTAAGCTGCTGAACACCATATTTGAAAAATCATGGCAGTCAGGTGAAGTTCCAGATGACTGGAAAAAGGGAAATATAACCCCCATTTTCAAGAAGGGGAAAATGGATGACCTGGGGAATTACAGACCAGTCAGTCTCACCTCTGTGCCTGGCAAAATCTTGGAGTAGATTCTCCTGGAAGGCATGCTAAGGCACATGAAAAACAACAAGGTGCTTGGTGACATCCAGCATGGCTTCACCAACGGGAAATCCTGACTGACCAATCTGGTGGCCTTCTATGATGGGGCTACAGAACTGATGGACAGCGGTAAAGCAGTGGATGTCATCTACCTGGATTTATGTAAAGCGTTTGACACTGTCGACGCGACATTCTTGTCTCTAAATTGGAGAGACATCAATTTGAAGAATGGACCACTCGGTGGATAAAGAACTGGCTGGATGGCCGCACACAAAAAGTTGTGGTCAATGTCTCAATGTCCGGCTGGAGACCAATAACGAGTGGTGTCCTTCAGGGATCGGTGTTGAGACCGGTCTTGTTTAACATCTTCATCGCTGACATGGACAGTGGGATTGAATGCGCCCTCAGCAAGTTTGCTGATGACACCAAGCTGTGTGGTTCAGTTGATACGCTGGAGGGAAGGAATGTCATGCAGAGGGACCTTGACACGCTTGTGTGGTGGGCTGATGCCAACCTCATGAAGTTTAACCATGCCAAGTGCAAGATCCTACACCTGGGTTGGAGCAATCCCAGGCACAGCGACAGGTTGGGCAGAGAAGAGATTCAGAGCAGACCTGCGGAGAAGGACTTGGGGGTGCTGGTCGATGAGAAAATGAACATCAGCCAGCAGTGTGCGCTTGCAGCCCAGAAAGCCAACTGTACCCTGGGCTGCACCAAAAGGAGCATGACCAGCAGGTCGAAGGAGGTGTTCCTGCCCCTCTACTCTGCTCTTGTGAGACCTCACTTGGAGTATTGTGCACAGTTCTGGTGTCCTCAACATAAAAAGGACATGGATCTGTTGGAACAAGTCCAGAGGAGGGCCACGAGAATGATCAGGGGACAGGAGGGCCTCCCATATGAAGATCGGCTAAGAAAGTTGGGACTGTTCAGCCTGGAGAAGAGAAGCCTGTGTGGAGACCTCATAGCAGCCTTCCAGTATCTGAAGGGGGCCTATAGGGATGCTGGGGAGGGACTCTTCATTAGGGACTGTAGTGATAGGACAAGGGGTAATGGGTGAGAACTTAAACAGGACAAGTTTAGATTGGATATAAGGAGGAAATTCTTTCCTGTAAGGATGGTGAGGCACTGAAATAGGTTGTCCAGGGAGGTTGTGAATGCTCCATTCCTGGCAGTGTTCAAGGCCAGGTTGGACGAGGCCTTGGGTGATATGGTTTAGAGCGAGGTGTCCCTGCCCATGGCAGAGGGGTTGGAACTTGATGATCTTTAGGTCCTTTCCAACCCTAACTATTCTGTGACTCTGTGATTCTGTGATAATGAAAAATTCATATAACAAACCTAAACAGATTTCAGAGTAGATGCCAAATCTGCAAGGCATGAAGAATATATCAAAGCTTTAAAATCTGAGATTATTCTGTGGCATTTTGGTGTAAATATCAGGTAAAACAGATGATGCTACCCATATTGTCTTTCATTTCTAAAACTAACCAGGAAAGACTAAGAGAGTTCCTAAGTGCATTCACCCCTGAACTATATCTGCAAATGACTAGCCTGTATGAACGAATCGGAGTCTATACCTCTCTCCTTTATTTCTGACAGGTAACGTCTTTTCCTCTTAACATTATCTCCTTTGGCTTGGTGAAGGAGTCTTGTGAACTCCAAGATTACTGTAGTATAACAACAACCTTTGACAACATTTTTTGGGGATAGTAAGCAGATATTCCATTTTTTTTTCTGGGAATCTGGTGTTGCTTAAAAAATAAATAAAAAAAAAAAAAGAAATCTGTGTCTAGAATGCGAAAACAGTAGTAGTAATAAATCCTGTCTGGAGTCATCAATTTATAGCCTTTTGCTTTGCACAGTGATGAACATAATAAAAGCTCAGTATATGGAAACTTGTCTTTTAGATCTTGAATAATTTTGTATTCATGGTTTCCTTTTAGTTCTAGCAATTGTTCTAAATATATTTAATGATTTTAGGCAGCCTTTTATTTTTGAGATGTTAATGTTTAAAATATCCATTCTAAGATCATTAGCTTCATCATAGTATTCAATAGCCTCATAGTTCATCATTTATGTATGTCTTAATATTGCATCAATACTCCTATTTCTGAATTTAATTCCTGTACAGAAGAAAATTTAATACCTGTTCTGTAGAAAACAATTTCTAATCAAAACTTGTGAATGTACTTCAGAATTCTGAGCTTTTAATTTTTGTAGAGGTTTTGTTCATGTGGTATCTGTCTTAATTTTCAGATAAAATCTTGAATAAATGAGAAAAGCTTTTAAAATATATATTGGTGTAACATATGATAATCAGAATACAGTGAGAAGACAGCCCACTGTGAAAATAGCACTGTACAATAGTAAATTCATCGTAAATATATATATTTGCATCTAGTAAATGCTTTAAAAGGGCTTTGAGAAAATACTACATGTGCCATTAAAACGTACTAAGTGGGTCATTTATACCAGTACATTTTTTATTTTCATTAGAAATCTATTGCAAAAAATATATTTCTTGCTGATCACCCCAGAAAATGCTTGTACTATTTGTAAGGGAAACAAGGAAACCTGGATTCCAGTGCTGTATATTATCCCCCCCCCGGCAATTTAAATAAAGGTGATGACAATTAAACCTTTCCAAAAGCTTGTGCCTCCCAGAATTCCATGTTAAGAACTTAACATTGTCTACTTTGTCAAACATCTGTGTGACCTACTTTCTTATTATTAAATACATCTTATTTTGTTACTGGGGATTGGTAGTTATACAGCAAAGAAACACTCTGCTCTGTTTAAGACAAAAACCTACTGTTGAATTCAAAGTCACAGTGGAGTTTTATAGCAGTGAGGAACTGCCTTGATAAATGGCCCTGACATTAGCGTTTTCATGACTCTACCTTCAATGTCATCACATCACAGTGCAGTGCTAAAGTAAGACCACTGTTACCTTCCAACAACATATTAAGTTGAAGCTCACTCTATCTCTGGATCCCATAGGCACAATAAACGGAGAAAATAACACATTTACAAACTGATAAAACCCAGCAAAGCTAATAAAATCAGACACTTTATAGCTTGGCTAATAGTGTCCTTTGAAGGGCATCAAATAACACATCATGTACTGCTCTGGGGAAAATCAAATTATGTACAGCAATGCTCCCTCTGAACTATGCATTTGAGTAGGCAGGAGGCACTAAAACTAATCAACTTGTAATGATAGAAAGTTTACAATTAAAGCCACGTGTTTTTTAACTTGTATGTATGCTGTTTTGATAGGAGCAGCGTTCACCTATCATATTTTTCCAATTTCAAAAGTTTAGAAATACTTTACTTATTGCACTCTCTTAATATTGTGTGTGAAAATCCTGAAGGACATCTTCATATGTCACCTTAGCAAAGAGGACTTCTTTTGTTATTGCCAGACAACTTCAACAATAGCTACATTATTCATTTGTTCTGGCTCAAAAAATTAATGCAAATCCTTTTTATTTTCTGATCACATATGCTATGCAGCCATTAAAAATATGATTGCTATTGTTCTCATGTTACAGTTTAAATTAATACTTCAATTTCATCTTTCTTTTACTCTGCCACAGCCATATTTTGCTGCATTGATTTTAAGCACCAAGAATCTTGTCTGTGTTTAGGCTTACCTACCCTTGATCTCTGACCATTTCCTTCATTTTAACAGTGTAGTCTTCAAGGAGCTCAAAACCAAACTTGTTAAGTAGCATGAAAATGTGGTGCAGTGTGCCTTGAAAGGCAGTAACACTCATTTGTGCTCTGATTCTATCAGATCTGACAAGCTAATCAAGGTTAAGCCTGGATGGTAATAATGAAGGAGATTTCCAAGGATGAACTAGACTAAGAAAGAAACGTAGTTCTCTATTTTCATCATTATATCAAAGATTATGAAGTGAATGTCACCTGCTTTAGAAGAGAGACTGCTTTTTTTGTTGTTGTTTTTTGGTTGTTTGTTTGTTTGTTTTTTGTCACATAAGGCTAAAAGCTGAGACCTGGAGACCTGTTTGCTATCATTGCTAAAAAATACCACAGGATATCAAATCTTTCAAATCATGGAATAGTTAGGCTTGGAAAGGACCTTAAGATCATCAAATTCTAACCCACCTACTATGAACAGGGACACCTCCTACTAGACCAGTGGTGCAAGACCCTGCATTAACTGCTGAAGGAGTGCTAACAATAATAAAATAGACAGCAGCACTGTTTATATGTCAAATTTTCGCCATAGCTAATGGAGTGGAATAGAAGCAGAAGAAACCCTAGTGCCAGCATGAATAAAAAAGAGATGAGTCTGTCCTTATAACATCATGTCATGTGGTGGGCAGATGGTTGTCAGTGTGATGGCTCGTGCCCCTGCATTGCAGGGCTGTGGATTTCTTGCAGAAATTGAGATTAGGTCCGGTAGTTTTAAATGACACAGTTGTATTTAGAGTTAAATTCACAAAATTTTTAAATGGTCAATTGCTTCTGTACAGAGTAGAAATTTCAGTTCTTAGGTTCTATTTTTTTCAGAAGCCTATTTTCTTTCCCTAATTAGAGGACATGTAAACCACTGTAAATACAAATGGTTACATCAGATATTAATACATTTGTATTATCTTAATATAATTACACATGAGCATTTAATTAGGATGACTGAGACTGCAACAGACATATGCTTAGAAGGGATAAATAACACTTCCTGAAATGCTTATTCCTGTTTTCCAAGGCATGTCAGCCAGTCTTTGATCATCTGCATGAGAAATACATTGACCTAGAAAGTATGCAACCATAGCGCACACAGCAATATTTCTGGTAAAACAAGACATACTGTGATCTCATAAAAACGTGCCAGAACCATTTAATTCATGTGACAAATTCAGCCTGCTTACCTATTGTAGATGGGTTAGTGTCTCATATATAGGAAGAATTTATGAGTTCAAAAGGTACGAGAAAGTGAAAAAACCTCATAAGAAACAGTTTGTCATATTTTTTCTGTCCTATTAAAAAAAAAAACCAAAATAAAAAGAAACCAAAGAAACCCCACAACCAAACATTGTAACTGTTTTGATTCTCAGAAGAGCTCCTACTGTTCATGTTTGCTTAAATGTCCCAGTACATCTACTGAAATATGAAAGCACAGTCATATTGAAATTCTACAATTCACATAAGTCCCTTCACAACTGCTAAAGATAGCTTTTTTTTTAATGTCATGGTAAGATTTTATCTGACATCACTGAGCCAATCTACCTGCCAATGCCTGCCAATACTGTAATTTGATCAGTTCTATCTAATGCCTGTAACTTTCTTGGTTCATTGGGTGTGGTTTCATATTCTTTAAAGCTCTTTGATTCTGTCAGCATACATGTATATATATATGTGTATATATATATTAGGATTTTTCATAAATGTATCAAATTTCATGTAAACACAGAGCTTTTCACGTACCAGCAATTTCAAAGATGGAATGTGATTGCTAAAAGAGAAAAACCACAATTGCACTACAGATACTAGGGAGCTAGGACTACACCTGACAATATTAATACCCGATTACTTATAAGCAGCTTAACATCTAAAAAAAGTGATGTATTTGTTTAGTCTCAGTACAATGTACTTTTACGATGTATGAGATACAGTAATATAGAAATAATTAACAATTGCTCCTGAGTTCATAACAGTGACCACTACTACCCATGAAAAGAGAATAAACTGCAGATAGGTCTGAAGACATTGTTTGAATATGGCAACAATATATTACCCTGGTTTTGGCCGGTATAGAGTTAATCTACTTCCCAGTGGCTGTGTTTTGGCTTTAGTTTGAGAATAATGGTTATAATACACTGATGTCTTAGGTGTGGCTAAGTAGTAGCTCACTCTGATCAAGGAGTTTTCAGTCTTTCATTCTCTGTCAGTGAGGAGGGGCACAAGAAGCTGTGAGGAAGCAGAGAAAGGACATCTGGCCCAAACTAGCCAAAGGGGTATTCCATACAACAGTACATCATGCTCAGTGTATAAACTGGGGGTAGTTTATACAGAAAGGGCTGATTGCTTCTTGGGTTGGGCTGGGTATCAGTCAGCAGGTGGTGAGCAATTATATTGTGCATCACTTGTGTTTACTGTTGTTTTTTTTCCTTTCCCCTTTTGGTTTGATATTCTCTCCCTATATTATTTCCCCTATAATTATTATTATCATTATTAGTAGCAGCAGTATTATATTGTATCTCAGTTATTGAACTTTTCTTATCTCAACCTGTGGGATTTGTATTCTTTCAGTTTTCCTCCCCATTCCACCTGGAGCGGAGGGAAAGTTGGAGGGACTGAGTGAGTGGCTGCGTGGTGTTGAGTTACCAACTGGGTTTAAATGATGACACATATGAGCAAAGAATCCTAGAAAATGAAATGGGTTATCCAAGTCAAGGCATCTGCCCTTTATGATTTTCGATTATTCCTAAGCACCATTTTCTGGGTTTGCTTTTTAAAAATCATTTACTATGCTCTACAGAAATACCTGCTCTGACTTTCTGTTGCAAGTTCCCTGGGTAAAGAGCAAATAGTATCTTTTTTTAATTAGCACTCAATAATATTAGTTTTAATTAGTATCAGCTCAGAGTCCAGCTGAAGACCAGTAACAAGTGGTGTCCTTCAGGGATCGGTGTTCAGACAGGTCTTGTTCAACATCTTTGTCAGTGACATTTTATTCTAAGATTCTGTGATTCTAAATGGTTCAATAGAGCCAGTTTCAGAAAAAAATAAAAAAGTCAAGGAACTTTTTTACATTCCTGGATTTCATCTTAATAAAATAACTTTACTTAAATGAATTTGTCAATAAAATATTAATTTCTTCTTCATCCTGAGGTTTTAATTTCTA